>NW_015440947.1:883655-939653 GCF_000150705.2 Paracoccidioides lutzii | reverse complement strand
TTTTTTTTTTTTTTTTTTTTTTTTTTTTGTAAATCTTGAAATCCTATGTTCCGAATGCACATACACCTGCTAAAATCAATTGTGAAAACATACATAACATTGTATTTCATCTCAATGTAAAATGCAACTGCAAAATTTTTTGCTAACTTCAGATGTTAATGTGCACAAGAATGCAAGCAGTAATTAAATCTGTTCCCGAACTTGCCCTACAAAAAATTATCATATTAAATAAGAAATCAAAGGAAAACCGATGAGGAACATTTGACAAGAGCAGCATATATGTATATAAAACAACCCTCCCATAATAGAATACAGAACCCACTTCTTGCCCACCACCCCAACAACCAATACCTAAAACTTCTTCCTCCCCTTCATCCCCAACGCCTTAATATTCGCCCTTGCCGCCGTCGCCTGCTTATGCACAATCCCCCTCTTCTCCCACGCCGAACTCTTTCCCTCAGCAACCGCAATAATCTCCTGCGCCACTCGCGTAGCCAACGCCGCATCCCTCCTCTTCTCCGAAGCGTCGAGAATCCACTTGATGGCCGTTCGACGGCGTTGGCGAAGCGCTAGCGGGAGCGGGATCGGGAGCGAGCGACCTCCACCGGCAGCGCCTGGTTGCTGCTTGATGCGTAGAAGGGGGGAGACGGAGTCGATGACTAGGGTCAGGTAGAGGATTGGGTTTAGGGGAAATTGCGAGGCGGGGGGACCTGGAAGGAGGGGGAAGGATGGGTTTGGGATTGGGGCGGGGGAGGAGCGGAGGTGGTGGAGGATTGCGTCCATTTGCTGTGGTGTGGGGGTTGTTAGTTTAGTGGTTTGCTAGATGTTGGTTTTGCCTGGGGAGGGGGAGAGGGGGAGGGTGGTGAAGGGTGGTTAAAAAAAAACGTTAGGTAGAGAATCTCACTTTCTGCGCAACGCTCAACTTTCCGTGCCTCATGAGCATTTTCGTAAACTGGTCTAGCAATGGATCGTAGCGATGCTTTAAGTGTTCAGACCTGGGCAATGTCTCAGGTACATCGAATTTAAGCCCTTCCCTCTTCACCTGCTCGAACTTTTCCTCAGTCGCAGGATTAATCATACTTCGCACAACTGCAATAGACGCATCGTTTTCAGCAGCGGATGGCATCTCTTGCATTTTTAATTGCCTCAGTCGTGCAGAGGTGGAGAAGGACCTAGAGCCGGATGGTGAGGAGGAAGAAGATGAAGAAGAGCCAGCCAGTTGATCCTGCAAAACCTTGGGAGCATTCTTCAACGCTTCCTTATCCCTCTTCAAAATCTACAAAAGAAACCGCAAAAACAATCAGTCAGTAAACGCAAACATAAAGCAAAATCCACACACACAATGAATAAAACAAGAACAAAAACCAAAATGGAGGGGGAATCAAACATACATCTCCCACCATACTCCCCTGTAACAACTCCGGCCCCCCAACCTCTCCACATTCCGTCCTCCGCTCCATAATCTTCGCCATCTCCGCAGCCTCCTCACTAACACTACCTAATTCACTCCCAGACTCTTGTCGCTCAACAACCTCCTCTCCTCTCCCCTTACCTTCACCCTTCCCCCCCTTCCCCTTCCCCTTGCCACCCGCACCCACACCCGCGTCACCCTTGGAAGACACGAGCCGCGAAGACGAAGCACGAGGCCGATACGCCAGCACGGCAAAACCGGGCCGACGAAGAAGGATGTCCCCCGCATTCCTCATGGTGATAGTTGAAAGGGCGCGAATGGCGTTTTCGCCCGCAGATGGTGACGATCTGGAGGCGGCGCATTGCTGGTGAGATTGGCGGAGGAGGGAGGAGAAGCGGGGGATGGTGAGACGGGGTGGCATTTTTGCGGTGGTTGTACTGTATATATTTTCAACTCTTTCCCCTCACAGCGACGCGTTTTCTTCTACTTGGTGTAGGTATTGTTGGTTGACCGTCTTTCGAGGATAGATGAAATCTCAATTGATCCACGAATTTTGAAGTTCGAATTTCAAGATGTCATCAACTTTAAACTTTCTTCTTTTGTCTTCCGTCCCGAAAACAGAAATATGACCTTCTTCCCTAATTCATTTCTCTTTCCCTTCCGTTTCTTGCCTGTTCAAGCATTCACTGAGATCCGGCGGTCGTTCCGTCGATGAGTTGCCGTATCAATATCTCCTCGGAGAGAAAACCTCCAAAAGCATCCAGTCCCGTTCAAACAAGACGTCCAGATATCCCACAGGTCTAGAGAATAGCAAACACAATCCAATCGAGTCCTTCACCAAAGCAGGATGCGTCGGGTTCGGCGTCTGGAAATATTGGAGCTCGGAATTTGGCAATGTTGACCGGAGCCGGATTGGGAATAGATGCCAAGAATATACACGTGATGTTCCAGGCAGCTACTGCAGCGAGTTTAACAGGGTTAAGGGTGAGAGTATGAGCTAGCTGTATGTACATGCATTGGGGTATTCACGTTTGATGATGTGTGGTCTATATATATGGTAGGAATATATTATTATCCAATTTGATCCATGCCAGAGTGAAATCATTTCTGCAATTTTTTCCTTTTATCATAAAGAAGGAAAAAAAAAAAACCCCTCCCAAACCCACATCTCATCTCAAACCGGAAATGAAAAATTACAGATGAAATACAGGGCTAGAAAAGAAAACTAGAGATCGAATATAAACTAAAATAACATAAGAAAAAAGATAACAAGAAACGGGGATGTGGAGACATCTCTCACCAACGTATTGGAAGACTGACTATTTATGCAAATCTGTATGTACAGTTGTATAAAAAACGAAATAAGTCAATCGACGTAGGTTTTTTAAGGTGCATAACATGTACAACGCAAATTTAATGAAAATAAGTCAACGGATGGGGGGGATCGCGGGTCTGTTGCGGGTCAGATCAGGTCAGGTCAGGTCAGGTTAGGTTAGGTTAGCAGAGATGACCAGATCGACCCATGCGACCAAGTTCTGAAGGAGATGATATGAAAAGGGGTATCCATAAAAGCCAACATGAACTCTTAGGAAAGGAGGTGTAATGTAATCCAAGACCGTCCGCCCAGGGATATGAAGATAATATGACGTGTCCAGCCTTGCATTGTAATGGCGTGAACACTCAAGACCGGAAAAGCACAGAGAAGGGAAAGGTTGGAAATGAAGAGATGAGAAAAGAAGAGAGGATGAGGTCCAGACTGCCTAGACCTCATTGAAATCGTTTTTATTTTATTTCTCTTTTCTTCTTTCCCCCCTTTTCTTTCATAGTCGTGTATTGTGAGGACAAAACCAAAAAAAAAAAAAAAAAAAAAAAAAAGATAGGGGTTGGGCTGTATGAGCCATGAAGAGACATGAATATAATGAGGACGAGAAGGACCGGAGGGAGAATGGAGAGCAAAGCACACTGAAACAGGGGAAATAGCAAGTAGAAATTGATAAGAAAAAAAAAAGATGATGATTATTCATATCTATGAACCAATAAATCGAATATAATCAAATGGCGATTTATGCTGTGATAGTTGAGTTAGATCCCGTAGCCAGGCCAGCGATGCTGGAGAGGATGCTGGCGCCGATATCCTCCGCATCGTCCGGGTAGACGTAGAAGGCGAGTGAAATGATGACATACCTGATATATCGCAGGGCGTTGTGGTTAGCTTAGTTCCTAAATGAACATCGCAGAACAATGACAAGAAACCGAAAAAATAAATAAATAAACAGTAAAAAAAATAAGTAATAAATAATAAATTCAAAGATAAAACGGCACACAAGAAAAGGGAGAGGAAAGAAAGAAAACTTACAGCCCAAGACACAACCCTCCCTCCAAATAGTTCGACTTCCCATCCTGAATCAACAACGTGACAACAAGCTGCGACAAAAAGAACGTCACAGTCTCAAACGAATGGAAATGCAACGTCATATCCCGCCCCATAATCCATCCCAAAATAACCAGGAACGGCGTCACGAAGAGCGCAATCTGCAAACTGCTCCCGATGGCTACACCGATCGCCAGGTCCATTTTGTTCTTGTACGCGACCACGATGGCGGTGACGTGCTCAGCCGCATTGCCCACAATGGGGATCAGGATGAGACCGATGAAAGTCTTGCTGATGTGTGCGTCTGCGACGATGCTGTTGATTGTGCCGACGAGGAATTCGGCGCAAATGGAGACGGCGACCGTGACGATGCAGAGGACTATGGCAGCGGCCCAGGGGTTTAGGATGCGCTCTTCCTGGTCTGATTCAGCACCTTCCACTACTTGTTCTCCCCGCTCACCCCCTTCAATCCTATTCACTGCATCGGCGTTGTTGTTGTCGTTCTCCTTTTCGAATAGATGCGTGTGCGATTTTAGCTGGAAGTATAGGTACATAACATAAAGGATGAGCAGGATGAGGGCGGTACCATGGGAGAGGATGAGGATGTTGCCGTGGGTGTCGGATTTGGAGTTGGTCAGGGCCGCATACAGTGTGGCAGGGATGATCAGGGATGCGGACGCTACGGCCATCAGCGACGACATTGTCGAAGCTACAGTTGAGTTGAAGGTTTGTTCACGGTGGCGCATGCCTCCGACGAAGAAGCAGCAGCCCAGCACCAGTAGAATGTTGGAGAGGATGCTACCGAGCATACTAGCCTGGACGACGCGTATTTCGTTATCCTTGAGTGCGACGATACTTACCTATTGCGCAGTGACAGTGGTTAGCAAGGTTGTATGTGCCTATATTAAAACGAGCATTACAGAATAGTACAAACAATAAGCTCCACCGCATTTCCAAATGTTGCATTGAGCAAACCGCCCAACGTCTCCCCCAACGTCGCAGCCAACTCCTCCGTCGCAAAACTCAGCAACGACGCCAGCGGAATAATAGCAAGAAAGTTAAGAATGAAAGTAGTTGTTGGGGACCAGCCAACTTTACTCGATACCATGCCCAGCGGCACGAAGAAAAGCAGGATATTAACATAGTTGCTGGTGAGGGTGGCGTATGTCAGGCGTACAGCTTCAGACGGATAGTGCACCCAGGGACTATGGTGATGCCACCAGAACGGTCGCGTCCGGTGGTTGTTGGGACGGTGTGAGCAGGCACATCTGTTGCTATTTGTGGGGAGCAAACTGGTGTGGTCGGTGGGATAGCCATTGCCGTCCCGGTTAAGGGAATCGGAGCGGGGCATTGAAGTGATTGATCGGTAATGGCGGCGGAATTCGTGGGTGATGCGGGTGGCAGCTATCCAATGGAGAGAGCAATCAGAAGGGCCAAGTCATGGGAGGGTAGACCAGAAGCGGTCCCCAGCCACAGGGCGGAGAGGAGCAGGGTTAGTCCTTTTTTCCTTTCCTTTCCTTTCCTTTTCTTTTTTTTTTTTTTTGCTTTTCAATCTTTTCAAATGTATTTATTGGAGGGGAAAAGGACTACAGCTTGTGCTACAGCTTGGGTGGGGGGAACAAGCCACAGCGATAAAGGTAAGGCTGAGAACCGTTGGAACATAACAGGGCTGACAGGGCAGAACCCGAGAGATACGGATGGGGATAGGGAGTACACTGAGAAGGAGAGAGGGGTAGAGAGAGGAATAAACAGGCCAATCTGAAGATTTCCTGAGGCCAGAAGCATAGAACGGGGGAGGAGGATGGTGATGTATACGGTCGTAAGGTCAAGAGGGTAGCTAACAGTAAAGAGGCGAAATGGAAGAGCTGAAAAGACAATTAGGTTAAACTTAGGGCAAAAAGCGGACACAAGACCTAAGGTACACAGAGTAGATATTTTAATTAAGGAGGAGTGACAAAAGATAACAACAGAATAGCTATATAGAATCCAAAACAAAGTATGATCTGCGGAAGATGCAGGAGATCGAGGGATCAACAAGAGGAATGGATCGGATAATAGAATAGTTGACTGCTTACCCATTTTATTAGTTAAATATTTGACCACTGATCAAGCAAAAAGCGAGCGAGCGACACCGGGAAAGTGGTTAAATCGACGGAAAACTCTGAAATAAAATGCGTAACAGCACAGCCTCAACACTCTTGAGGTGGGATGAGTGTATCTGCCTATTCCTCTGCGTGGCTGGACAGTCGCGAAGGGCGTTTGGTTAGTTAACGATTATTCTTAATCTTATGCTTGTAGTTTCCAGAGCCGGGGGACAAGGCCAGGAAAACATACTTCGGGTAACTCGGGGAGAACGTCTGGCTAGGGATGATCATGGAAGAACCGTCGATGACTCTCTCAAGGAGTGGGGCAGAGGTTGATAACTTGGGAGGGACTTGGGGAAAACCTGATCTGCTTGGGGATTCGTCTGGGATTCGCCTGGGATACGCCTGGGATACGTTTCATCACTCTTAACTATCGCTCCAAACGGCCAAAAGAGAACCGCCGCTGGGCAATAATATCAAAATGTCCCCGCAAACAGGATGGTTTCTCTTCTCTTGCCCTCCATTCCATTTGCTTCTGGCCATAGCCCATGCTGGATCGCCATCACTCGGGGACAAGAGGCGGCGGGGTTTAACCGCCCGACACGATACACACATTCCTCGACCTGTGCTCCGGGAGAGGAAGTAATAGTACGTACCGGTCTTAAATCAAGGGACAACCTTTCCAGGAATCATCAAACAACAATGAATTCCCTGGTTTTGTTAGCTATCTGCAACACAGCGAATTGTGGCTTCTTCTTCCTCTTCTTCTTCTTCTTGTGGTGATTGTGGCAGTGGTAGTGTGACGGAGAAGAGAAGAAAGCAAGATGCACGCAGGATGTTTGCGGCTGGGTGAATGGGAGAGACCGAAGTCAAGCATCGCATTCATATATATACTTCGTATGGATAGCTCTTCCGTGTGGAATTGTGGAATCTCCATTGCCTACGGGACAACTTCTCAACTACCGGGCCACAGGCTACTGGTGGGATTTGTTCTAATTTTTTTGATTTTTGTTTTCTTTTTTTTTTTTTTTTTTTTTTTTTTGGTTCCATCCATCTCCTTTTTTTGCGACGTCGGGAATGATAACTACAAAGCAGAGAGCATTTTGAAATTCCTGATAACTACCGCAAACATCGATACTTCTACGAAAAACATAACCACCTAAATTCTTCTCAATTGACGGCTCAGTCCTGACAGTAATACCATGCAAGATGTTTTTCTCGCCAACTTGCCTGGCAATCATCATCTCCTCAGTCACCTTCTGGCTTCTCATGGCTTCTCACCAACAAAACCTCAGGAACTAAACTTGTGCCGGAAAAAAAAAAAAAAAAAAAAAAACCGTTCAGCATCGATCAATGATGACACGAGATGACAATCAAACCTTGACCAGGCTTGATTTTGCACAGCCCCACTTAACCCCATGCTGGACCAGTTAAATTGTCCGTAAAACAAGCCGCACCATGATGCAGATGTGCATGTGAAAGATGTAAGATGTATCACAGGAGGTAAACAATGAGTACTCCGTTCCATTGTGATGAAAAGAGAGAAGCAAAGAAAAGATATCACTGTCAATCTTTTTCCAATTCCCTTCCTCTCATCCTGGCTGAAGACGTTCAGCCCAACCCATCCCCAAGAACTCCGAAATAATCCATGAAAATCGTGACGACGACATAAATATCCTCAGAGCACGGAGGAGTTGGCCCCCTCCGCCTTTAGTTATTTGCACTTCACTTCATATGAAATTCGATCGAATTCTGGAACATCAGCCTGGTTAAAAGCAAAACAGGGTTAAAAAGAAGCAGAAAACTTTAAAGCGAGAAATAAAAATAAAAATAAAAATAAAAATAAAATTGGAATTGGAATTGGAAAATGGGGGGGAAAAGAACAGAGATAAAATTTCTTCACACCGCTTGCTTACCGCTTGCTCCTAACAATCTCGCCGGAAAACAGAAAGTTACCCAACCCCAAAAAAAAAAAAAAAAAAAAAAAAAAAAAAAAAAAAAAAAACACCCCTCCCCCCACAAACACCGCCACGTATCATATCATAATCATACAGACAGAAAACTCTCAAGAGCCCAACTCTCAAGAAACCCTCTCTAACCTTAGCATGATACTTACCCAACCAGCGACCAGCAAATAAAAATTACCCGTCACTCGATTTGGGCATCGATCAGGGATCGGCTATGCGGGGCAGTGATTGATCATAGGATTTGCACTTCCAAGGCGAACGAACGTGAACTTTTTGACTTTCCGCGGTCGTTGTATGTTACTTTGCACGGGCTGCTGATACGGTTGATACCTAGGAAGAGTGGGTTGGTGGGGGAGGCTAAGCGTTCGCACCGTTTGATGATCTATTAAAAGCCAGGGAACCCCATGGAGAAAAATCTACGCCGTCCTGGCTGGGCAACTTTTGGCCATGTAATTCGCTGGGAACATTTTTGGGTGTTGCACTCGGCGCGTGAGTGGTTGGCGGGGCTTGGAAAGGCAACCTTCGTGTATATATGTACATAGATATCACCCAGGGGGGGGGGGGGGGGGGGGGGGAAATATTGAAATAATATTGAAATAAAAGAGTTATATGGAACGTGGAAGGAATGGGTGGAGATAGGTATTCATTTATCTATAAAATAGCCTAGGATCCATTAAAGCATGGGAGACATTGAAACATTGATATTAGAAAGTGGGAAGGACAGGTGAAGAGGGGTTGGGGGAGGTAAAGAATGGAGAAACGAAGAAACATGTATAATAAGAGCCTTGAAAGTCCTTTTGAGGCTCGTCTCTTCACATATTCTCCTAGATACTCCCTGAAGTCGGCACCAAGAAGTTACGTGTGTCTTGAACAATCTGAGGAAGGTTAGTTATTCACTTTGCATCTGACTAGCTAGCGCCCATTGATCGGAGGAGATTGAACTGGACAGTCAGAAGGACAGTAACACCCGCAATGATCCTTTTAGCTTCGAGTAGCTGTTGGGAAACAACTAAGAATCTGGTGGCCACAGGGGGAAGAGCTTATATGTAGACTGGCTGCTCTTCGGATGGTCGACGACGTTCGAAGGCCGTTCCGTCCTCTCTGAGCCAACTGCCTGCGAGAGGACTGGACTGAAAAAAAAAGAGGAGGGGGGGGAGCGTCCGTGAGGGAAGTGGATGGATATCCAATCTTAACAAATGTAGATAGAAGATCTGTATACCCCGTAGATTAAAAAAGAAAAAAACCGCAGGGTGCATTTCTTCCTGTCTTTTGTTATCTGCGAGTCATCTGAAGCCATTTCCATCTGAAAGATATCGAATTGCGTTGTCCGACACTGCATAACAGTGGACCCTGTTGTGTAGATCCTCAGGTTCGACGTAGATGTAGTTGATATCAGCTAGAAATGTTCAGAGGCAGGAGGCCATGGTTGGTAATTTACCCCTTATTCCCTGTTCCCTGGCTTTTTTTTTTTTTTTTTTTTTTAGCGCATTCTATCAGATGCAAAACTGGAATGAAGTGAGCATTGTGATGAAGAAAAGATACATCGACAGCTCTGGTCCACTAACAGGTAACATGGGCATTGAATGGCATGACTCCTCGCCAGAGTTTCGGCAATTTGATGAGAAACGGAAGATAGGCGACAGGATAGGATTCGATCAAGCTTCCCGTAAAGCTCATCGTCACTTTGCTTCCACGAGATCAGTGTGAGCTAAGTCCGAGCCCATTCGAAGTGATCGGTATTCTCTTCAACATCAACAGCTACGTTGCCCTATCTGTTGCCCACAAGCAACAAGAGTCAATGTACCCAGCTCTCAAACACCGAATGAGCATTTGCAAGGAGGACGATACCAAGCTCAAGTCTCATATCCGCTGCTCATGGAGGATTTCCATAGTCTCTGATGGCCTTTTGAACTATCAGCAAGTTCTTTAGCTGATCCTTGCAATAACCCATGCTGTTTACCGTCAGCGAGATATCCTGTGTTAGCAGACTTGGATGAATCGATATAATTATGGGAAATATAGGGTTCAAATTCATCAACCAACTCCAAAGAGGTACACAACATTTTAAGTCCTGTGACAAAAGTCCGCCTTCAGAAGTTTTCAAAATGAAACTGACTGAACATGAAAAGGATGACTAGTCTAGCAGCCAGTCGTAATCAAACGAAATAAATTCAATATCGGAAGACCGTTTGAAGTACAAGAGCCAGGGGCCCAACATCACCGTTTCTTGTCGAGGACGGCCAGTAACTCCATGAGACAGTAAGATGTAAACGTTAAACGCCCATCACCGATGAGATTCCAACCATGGGTGAACCAAGGTGGGAATGTGGGGGACCGCAAACGTTGCACTTTGCCTCAACAATATCCGGGGGTTGGAGAGGGCGTGATTCTAGATTTCTATCCGAAATTCGCAACGGCCCGTCCCGGACAAAATTGGGGACTTGATCCATGGATCCATCCCGACGAGATGAATGAAATCGGATACTCAAGAGCCAAAAGAGTGCCCGAGCGATTTCCGACAAAGAAATGGTAACCAGGTGTGTTTCGACACTTGATTAAAATGAGCTCACTAGAACAAAGGAGGATTTCCAAGGAAACTTGGACCTGTTAACAAGCAGAGACCTTAGTCACTTAGTTTAACTAGCAAAGTCGAAAGAGAGGGAATAACAGACATTAAGGGAACAGATGCCATATAATTTGTCTGTTTGTTCATACCTTGTGATATCTTCTCAACCCTAGATGTATCAGTTAGAAAGGAAACCTCAGTATCACCATATCTCCCAGACATTAAATTTTCTCCAGTCATACGGAACGAAAAGCGAATAAGACCACACGAACTGCTCCGTTTCCCTTTCATAAACCATATTGTGATCTGGGTCAATTTCGTCCTACCTTCTCTCCATCAATTTCTCCAAATTCCTTACTCAAAATTGGATTAGATGTTTCGATATTCGATTCTCAAGAAAATCTTGAAAACAGCAATTTGTTGGGTGGGATGTGTTCAAACGATACTGCGATGCGCATCCCTTATATGTGAACATAAGAGCACTCGGGGAGATTTCTTTGTCATGGTTCCGTTGTAGCGATCCCAAACATCCTAAAGAGCATAGCAAATCCATTAAATAATTGTCACAAATATCTAACATGGAAGTAGGAAAACTTGCATCAAAGGTGGTCGCGAAGTAGTAAAGGGAGCCCAGGGTCAATATATGAACTTCCAAAAGTAACATATACCGCGCTTGTCCCGTATCTCCATTTCAGGAGGAAGGACCAGGACGCTTCACAAGACCATCAGCCCCACGATACCATTTAAACAAGCTGTCAACTCGAAACCAGAGAAACCATGCGGTGGAGTCCAGAAAAGAGATGCGAAACTCGTGTTGAGAGGGCCAGGAACCAGCGATGTTGGCTCCATAGAGTAATCGCAGTGCAGAGAGAAATGTTTGAGAATTGAACATGGATGTGGTTATGAAGGCAGTACAGATTCATTGCTGCAATGGCTAACACAGGAGGGATCTAATAAACATTTGGCTGCTCCCAAAGAACAGGTTTTCAGAATCTCCCATCATAATTCGAAGGTGATAATGGGCATTGATTGCGCCGCGGTTTTTGTGAACAAACTCCATGAAATCAGAATATCCAGCATCTCCATATCATGAAAAAGCAGAGAAATCACGAGGAATTTTGTCTACAGCTCCTCAGGTCATCTTTCCAGTTTAAAAATGTGCAGATTCTCGTGGGATCTGTAGTTCATTGACTGCTGTGAAATATAGAATGTTAAGCGTGCAACCCGTCGACACTCATGTGAAAAAGTCCATTGAAGCTCATCTGAAAATCTGGCACAAAACAACAGTGCCAAAAGGATTTCGGCAACTATGCAATATCGTACTGATTCAGGAATCAACTTGGACAAAAGCAGCTGCTTAACTGCACATGAATAAAGCCAGATTTTTGGTAGGCAACGCATATCAGGAGCCAGCCTGGATCATGTATCGGCTTAGGTAGGGGGATGGGAATTTCCGAGTGCACCATTTGCATGGGACGCTAGAACGATATCCACATTAGGAATTTTGGGAGTCAGACCCAAAATGGGCGCACTTTTTAATCGACTCTAGATGTCAACGAGTTGTGAAGAAACTTATAGAGACTAACAGCTCCCCTAAAGGCACGACCGAGACTGACATATCCCGTATTCCTCCCAAGTGAGAAATAGGCCATGATGTGCATTACATCGGCAAGACGTATGGTGGGAGATGAGCTATGGATTCAAAGACTGCCACACCTAAGGAGACCTCATCATCTCGCGTGAAGTACAAAGGGCGCCAGTTCGTCGTAGAAATTGAAACCAATCTCGGAGATGCAGACGCATTTCGATAAAACACCGTTTTAATTTTGAGACGTATAATGCTTCCTTACGAGTCGATATATGCCTTGCCCGCAAGGGCTATGGCGGTGTCACGGCCCACACATCGTGTTAGAAGGTACAAGGAGGCGTACCCAAAAAATACGGGGTGATTGAAGAGAAATATCTATATGCATTCTGTACCTGCTTGCAGTTCTCGAATCCATTCCAGCTCGTCATGTGATGGAGGGAATGTGCAGCTGGGGTATGATCGCACGAATTCGTCACAGAAGAAACCAGAGAGATGCTTTTGAGCAACAGTGCTCGCGATAACACTGTATTTCCAAGGAAATCAAGGTCGACGATAAAATGATGTAAAGGACTCCACTGTTTGGAAGTAACAAGATCATACTCATCGGGGGTTCAGCTGGCTTTTGGGAGTCGAATGAACGAAGAGAGATGGATGTCAAGATCTAGCTTTGGTCGGTCGCAAGATCACATGATATTGATCTTATATAACTACGCGAATTTATAGAAACTCACCTCCTTCGAAACGCCATCTCATCCCTAAAGGAACGAACGAGATGGCTGTGGCATCGTATGTCGGATCTCCCCCAAGAATAACTCATCCTGAACTCCTCATACCTCTTGGTAGGAGGCTGACAGATGTCTGAAGATCTTTCTTCTATTATCTTAGCTCTGCTAGCAAGATTGTATGGCACGGTGTGATTGTACGGTTCCGATCTATGAGGAAGATATAAAGTTAAACTTGCCGCTCCAGGGCAACAACCATGGAACGAACATTATACTCTCCTAACCTTGTTGTCACATCTTCAAACCGAAAAATAGCTTAACACCTTCGCGCGGCCGTTACGCTCTTAAAATCCGCGTCTGGCCAGATGTCGGCCTTCTAGATGTTTTCATGCCCATTTCAATACTTGCGTGCATGCAATGATTGCTCTTTTCAGCGATGCTCAATATATACGAATGTACAGGACATATTTTCTCCCGTTAACCACAAATCCTCACCAGTCCTGTGCAACTAGCCTACCCAGCGCTGCCGATGAGCACCTCATGACTGACCTGAGGAGTATATCTGGCAACGTGTCATAAATTTGGCTCCTCAACTTTGCTTTAACCTTTGCAAGTTACAGCGTCGTGTTAGTGCTTGCGAGAGGGGCGTGAGCTGCCAGAGATGCCTCCACTCGCCCCAACGCACCGTTTTGCGGATGATATACGAAATACCACACAGTGGGTTCTGGTATCATTATTTGTTGGGTAATGCGGTCCTCACTATACGTATTAGACACATGTCCCGAATTATGTGCGTGAGTTTGGTGATGCTCCCGATCCAGCAAAGAATTGCTGTTGATTTCGATTTTCAGCTACAAGCAGGTGATTTATTCTCCTGAAAGCAAAGTATTGAACCCTGTTCACCACTCTTCAGTTTTGGGAGTATCAATCAAGGCATTGACCGCCCATCCATCAGTTGAGCAAGTGTGACGGGTGACCCCTACCATCAGATTTCTCCCAGTCATCTGAGTCTTCTCATTCGTTCTTATTCCTTTTCATCCATGTCATCTGCAGCATCATCATCAAGTGTGTTCAACACTCGTCTGTCAGAGTCCATGTTCCTAGGGCCCTTTGTTACCCAAATCTTCTAAGGACTTCTCCCCCATACTTCCTGGAACCTTCTTTCGCTCATCTGGGCCGTACGGTTGGTGTAATGTTCCCGATCAGTTGGGCCTTGGATCCAGCCTGTCTGTTGTCCGTGAAGGTGATAAGCAGAATGGTGAACCTCTCCATATATAAATCCAGCGCGATAAGATGGACCAGGTCGTGATTGGGAGCTAACGGGTGTTGGAGCATTTAACAGATTTTACGGTAAACAAGCTCTTGCAGGCTCTTTGAAGAATGCTGCAGGTACAAAGCTCTTTGAAGTATCAGCAAAGGGACCTGATCAATTTTCTTCAAGATGATTAGCACTTCCTCCTTATGATATCTGGCTAGACGCAATTAAATATAAGCTCGTGGAGAGTCGAAAAATCAATACAGCCTACCTTGGGCAACTCTGCGAGGTGGTAAAAGATAATGTGGTCTTTACCTCCGCAAGATTGCCAGAGGGGATGGATATACACCCCATCCTCTTCAGCTGCTATTCCATATTCACAGTGCTTTCCATGCGTTGCCTTGATCACCCTGCTGCAAATAATGAGACTATTCCTTATACCCCCCAGAATCACCGTCACCAAGGATGTGCGACTCCACCTCTTGGAGTCAAAAAGTTCAAGTCAATCCCACAAAAATGCAACATCATTTACATCTTCCAAGGCCACATCACCGAGAAGCACAGAAAAAGGGCGCAAAGAAGGGACACAGGATCATGAACACAACTGCAACTAGAGAACAGTCAAATTGCGATTTGCAAAAGCTGACTTGTTCAGAGTAGCTTTGCACACCGTCAGATCTTAATTCTGGCGATCCAGAACGTGAAATTATCCACCTCAAGGTGGTAAGTTGATCTCAGCACTTATTCAGTAATGCAAGGCGGGTTCCAGATGCCTCGCATGGGAATAAATCTGAAACCGAGGATAAAGAGGATCAGCATCCCCGTCTGCTTGCATTGGATTCATGGGGCACAATCTTGAAAAAGTGCTCTATATGACGTTTTACTAATTGTGGGTAATCCTAATTCTCACGATCCAGAACGGGAAATTAACCACCTCAAGGTGTCAAGTTGATATCGGCACTTAGTCGGTAAAGCAAGACGGCTTCCAGATGCCCCGGCATGAGAATAAATCTGAAGCCGAGGGTAAAGAGGATCGGAATCCCCGTCTGCTTGGATTGGGTTCGTGGGTACGATCATGCATTTAGTTTAATGTGTATGAGAAGGGTGGTTATAAGAGGGAATATTTGCCATGAACCCCACATGGATTAATTGAATTCACCCAAACATACTTGCAACAGTGGACCGAAAACGCAGCTTTAGACTTTGAAACAACTCCTTTGCGCTGGAGGCCAGCCCATCAACACCGGTCGTGGTATTGGGATTCAGCAATGTAGATCTCATTTAGACCATTTCTCCTCTCAACCCCGATAATATTAAGTGGATACCATGTCCTCAAAACAGCGAGAAATAGACATTTGGTGAGAACAGGAACTAGAGAAGAGGACAAAACAGTGACGCCAACAAACAATTCCCTGTTTATACTCTTTCAGAATTATTGCTATGAAAAAAAGAGATTATCGAACCAAGGCAGGGGTTATGTCCTCAGTCTCTTTATGCAACCAACACACGGCCAAGAGGCCAAAGAGAGTGCCGTTTTTTTTAGCAGTTTCAGGAGGAAGCTGGCCTGTAAGAGGCCGGCGGAGGCGAAAGAAGCACAGCCGCTAGCCCAAAAAAAGGGGGTGATCGCCCATCAAACCGGGTGGAAGTCTCAACGAAGCGCATTCCGCGATGGTTGAACCCCCCACTTCACAACTTGCGATAATTGTTCTTTTGAGAGGGCGAAAACCACAAGCGGATCCAAACTTTTGCCTCCTATTGTGAAGATCTCACTTTCTGCTGTCCGACTGCATGCTGTTGACGTTGATACAGAGCCTTTGCTTGCTTCTCTTTAGCACTGACTTAGCGCGTAAACTCTAACTCCACAGTTCGAGCCCCGATTGTGGATATTGTCCGAGACGACCTCCCCAAATAAATCCTGGCTACTTGATTCCTACGCAGTAGACCCCAGCCAGGTTCATGTTTAGGAACCTCGAGAATGGCTTTATTTTGGCTCTTTTGAAAAAGCCACCTTGGGTTTGGTTTACCTTTTCGGAAGTGTTAGTAAATCACAAGATTCCTGTTTGTATGCGGACCGATGCCTTGATGATCTTTGCAACAACGAAGTTTGTAAACTTCCGAGATCTCAAAGCTTGATCTAAATGCTGGTCATTTGAAGCAAGGCTCGTTCTGATTGGGCTCTCAGTCGCTGGAAAGAAGATGCCCTGCCTCCACAACGCCTCAGCCCTGACTGGTCGTCACGGTCAGCCGAAAAGCATGACTCTAAAATGCTCTAGATCAGCCCCGATGACAACTACATGAATGTTAGATTTCGATCAATCACACGGCTTCCCCACGCCCACAACCCCACATCCCGCGCGAGGGCCTACAGGGAACAAAACCTGTCTTCTCTCCCTCCCGTTTGGTGTTTGGTGGAGTGGTGGCAGCTGGACATGCTATTGGCTAGGCCCAGGGTCTCCGCCACCACCAAAATCAAGCCCATCGTTCTGCGGGAGACAAGCAAAGCCAGACGAACGAGCGAATGAGCAAAGGACGAGCCAAACTTTCCACGTTGGAAGAGAGGCGTTTAGCCACAAATGCAGATATGGAGAGTAAATTTTGGAGCATTTTATTCTATTTTTATAACAATGCCCGTGATATGTTCCCATCATATTGACCTGTCGTGCATTTCCCGTGTCAACCAGTTATAAACCGCAAAGGCCGGGGGATCAAAGAAGAAGACCAGTCAGGTGTTCCAGCTTCAGCTCACTCCAGTCGGGACAGGATGATGAATTGATGTGTTCATCCCGCATGTGAAATCTATCCATTCTCCACGATATCACACCCCAGTTTTCCTTTTTTTTTTTTTTTTTTTTGAAATGAAATGAAATGAAATGAAATGAAATGAAATGTGGAGGTATTGTGCGTTGTAGGTTGCATGAATCAAAGAGATTTGAAACCCGGATTTGTCGGTCGAAATCAAGGATTCCCAAGAGCTAGAACATTACGAAGTAATTGAAACTTAGGAGCCCCTGATATAGGTCCATTTACACTTGTTATGCGAGTCATTCAGACTAAAACCAAAAATTTCACAAAAGGAAAATGTCCGAGATTTTTTTGTGGTTTGTTTTTTTAAAAAAAAAAATGATAAAGGAAAGTTAAGAAGCAAAAAATGATTGATGAGGCATTTCCATTGAATAAGCTAGCTTCTCCATGTCACTATTCTAGAGAAAGGAAACAGGATCGAGAAGTCCCACCAAATTTCCTTCCCGGGCCATCGAAAGAAGGTCAATGAAACGCCTTAGCCATCAATCAGGATTATCAAGCTCAGATTGGACAATCTCAACTCACTCCCCGCAATAACTCAAATTAACAACTTCCACCTCCTCATCCATTAACTCTCCGCAAAATAACATAAACAAAACAGTGTGCAAAAAAAGAAAAGAGCGAATGAAAGAAAATCTCAACATCCCCCAAAACATTAGTCTATCTGTAGGTGCGAACAGAACCATGGGCCATGCGCAAAAAGGAAGAGGTAGAAAACATGAGTAGCTATCAAGTAAGGCCAAGCTGACCCAGCTTCAATCGCCCAAAGCCGTTCTCCGAAAGATGAGGGAAAGTAATCGATATCGTAAAATCGTCAATCGAAGGCATCTCGAATGAAAGGCGACTTGTCATGCGCTGCGACCATTGTGTCGATTGGGCATTTACAGGTCGACGAAGTTTACTGGCTGCTGGAGAGTAGCAGAGCAGACTTGAGTCTATATATTGGAAAGATTATCTGATTAGATACTAGTCTATCCAAGTTGGGAAATGATTGTTGCTTCTGGCAATACTTACACCGCTGCCATTGTTGTTGCAGCAGACAATGAGGCTGTTGCACTGGACGGAGCTGCCGGACATGGCAGTGCAAGTGGTGCCGAGGGTGCTCTCGGGAGCACAGCAGAAGGGGCTGCCGGAGGAGCACTGGATGCTCTGGAAGACAGGAGCAACTGGGCGGGATGGGCGCTGTGGGCGGGGAGGAGAGCGGCTGGCGACAGCAGTGGTGGCGAGGAGAGCGACAACGGCGACGATGTTGGAGAGCTGCATTTTGATGGTTTTTGGGGGTTGATTAAGAAGAATTCTTAAACGAAAGTTTTGAGATTAGATTAGAAGAGTGAGTATTAGAAGATTGTACTGATGCTTGTTGATGATGAGGGAAGAAAAAAAAGTTGACATTTCGGCGGGAATCAAGGTCCTATTTATGCATTTCCTGGATGGCCTTCCCCTGGGGTTTTCCAAACCTCTATTGAAGAAATCTTCTTCGCTTGAAGTGACGGTCTCTTGTCCCTCGCGCCCCAGCTTCCTGCCGTCAAAGCGATGGAGCTTCACTTCGCCGAAACCCAAAAAAAAAAAAGCCATGGCATATTTCATCGTGCCAAACAAACGGTGCCTTACACGTTGATGTCTCGTGGCTGACATGCTGGCGTTCCCGGACAAGCGAAATGGGAGCCTCCAATCTCAGTTTACCCCTACTGAAAGTTCCTGCTCCTTTTCGTTCACATGAATGGGCTAACACTTGACCATTCCTGTGAGTCGAAGGCGTTAAAGTTGTGAAGAATGAACGTTGTTATTTTTAAAACCGAGCTGGGTTTTGGCCTGGGCAAATCGAAAGACTCGTATCAAACTGACACAGGATCTCAAGGAAAATAGCCAACCAGCAAATCATGTTGCATCCAGACCGCTGCAAGTATATGCTTTCACCGTGGCTGCTAGCCCAGCCTTGCTCGTAGGCAGGGCAGATGAAGTGGTGTGGTCGATAGACTTTGAAATCAGGGCCGAAAAACCTGAGCTTGGCTGACGGGTATTCATCACAGCTGAGTATGCTAGCCCAAACCTGATTAGCTTAAAGGCCCCATAGGCCCAATAGGTCATATAGGAGAAGGGGTATGCTTTTCGATTTTCACCAGATGCCCCTCAAAAAAGAAAGAAAATTTGAGCCTCAATCCCGGCATCTGCCCATAAGCTGTGCCTTTGGCGCTCCTGCATCCTCGCTAAGATTCACAAATCAGCTGCGAGCATGAAGGATTTGGTGGCGGTAAATCACAATGAACAAGAACTGATATGTCCAAACGGGAAAGATATAGAGCAGGATCTCGAGGTTGACATTGGCCCATGGTTCAAGCCGATTCTCCAAACGCCCACTAAGCCATATGACAGCGCATGCAAGTATATCTCTCCCAAAGTTCTTTTTTTCTTTTTTTTTCTTTTTTATTTTTTGTCCTTTTTCAACAAATCAATGTCTCAGATCCGCTTCTGACAGCATCATATCGTGGATGCCATGTGAGAAGGATATGAAAAGAGCATCTTCGGGACCGGTAATCTATCATATTGATGTATCCAAAAGGGTCGCCTTCTGTCCAGAGAAACAAATCGCTGTTCTCCTTACGATACATGTAAAGTACCCACAATCCTTTCATACTTGAGCCCGCACGATAAGTATAATTAGTCTTTAAAAAATTCTTGAGAAAATATTAACGGTCCGTCTCTGATGATTGGGCTAAGTTAGTCGGGATGTCACTAGCAGTTCGAGCAATATAAAAATTTTACCCGGCAAGCTTGGTTGTTACGCCGGGTGTCAATAAAGCTGACCGTTTTGGCGAGCCTCAACAAAATCTCTGGGAGCCAATCAGAAAATGGCGGATGCATCGGTACCTCGTATAGCGAGCATAAGGCCCAGGCCAACACCCCCCATCAATGAAAGCCTGTAATAAGCACAAGCCTCCATATTGTTTAACTCCTGACCAACTGGGCACAGTGCCACAATAAACTTTGGACCATCAGGGTTTACGACTCGAAAGCCAGGAACAGGATGCTTAGGCGAGATTCATAAAGCAATAGTCGGGAAACTCCCCGCAACTCAAAAAGTCTGGGGTCCGTCTATCACAAATGATCTCACAGCTTGTTCAGCTCGGTGCAAAAAGAGTGCATAAGGCTGCCACTAAGAAATTCTGCTGGTGGAAGGCCTGGCCGAGTGAGATGTCTCCACCAGATGCGCTGGACTGGCAAAAAGTGAACCGCAACTTGGTCGACTTCCCTGCTAGACCATAAACAAGTTCATAGATACAGCAAATAAGGACCTGCAAAATGAGCTGAAAAGAAATTCTAAATGCAGCTGTGTTAATATGGTGCATCATATCTTCGGCCTGGTCAATTTTCACGTGGGCCAGCTAGATTCGGGCCGGGTGCTCTTTTCACTGCAGATCGTGGAGTGTTCGTATTGCTGCCCTCAAAGAAAAAGGAAAAAGAAACTCTCCACCACCCAATACCCCCCATAACCAAGGGAGTTTTAACTTTTTGGGCTCCTTCTCTGCCTTTCTGCGCACCAATAGAAGATGCCCTTATGTCTCAAAAAGTAGGCACAAGCTTAGGTCCGGACAGCAAATAATCTTGTTCTCTATATTCGACTTATTTTTAGCTCCTCAACACGAGATGCCCTGGTGCTGGTGCCAACTCATAGTCAAAATTCAAGATTGCTGCCTCCACCTCAGGGGGGCAGTGAGAGCAAGTGATGAGTGTGCAAAAGGAAAAAAGGGAGAAAAGGCTTGGTACATATTGAACCTACCTGCCGCCAGAAAAATCCATTCATCCATTCCCATCTCTCCCGCCACAGCTCTCCACAACTGCAAATTTCTTCCACATCCACTCGCTTTGCTCCTTTTACTTGGGAAGAAATAAAGTAATTTCCACCGCAAAAATGAAGTTCATCTCATCCTCCATCTTCCTTTCTCTCCTCATGCTGCTCTCGCAGTCGATTGCCATTCCCACACCCGACCCTGAGCCTATCCCTGAAGATGCTATGCTCGAGATCGAGGCTGTCCTCGCTGCCAGAGGGTTGAAGCTGCCAAACATCCCAGGCCTTTGCCCCCCCCCCTCCTCGGCTCCCGTCCAACAATCAAACCAATGCTCCACTGGCACTCCATTCTGCTGCAGCACTGAGGATGGATGTAAGTCGCAATCTTTTTCACCCTTGAAACGCAATTTGAAATGAAGGTTCTAACCATGATATCAACCCTTTTACAGCGCACAACTGCGTGAAGTCCAATGTCAGCTGCGACCAGACCGTTATCTGCTGCAATAACAACTTCGGGGTAAGTCGCCAAATCCACCTCCTCCGACTCCCCTTGAATTCCAACAGCGCAGCTGACATGAGTAAACTCAATATAGTCCCAAGTTTGCATGGGTGACATCGACTTCAACATGCCAATCAACATCAACATCAACCTTTGAGAGAACTTCAAATCGCTCTTTTGCAGGGCCTATGCAAGATGAATTATGTGTCGAGGATGGGAGGCCCCCGCCACTTGATTCGGGTATTATCGATCTGATGTCAGCAGAGCCAGTTTTTAGTTTAATTCCTTTTGCACCTGCACTTTCTCTAGGTTTGTGATCAGCTGCTGAATAATTTATTGTTTAATTTTCGCCGTTGGGTTCTGTATCAGGGTCGAAAGATCTGTCTTTTGTCTTTGATTTTTGGTTCCCCGGCGACTTCACTCCTTCTAACTTTCACCCTTTCTATTACTTCCTTTTGGGAGATTTTCTTTCATTTTTCTTCCTCAGCTGTCTTATCCAACCATCCTGTCAGTATCCGATAGACAATGAGAATAAATCGCTCCCAAGCATGCATGATGCTTCCGACAAGTCAAGTCCAAACTTTCGCAGCGTAGCAACGATAGATGCCTCTGTCAAGTTCTGAATCACCCCATAACCACATTTATCCTCATAAACTCTTTCCGATACCGCCGGTATTCAATCGAATCCCGTCGAGCTCAGCTCCCTTGTTTAAAGTTTTTTTCTCCCCAGCACAACTCCTTCGTCGTCCATCTGTAGCTCCGCATTCATGCCACCGGGTTCGACCACACCAGGGAATTCGCGAAACATGTCAACACAGCTGTATCCCAACCTTTGATTCTTTTCCTTTCACATGTGCCCAGGTCATCTGAATACCGCCAACCCATATAGATGACAAGATAATCAACCGTCGGAAAATCGCATCAATAGTCCCACACAGCACAACAAGACCATCCGGTGCGTAATAATAATCCATGCATCCAGTTCGCAGGTAGGATATCCTGGCGCGCGGCCTCCAACCCATTGTCTTCATAACCACACACTGTCGTATAAATATCCATGAAGTAAACAGAGCCAAGGGTCGTGGAACCACCCAACTCTTATATTTTTCTTCTTTAAAGACCCGAAGAAACCGAAAGCCGTAGACCTCTTTGACATAATTTGGTGTTGAATGAGCGTGATCAGCACGGAGTCCCGAAGTAGTCCTGACATCCATCCCCACCCAGCTTTATCTTTTTTTTTGACACTATCTTCAAATTCGCAGGCACACCATCGATCCAGACGGAAGTTCGAAATCCGCTCGTTTGTTCCCCCATATTCTCCCTTCCGACACACCGGCGTATCATTTTCCCAGAAGCCCCTAGGAAAGAATAAAAGAAAAGAAAAGGAAGAGGAAAGGAAGAGGAAGAAGAAGAAGAAGAAGAAGAAGAGGAAATGCCCTTGCTAAATAAACAAATAAAGCGCTCGCGAGCTTGCGTCATCTCCTACGAAGCTCGAGTTGCCGAGGCGTGTCCTTTTAGAGTCGCTCCACAGCGTTGGTGGGTGATGAGTCATCTGAAACGGGTGTAAAGCGGCCCTACTCCTCAGCGACGCCATCGCATCCCGCGGTGTCGCAATTGCCGGCGCTGCAACGATTGAAGTGGTTGGGCAGGCATCCTACGCCTGGAGGATGTGTCTGCAGGTGTTGTTTAATTTCTGTACGGAGCGGATTTGGGTGACAATGGGGGTGGGTGGTGGGTCAAGATAGAAATAGCGATATAGATGTAACTGTTTATTCGGAGTTAGCTGGTTGATAGTTATATATACATATATATATATATATATATATATATACATACATTTCCACAAGTTCCGCACGACAACATCCAACACCAGGGACTGATATGTATCCTGATACGGTAAACCACTTTAAAAACCACGTATACCATGGCCCTGAAACCCTCTCTCCCATGTAGATCTCTCGGAGAGCGAGATATTCAACTTATGCACCCAAAGCGCGAGGTCTCTTCCATTTTCTTGGCTTCGCGTTTGCTCTGTTTACCCAGAACCAACCAGAAGAACCAGTTATACGAATGCACTATATGAGTAAACGAGACCCTTTTATGTATAACTATTTATCTATTATGAGGGATATCGCTGAGACGAACTGGGGCAATTGAATACATATGCACACTGAAGACCTCTATGGCAACACTTCAACCTCAGAGAAAGCAAATGTATACAGACCTCCTTGCTGCCACTGAATCAACAAGAATCCATTATCGACTATTGCGCCGTCCCAGTCATCCCGTAAAATGTAAATTTACCAGCTGTCAAAATCCTGAGTAGAAAAGTAAAATAAAATACAACAAAATCATCTTTCTACATAAGACCTGTGGATATAGGGTTATA
The DNA here is from genome assembly GCF_000150705.2 of Paracoccidioides lutzii. Lineage (NCBI taxonomy): Eukaryota > Fungi > Ascomycota > Eurotiomycetes > Onygenales > Ajellomycetaceae > Paracoccidioides > Paracoccidioides lutzii. Next base: position 916,212 of record NW_015440947.1, on the reverse strand, counting down.
TCTAAAGGGAGGATCAACTGGCATTGATAACGTGTCTTGGGGTTTTTGGATGGAGGTTTGATTGGGGTGCAGCTATACCCACCCCGCTCATGCACCAACTCATCCATACTTAGTTGTGGTTTACCAAGGGCAAATAATGATAAAATGGGGGGAGGGTGATTGCCTCTTGGCAGATTTTTCATCCTGAGGATCAGCTGAGACATCGTACATGCACTCTGCCTCCCGAATTAGACCTTGTGGACGTTCTAGGGAGTCACTTAATGGATGCGCCGCGATGATTTGATATCGCAATCCTGGTGAGAAAGCTCAGCCATAGTGGTGTTACACCAGATGGGATGGAAAATGAAGCACATCAAGCAGCAGTAAAGAAGCAGAAATAGACTATTTGAAACAGCAATAGAATAGTAGAGAGAATGAAGTTGTAACTGGCTTCTTTATTTGCGGACAGCGTCTATACAGTCAACTACTGGGGGAATCACGTGAACGTAATTTCTCCGCAAACAAGCCAAATGAACGACTCTACAGCGCTGTATAGAGAGTGTAAAACCCAGAAGATCATGCAACGGAATAAAAATAATTAATATCTATATATTATCTACCAATGAAAGTCCATGTCAAAAAACTACCACACCCCCGTGGCATGGGCGTGTTGAGTATAACTATGAGCACCGGGTCCCAATCTGCAACCAGGGCTCTCGCCATCAAGTCATCATCTAGGGCCGCCACCCAAACCTAGGTTATCGGCATTAGTTACATATCTCGAAAGAACGACCGAGACGTTCGTTTGGGGATAACCATGGGGTAAAACCTACCTGCAGCGAAGGCCAGATACCACGTCCGCGTAGCCCCCCCATCGATCTTCGACAGGTCAAAGGGTTCTTTGTTGAAGAAATTCCAGGACGCGTTCGGATCGATAATGGCCAAATTAGCATACAATATCCCTTGCCAGCCTCCTTGAACCCCGCTCGCAGGCGTAGAGGCGTTCTCCGCGAACATCGCATTCCACTCCTCACTCACAAATCCCTTTCCACGGATATAGGGAGAGGAAGGGATCAGAGGAAGCATGTGAATACTAAATAAAGTCAGTGCTACAGCCCCAATTTAAAGCTGCCGGTCGATTATCTTCCTCACCCTTGAATGTATTCGAGGTTGGTACCAAAATAGGTCGTATGGTCAGCCTTATTTTCAAACAGCTGTGGAGTGTCAGCACCAAATAGAAAATGGTGAGATGGAAAGGGTGTGCTGCTACTAACTATTCCAGTGACTTTGTTGGCGATGAAATTACTCGGCTGGTTAACGTTGTCAGATTTCATCAAGACGTAGTTGTTGAAGCTTCGCGAAAGAATTGCGAGCATCATATTGCCTCGAGCTTCCATGCTTCGGTCCTTGATGACCTTTCCCCACATCTTGATGGCGTATGCGAACATGGCATCCTCCGATGAAGATTCCTCATCTTTACTATCGAAGGACTCAAACAATCCTTTAGCCCAGGAGTGGCCGCTATACCAGTCAAACGCCCTGGAAAAGGGGAAATAATCATCATTTGAGACCGAATTCCCGGCGTCGCGAACAAGGGTATTAACCCAACCCTTATTCGCAACCACCCAGGATGGATCAAGATATCCAATGATAGCTGCAGCAAGAATAAAATACCCGTAGTGGAAATGGTGGTCGTTGTAGAAAGTGTTGCCAAAGTCAAGCCCCGGATCCCCAGTCACATAGGTTCCCGATGAGACAACGCCCTTCCAAACAGTATCGTAAACAAGTGGAAAGATTTGCCTATTATCAACAAACCTTGCGAAAGCACTTTTCAGTGAGCTGAAAGCAGATTCCGACAAGCTGGCATCCTTAACTAACTCATAAACGGTGTACACCAACATCGCAAACTTATTGAGTGCTTTCCCGCTAAAGTACATGCTATTGAGATTTGTTTGCCGACTGATATCTTGGGAGAGCTCGCTTGGCGCCACATGTCTAATCCTTTGCTTCGTGGCATTGGAGAGAGTAGCTTCTGTTCCGGTGTTTGGATTCCAAGGGCCAAATCCGATGTTAACAGGAAGATTCTTTTCCACCATGGTCCATGAATTTCCCACACAGGCAGTTGCATTCCCTTTTGTTGTTGTTCGAAGAAACATGTCTGTCTTCATGTGCTGGGTGTGAGTGTCGAAAGACTGAACATGGTGAGGCAATGCGAACATTAGCAGTGGGGTGCTGTTAACATTCTTCCCGGCCTTCTGCCAAGTCAATTTATAAGTCCCCATCGCTTGATGAGCCACGACAGACCCTGATATATGGGCCTCTGTGGGATAAACACCGGTCGTCCGATCGTAAATTGCCTCCCCTGCTGAGCCATTAGGGTTTTTAGCAACCTGGATAATGCCACTAAACCCAGTCGGACCACTGATGAGGGTATTTGATACCAGCACGAGGTTTGGATTACCTCCGTTTCCTGTGGGTGTCACATAAATCAACCAATGGGTGTTGTCTTCCAGGGTGACTCTGTATTTGTATATGCCTGGCTTGGGAGAGGCTACAGATTCGAGCTTTCGGAAAAACACACTGGACTGTATCGCCGGCTGTAGACTCATGTATAGACCGGTTACATACCCCATGCCTTGAACTAAAGGGAATATAATGGTAGAATTTGAACCGCGATTGGGACGGAGAATAATGTCCGCGGAAAATGCATTGGCTTTTGAAACAGTCAAGACAGTGGAAGTACCAAGTTCAGATGCAGACAAAATCATCGACTGAATCCCAATGGGATTGATATAGAACTGAACTGGATTGCCAGGAATTGACTGGCTCTTTGGACCAAACGCCAGTTGATGGGATTCTATATGAGATATGAGGACACCATAGCTTTTTGCATTCCCTGTCCCTTTGGCCCATCCCACTGCGTATGGATGGACGAACGCATAGCCGGTCTGGGAGCCAAGAAAGAAGTTTGCGTAAAACTTGTTTGTAGATATTGGGCCAGGAGTATCCGACTGCAAATTGATGTGAGAATACAATCCAAGTTTAGAACAAGACTAAGAACTTACAATATGATCCTTTTGTACAGGATGGTCAGATCTTGAATTGATATTGGATGGGATTGGACCTTTGTCGATTGGTTCGAATATATCTTGGTGAGACATACTGGTTGGAGTGGGATGGGGAATATTAGTTGATATTTCGGAAGTTTGCGAATGCCCCGCTGTTCCAGAAGGGTGGACAATAGCAGTTCCTCTTGGAGGGCTTCTTGACGTTGAACTGGGTGCCAGATATAGTGAACTGTGATAAGGTGATCCGGATCGAACCTTTGATGAAGTCGCTGTAGCGAATTTAGTTGGGGATCTAGTGCTTTGGTCAAGGAGCCAACTAGAAATTCGATTTTCTTCCACGTGCGGAAGGCCAGGGCACCAGTTGCCTTTGTAATAACAAGCGGAGTTGGAATAAAGAACCTTAGAAGGGACAATATCTAGGTGCGGATATTCTGGGTGAGGTAACCCAATATGATCATCAAATACGACGTAGGAGATGCCTGTTGGAAATGGTTGCATGCTATCGCGAACGTCTTTCTCTAATTCAGTGTGATATACCTGGGGATTCCTGTTAATAAAATCCCTTAGGTGTCTTTTGGCAGGACATTTGTATATAACAGACTACATACCCCTGGAGTTCTAGTAACTTGCGGCTGTACACCAGTTGGTGGAAACTGAGTCACGAGAGAAAAGGAAGGGATGTCAACGTCCACATTATCGCACGGACAATTGAAACCTGAATGACAACGAAAAGCTCGGACTCCAGGTAGGCACTGCATGGCCATCAGCAACATGGCTACAAGCCATATTGACGTAGAGAATACCATCTGCTGATGGTGCTAATCAACGCCGCAAACCAGTTGCGCTTAGGAGCGGGTAGGAAAATGAGAGACGGCCACTGTCGATGGCGAAAGAAACAATGAGCAAGAGGAGCAGGAGAAGGAAATTGTTATCATGGAGCGCTACAACAGTGTAGGCTAGAGACAACAGGATGCAGGAGAAAGGAAAACCTCTCTAGCCACTGCAAGTAACTGGCGGAGGGCTGAAGCCCTTTGAGAGGGCCCGACACCAAACAAAAGGAGCGTGAAACGAATGTGAGAACAAGCAAAAGGAGGGAGAAATCAAAGGAAAGGAGGACGGAGAGAGAGAGAGAGAGAGAGTCGAGAAGAGAAGAGAAGTAAAGAGAGTGTGTTGTTCGACATGAGACGAAGATGAAGAAATAGGAAACTTAGACGTGGGAGGAGCCTCAAAAAGGGGGCAGGAGAGATGCCTCCTCGTCCAATGGGGAAAGGATATTGCAAGCCCATTTTTGCGGGTGGGGAAAAAAATAAAAAAAATAAAAAAAAGAAGAAGAAGAAGAAGAAGAAGAAGAAGAAGGGAGAGAGAGAGACGATCAGTTAAACAAGAGCTAGCACAGAGAAAAGGAAGATGCAAAGATAAAGACAGCGGACAGCGGGAGAATGAACATAACTGGTGTTGGGTGATGTGTAATAACTAATAGTGACAATTGACATTCCTCGAATAACTGACGTGCGATGTAATGTAACCAGAGGGAATCTTGCTCACCTAAGACACTTGATCCAGTAACTGTCTATAATTACCTGAATCACAACCAAATAAAGCTAGCTTCCAAAAAAGTAAATAAATATATAAATAAATAATGAATGGATCTTGATAGGAAAATCACAGCATCCAAATTTGTGCTCGATCAAAACCAAATTTGACAACATCAGATGTGTTCCTCAAAAGGGTTCAGATCAGACAATCAATGTTCCTTTATATATCGTCGCCGCCGCCGTCGTCGTCATCTTCTGAGAATTCACAACATTCCTTATTTCGTATTGAATGACGTTGGAACAAGCTACCCCTCTGCTGATACAGAGTGGGTCTCGTCAACTAGGTGACCTCGGGTGCTGGCGCTGCTGGAGATCCTCTGATCTCCTTTAGCTCGGATCTGCGGTGGCTCTGTGGGGCGGCTAAAGAACCACCTTGGAAAGGCCAGGCCCGTGGATGAGGGATATAGCAAAAAAGTACCCTTCGTTTTGCCCTACCCTCCCTCCATTTTTCTTGCTGCAAGGCTGAGAGCAACACGCAGCTCTTGTGAGGAGAAAGAAGACAGCATCTCCATAAGGTGAATTAATTCATTTCCATCGGCTGATGCGTCTTTTATTGAATAAACTGTGGCACCCACCCACATACTCTTACCAGTGCTTGTCCTTGAACATTTCCATCAACTGCTGACCAAGATGAGATGCTGAGGACTATTTCATCCTGTGTGTTTTATAGTTATTGAATAACAGAGCAGCTTAGAGCAGGTTAGCACACGCGCTTTTGTGATATCCTTGTTCTCTCTCAGCTGCTCTCTGTGAGGTCTTCTGTCTTGTTTACAGAGAGTTGGAACTTCCCCTTCACAGGTTTTTGAGAAGTCTGTCATATGAACTAGCTGCTGCACGTGATCGACCTGTTTTACACAAAGATCCTTGACAGGTGCTTGAGTGAGAACCGGATGGAATCCTCTAATTACACGGGAATTTCCGCTTACAGCTTGAATGTCATATCACTCTGAACTACCACGGAACAGCTGATGGAGTCATGCTGCATGGAGAATCATGGATTATCCGGTATCAGGTTGGTGGATTTTGAGCATGTAATCTGGACCCACTCATTATAGTTAACCCTGATAATTTGAGGGGCCTCAGTGGCACCAGTTATGATAGCTCTAAGACAGAACAATCAGATTAAGTTCTTTTTGTTGTTGTTGATAACTAGAGATTTACATAAATATCATATGTATAAGTATAACTAGAACTTACTGAGAAATGTTATTCAAATTCATCTTTGTATTAAAATTAGAACAGATAGAAAATATTTTTTATTTACATTACTAGTTTTAGTGATTGTTTTCAATTTTATATTCCCTTTATTATGATAAGAATATTATGTTTTTCAAGATTGTTTGTTAGATACTATATTAAATAAATATCTAAGATAAAACCTACAAAGTATAGCTTGAGATGACCATTATTTAAAAATTGTTCAAGTTTTCTAATGATAGTCAACATTTGCAATTTGCTTTCAATAAAATTAATTACATTTTTATAACAAGATTAGTTACAGCTTGATAGTCTTGAATTCATTAAGTGGTGAATTAATTATATCTAATGATTATACAGCTTGTCTATTTTTGATTTGAGAAATATATCAATTGTTTATTTTTATTTATTAAAAAAAGGTTAAGCTGAAAGTTTATCTTTGATTTAACAATTTAAAATTTAACAAGTTTTTTTATATAAATATAAAACAAAGATATTCATTATATTTCTGCATCGCCTCTGGGTATTTTTGTTTGTACTACATGGTTGTGCCAGAAGACCGTTTTTCAGAGAAATTTGCAGTTATGGCATGCATCAGGAGGCCAGAATATTTATGTTTTGTTGTTCTGAGGAAGTCAATGGACCAGTGTATGATTCATAGGTTTGGGTCAAGTGGTGGATACCGCCACGCAATGAATGGCAGCAGACTCCTTCGAATAGAATATATCATAGACTTAATAAAGGAGGGTGTTTGCAGGGAGGAATATCATAGGTATCATCACAACGCCAGCGAAAGTAACAGAAATTAAATATATCACGTATTTTTAACAAATTTCCCGTTCTAATTTTTCCATGCGTCCCTGGACAGAATATACATGCAGAAAAAACAATCCCATAAGCTTTACACATAGGAGATAGTTTTTGGATCTATTCTCCTGGTGGATTCGGTAAGTATCACCAGAATCAAAAGAAATATACGAACAGGGTGGGTGACAGAATGAAAAAGAAAAGAAACAAAAAAAAAGGAAAAAAAGAAAACACCTCCGATCACTATATAGGTTTCTGTAGTGGCTTGATAACCCCCTGTTTGAGCATGATGCGGGGCTTCGTGGCGTTCTGGAATGTCTCTTTGGTCGTCCATTCCGGACCGATAGGCAGTCGGAGAGAGCGTTCATATTGCTGTCTAGACTCAAAGGGATGTGGAAGCTGGGACGCGAGGTATTTGGTATTCTATTCATTTTTGACGGTTGTTAGTTAAATGGAAAATATGATTGAAGTCATGGAAAACCTCAAGAGAAAAAGGAGAACAGCCACCAACTGCCCGGCTGCCACCATGTATGGAAAATAAAATGCCAAAGAGACAACATCCACCTCCAAAACATACCTTCCGAACCCTCTTCTCGTTAATAATAACCCTATCCAACTTCGCATCCTTCCTCTTCTCGGCCTTAACGCCCTCCTCCGTAACGAATGACCGCTTCGCCTTCGCCTCTTTCTTCTCCCGTTTCGTCAAGCCCGCGCCAGCCCAAGATCCCCACCCCGGCAGCGTAGTGTCGATGACCTTGTCACCCTCCTCCTCAACAGTCTCGAGTTTCTCCTTGGAGAAATCAGCCAGCACCTCGTCGCCTGCGAATGCCTTCTTGACAAGATCTGCGTTCTTGAGGAGTACGGGTACACGTGCCTCGTCAGAGTCGTCGCCGCTTTCGTCATCGTTGTCGCCGTTGGCAGTTGTGGTGGTGGTAGCAGCTTTATTGCCGTGCGAGTTGTTTGCGGTTTTCTTTTTGGAGGCGGTGATGCGCATTGATTGTTCTGACGAGGGAAGCGGAGAGGTGACACTCTCAACAGTGCCGTTGGTGATCAGCGTAATGTCACCTGCAGCGTCCAATGAGTTGGTTTGCTTCCTGGAGTTCCTTTTTGGCTGTGAGAGCCACGGGTTGGACTCGAAGTCATCTTTTGTTGTGTTCACGTTGGCTTTGTCGGAGTGTGTCTCGAAAGAACGATAGTTGCGTGCCGTAGATTTGTGAGCGGGCTTTCTGTCAACCTTGATATCGACATCTTCATCCGATTCCTCGACGTGAACCTTGCCGTTGGTATCGGAATCCGGTTCCTCGAAATCTTGCCTTTTGGTAGCCGTAACGGCAGACCTGTCGGTGGCAGCCTGTTGACCAAACCTTTGATGGCCCACTTCAGCCATCTCGGTGTCAGATTGTGAATACTCGCCATCCAGCTCACGACGGAGCTTTTTAACTTCAGCGTCATTCTGAGCCTTCCTTGCAGCTTCCGCATTGCGCATGAATTTAATCGAAAGCAACCTTGCATGTGGTCCGGTGATTTCTTCCTTGTCGTTCCTGTTTTGACCCAACTCACTGAGTTTCTTCTTCAGTCGTTGCGTCTCAGCATCCGAACCAAACCCATCCTCGCCCGCGTCGCTTTCACTTTCTGATTCCTCACTTGAGGACCGTAGATACTCCTCCTGTCCAGTAGTGACCCGTTTTCCCAGGATTCTGCTCTGTAGCTCCTCCTCTCTCCGCGCCAAATCTGCCATTTCGAGCCGTGCTTCATCATCCCAGGCCGTCCTTCCAGTTTGCTTGAGGCTTTTAGCCCATTTGCTTTCCCTGTGCTTCGCTCCCATTCGAGCTTCCGCTCTGCGTCGGTCAAGTTTTTCACGGTCCTCCTCGTCAACATCAACCCCAGCAGCAAGAAGAGCTTCTCTTTCTCGAAGTTCCATCTTTTCCCGTTCCTTTCGATGAACACGACGGTACGACTTGCTCTTAATTTTCTTAATCCGCTTAGCTCGAACCTCCTCACGGAAAAGCAATTCTCTGGCTTTTCGTAGCTCAGCCCGACGGGCCTGTATTTCCTCCAGAGGAAGCTTCTTCGCCTGTAATTCTTCAAATTCCTGAATGCGAGTTTCTCCCATTTTATCTTGCTCGTCCGCTAGGCCGCTCTCCACGAGGATATTCTGAATAGTATTCTCAAGGTCCGTCCTTGGCTTCGTGTCAACAATAGTTGACTTCTGTAAGGCGTTTGGTTCGGGTAGCGGGAAAGAAATATGATCAGCTCTTCGATTAGCCTTGACGGTTTCAATCCATCGATTAAGGGTCTCCTTGCTCTTTTCGTAAGCGGCAGCACGGTCAATACGATCCTGCTGCCGTTTGGCAAGCGGCACTTCTAGCTTCCCATTTATCCCCGTTTTGCTCTTTTTAGTTGAAGGAGCGGCATCGAGGTGTTTTAACGACCCTCTCATACGGGAGTCAGAAATGGTTGGTATTAGATCTGCAACTGTAAGTTTCCGTGTAGGCATGAGGCCAAATTCTGTAGGTTGGGTGCCTTGAGTGGTAGCAGTCTGTTTGGTTTTCGATTTGCCGTCGAGGGTTGGTTCTCTCTCCATAGCCTTGACGAACTTTTGTAATTTTGAGAGTCCGCGCTCATTTATATCATCCTCATCAGAAATTGATAGTCCAGAGGCATCGCTCGCATCGTCATCGTCGTCCTCGTCCTCGTCATCATCATCCTCGTCATCTTCTTCCCCTTCAAGCTCACTGCCAGTAATATCAATGCCATCACCTTTATCCGCAGTCCCAGAGCGAGAATCTCTCTTTAGTTTCTTTACTTTGCCCTTATCGTCTAATTCCGACTCTTCCGCATTCATATCCCAGGCTGTAGCAAGATCCACCGCTTCTTCCCCAAGATCGTCATCATCCTCCAATTCCCCATCACCTTCAGATAAATCAAAATCTTCCCCACCTCGTTTCCTCGGTATCGGTTTGGACTTAGGCTTGGGTTTGGAACTCCCACCAAATCTAAACCCATCAAAATGTTCCTCATCACTCTCACCCATCGCTTCGTCACTATCGATGTCACTATCATCGTCCTCATCGACTCGACCAATCTGCCACTCATTGCCCTCACTATCACTCCCATAATTGTCGCTTGAGTCTGCATCTTGGCTGTCGTCATCATTATCGCCCGTTCTCCGTCGCTTCGAAGGGTGCCGGGAGGAGTCGTCTTCCGCATCAAGTCTTGACGCACCGCCACGTCTCTTGAGGCTTGAGCCCTCATCTTCTTCTACGCCCAGGCGTTGTTTCCGAATTCCCGACTTCGAGGGATACTGCTGTCCCGCAATAGTCAAAGCATCCAGACCTCCCCTTGTAGATTTCTTCTTCTTTCCTTTGCGTTTTGGACGGCGGAGCTGCTCTTTTGACCGCAGTTGGTTCGACTGTCTTCCCGCCATAGTTGTTGTAAATAATTCCTTTTACGGGAAGGGGAAGAGAACACAGATAAATAAATAGTGCATCAGGATATGGGGTTGTTTCACAATGTGAAATCTATTTGTATTTCATCAAAATATTCTATCCGTATACATTTAAAATAAGATTTCCGCGATCTGCGCCCGAGAAAAAAAAAGTTTCTCGGTTCACCCAAATTGGCGCTAGTCCAGCATCTCCAAGGACAAGACAAGAATAACCATATATATACACCCACCAAGCCGATGGACAAAAGAAATCCTCAATTTCCCGCATGACAACGACGTTTTGAGGGCAAGAGGTTGGCGTTTGGTCACTCAACCTAGGTAGCTTTGGATGGTTCATCGACAATTCCTCCGAAACCATGTTTAAACCCACACCATGTCTGAATGCGCGGCTGCGGTTGACCACCAAGCAAGTCAACGGAGGCTATTACAAGGGTAACCGGACAGGCAATGTTGGATTTTTTGGCAAGAGAAAGGGCACCTACTATATCGATTGGCGGAAAGTTCGCACATATGTCGTTCCAGAGGGACTGGATACATTCAAGGTCGGTTTTATGTCTTTATGTCTTGTGCGGGCACCTCCCGTCTCCCGTCTCCCCTCACTCCTCACTGCTCTTCTCCTTTTCTTCTTCTTCTCCTTCTTCTTCTTTTGCGTTATGCGCCCAGATTACTGACCCTACAACCCTCAATGCCCATAACAGCTCACCCCATTCGTTACGAAACGAATGGAGCCCACAAGAACGCAGTACACGAAAACGATAATGATCGGTGAGCGGAAGGTGGAGGCACCACGGGCGATGGATGGAAAGGACTACCTCGACGATTGGTATGCGAATAACGTTTTAGAGTCTGATCAACTGGAACGGTACCGGAAGGGAGAGGTTGTCGAAGAGGACGGTGCAGCTGTAGAGACAGAAGCAGCTGAAATCACTTCAGAAAAGGACACGGAGTCAACGGCGGCGGACAACAGTAGCAATAAGAGTCCAAGAAATCAAGTGCCCTGATTTTCTTGCTGGTCCAGCTTTTTCGTTAACATTTTATTTTTCGATACCGGGTGAGTTTCGTTGGCCCCCGGAGATCTACTCAGAGGCATCTACGGTGCCGGTGTCTTACGATATGGGGGAGTATCGCCAAACTGCGTTTCTCCATGTTTATTTTTTGGGAGAATAAGTTCTCATTTTTCCTTTTTTCTTATGTACAATATACACTACGTATTCTGTTGGTTTTGTGATTAGAGGTTCCAGGCGAAAAAGGATATATAGTTTTATGTTCAAGAATCTGTCAAATATTGCAATTTTTTGCTGTATTTTTGCTATGACATGGAATGCCTGAGTTAATTCAAAAGGCTTAACGGACCAGAAATAATATCATATTTAACTAATAATTGTAGTGTGGACGCAATTGATCCCAGAAACACTTTCAGTTAAAAAGAAAACATGCATTCAAGCCTGGGAAGACTGCCCATGAGTCTAAAATCCTCAAAATTGCAGTCTCAACCTCAGATACCGCAATTGATGCAAGTTGGAACAGCTATATTTAAACGTGATACCAGCGAATTAGTTAATCCTCACGGCGAGTGGCTCCAGCCAACCTCAACTTCCTCGAGTCAAACATCGAATTACCCAACACGCCACTCATTCATCATTCCTGGAGATTTCCAGATCTTCATACGATCTTCCTGCACTGCGGTGCCTGAATTGAGGTGCAGGATGCTTTTGAACTTTAGACTCCTCTTTGCGTCTTGCTGTCACCATTTTGTGTTTCTAGGAACATCTGTTCGTCAAAGCCCTGTAGTCGCTACAGTGCGTCCTTCTGCGGCGTTTTCCAGCTGCGATTTGATCATATTTCTCTGGACAAACGGGATTTTTCGACAATTAAAAAAAAAAAAAAAAAAAAAAAAAAATCCCGCCTACTTGCAAAATGGCAGGATACGCTGCTTCATCGAGGCTTCTCCTCCGGTCTTCCTCGTCGGTTATATACACGGTTCCCTTCGACGCGTCCTGACTTGTCCCTGGTTATTTACCGCGAGTGTCATGCAATACATGGGATGGTAGACTCTTGAAAATGAACAAGCACTGCAGTCAGCTTGAATCTTTCCTCTAATCCTCAGACTCCATTTTTCATGAATCGAAGAGACCACATGAAAGAGCGTCAATCCGGAGCCAGCAAAAGAGCTGCGGCGAATGAACGCACTTTGCGGACGGGACAGGGTTTCTATTGAAAGATACTTGACTAGGGTAGGAGAATACATCTCAATACTTCCACGTAGAGGATCGTCAGCCCGCCCGTTCGTTGAGAATTGTCCCATCTGAGGTTGGGAGGTGGAGTATAGTTGCTAGTTCGGAGTTAGAAACCTAGACTGTGCATATTTAATCTGACTTCTAATTTGGAATCATTCCTACAATAAATATTGCTACTAATATGTCTGGTCTATTTTTCTATCGTCTCGTTTATATATTTATTAGAGCGCGCGTTGTATTTGTTTGATGAAAAGATCTTAGAAGCAATGGTGCCCGGGTGTAATGTTCGCGATGTTCCCTCAATGACGCCGTTGTTTGTAATCCATGTTCCTGGTCCCCAATCTGGAGAAGACCTAAAAATTCAATCTCCAATACTCGAGAAGCTTCAAACACCATTGACATAGCATCCCTGCGGATATTCCCGTCTTCTGTCCCTCTATGGCCGCATCCAGCTAGAGTCCGGCCACCTGAAGCATGGACACGTTTGCTGCAACCTCCCGCCGTCCCTTCACCACCACTCAGCGTTGATAACTAACTGTATCTCACCTTGCCCACCAGGCACCCTTCCCTCACCCAACATCCGTGACAGCAACCATGTTCCAGTCATTTACGGGAAGCTCTCGCAGACCGCGACAGGTCAACCTCTCAAACAGATCAACAAATCCCTTCGCCGCACACCCACCGGGACGTCATACTCCAGCTGGTCCAGGACCGCAATCAACCCTTGCCCTCGCGCAACAGGAACGGCTTCAGCGACAGTTGGACCGGGAGCGGTTGAATGCTAGCCGCACCTTGCAGCGCACGTGGAGGGGACACAAAACCCGGATGGTAACGAAAGAGACGTGGAGACAGGAGTGGGATGATGTGGAGAGGAAAAGAGGGTTGGATGTCTTCTCCGCTGGTTCAGACGTGGAATCGTTGGACTCCTGGGTGACTACGCCGCGGCCATACACGAACCCTACGGACTGCTTGTCCCAGCTGAGGAAGCTGCTGCGTTTTGTCTGGGTTAAGGATCGGGATGATTGGGCGCGGCTGTCATATTTTGGGAAGTGTTTCCAGATGACTTTGGAGGAAGCTCCTGTTCTCCAGCCTGATGGGGAGTGGACACTCACACTTGAGCGGTTTGGAGGGGTTGTTCTGAAGTTTCTTGCTGTGGCGCCCACGTCCGTTGCGCCTGTGTCGTTGGTTAATGATCTTCTTCGGCTCGTTATTTTTCTGTCTGTTTTGATACCGAAACAAATCACCCGTCTGGCTGAACAGTATTATGCCGTGTTAGCTTCGATAACTCTAAACCTTCGGACATCCGCGCTGGATTTCAGTCAGCTTAGAGATATGGTGGTGAAGAGTGTGCTCGCTCTTCTTCAACCCATTACATCGGAAACCCTCGATGCTTACGAATGGTTTGGCCGAAACTACCTAACAGTCCCGTCTCTTGACCACCATCTCGGAAAGATTGATGACCTAGCTACTGGGGTGAACTACAAACTTCTGGCCTCCGCAATAGATTCACACATCCTACTGTCCACGGATTCTTTTCTCCAACTGAAAGATGTGGACAAACGGCTTTGGCTGCTCTCCTATTTTATCTTCTTCCACCAACATGCGATGGGTGGTGGCGTAGTCAAGCAATCTCCAGAGACCTTATTTGTGAAAGTCGTCACGGGTCTACTCAGCCCTGTTGCTGGTGATGTTTCCCGCGGGCTTGGGATTGAAGAGCTGACTCAATCTGGGCTAACACCTCTTCCTCCTTTCATTCGGTGTCAACTTCTCACCCTTGTCGATCAGCATAGCATCACACATCTTCTAACACAGGCCGAATCAAGTAAATCCCCAATCTCCGGAGCTTCTCAACAATCGCAGCACCAGGCATCAGAGGATGCAAAGGCATTAGCGGCTTATGCATTAACACTTCTAAGAGTTTTCGCTAAGAGGGGTGATGAAATACGCATGTGGCTCTACTTAGGCTCCGCAATGGGAACAGGAAAAGATGGTGACTCCGCCACAGGTCGACTCCCTGCCATTAAGTACTTTTGGCATGCCTCTAGGTCAACAAACGTGTTTCGGAATATAGTGCAAAACTCGCGTGATGTCCTGGCAATGCTTCAACCAGCTTCAGCCCGTAGTTCTCAAGAAGGAAATCGAGCAGTCCGACAAAGCAACGATCGTGACCAAGAATGGACAATTATTCTGTTGTTTCTTGAGCTTTATACATTTCTCCTTAAAGTATTGGATGACGATGAATTCTTTTCTGTCACACCTTCTCTGGGGAGAACTACAGAAAATCCCAATGACTCGTGGACACAAGAGAGCGCTCTCCCCCTCGCGGATGTGAAAGAGTTAACCATTTTCTTGAAGAATTTGGCATTTACGCTCTATTGGAATGCGGCAGATTTAACAGCTTCAGAAGCAGAAACTAATGATCCAGGTGGCATTCGCAATTATTTTGTAACCGGTGGTACATCTCCGGAGCCAGCTTCTTCGACTCTGAAATCCAATGCCTGCAGCATTCTTGTTGGGGCTACTGGAATTCCTTTGGATTATTTCAAGGGGCTGGTGACGGGTTTGCTACGCATGGTGCATGAGAGGGAGTAAGTGATATTTTTCTACTTTCGCCTCGTGAATAATAAAATCTGGAGATAACTAATATGATCATATTAGCTCGAGGCGTAAGTTCTTGCCTGATGGCCTCTTTCTGATGGTTGATCGCTTTGATATGGAAGGGTTCATTCCCACGGTCGTTGCCGAGGAGGAAAACAGACACCAACTCCAAGAAGAAGACGAGGATGATGAACAAAGCGACGAGGCCCAGGATGAGACAACGGATGATGGATTAGATCAATCTCGAACACTTATAGGCACTGGGCGAGCTCAACAGCTTCGCCGTATCGAAGAGTTCAGAAAGCGATATCAGCAAGTTGCGCGGAGGAAAGAGCTAGAAGCTGTTGCACCCCGCCTGGAGATCTTGCGGAATATACCGTTTTTCATACCGTTCGCTACCCGCGTTCAGATATTCCGCGAGTTCATCTACAGAGATCAGGTGCAGAGACGACGAGGTTATATCGATCCCGACTCCTGGCGCTTATCTGTTGCTCACCACTCCCTAGGCGAGGATGGGAGATTGGGGAATGACGTCTTAAGTAAACACCATGCGACCATAAATCGAGAGTCCCTATTTCAGGATGCTTTCGAACAATTCTACGACCTGGGTGACGGCCTGAAAGAACCCATACAGATCTCATTTATTGATAAATTCGGCACGCAGGAAGCGGGAATAGACGGGGGCGGTGTTACGAAGGAGTTCCTAACCAGCGTTATCGGTGATGCGTTTAATCCATCCGGCGACTCTAGCCTGTTCATTGAAAATGATCAGCACCTGCTTTATCCGAATCCTACTATTGTCGAGCAGCGAAAGGCGCAGCTTCGGCATCATGGTGTTAAAGAGAGGAGCGTGGAGTGGAATAGGGAGATTAAGGATATATTGAAACGGTATGAGTTTCTGGGTCGGATTATAGGCAAATGTCTTTACGAGGGGATTCTGGTTGATGTCAGCTTTGCGGGATTCTTTTTGTTGAAGTGGGCTTTGACAGGGGGTACGAGTTCGGCACGCAAGGAGTCGTCGTACCGCGCTAATCTCAATGATGTACGAGATCTCGATGAGAGCCTGTACCAGGGATTGGTAAGTTATCCTTTTAAACCGCCCACCAACTACCTTCCCCTGAACCCCCTTTTCCAGTCACATGTCATGGCCGCTTAACTAACCACCCCATCCCCCGCACCCAGCTTCAACTAAAAAACTACCCCGGTGACGTCGAAGACTTCTCCCTAAATTTCACCGTAACCGATACCGTAACCGTCCCCCTCACAACACCTACCGGCAAACCCTACACAACAACCCAAAGCACAACCAAAGAGCTAAAACCCCACGGCTCCGACATCCCCGTCACAAACCAAAACCGCCTCGTCTACATCTCTTACATCGCCCGCCACCGCCTCCAAGCCCAACCGTACCTCCAAACAAACGCCTTCCTCCAGGGGCTCGGGACAATCATCCAACCATCCTGGCTGTCAATGTTCAACCAGTCCGAACTGCAGACGCTAGTAGGCGGCGAAGCGGGCGAGATCGACGTCTCCGACCTCCGTCGCAACACCGTCTACAGCGGCGTGTACATCGTAGGTGACGATGGGCATGAGCACCCGACCATCAAGCTGTTCTGGGAGGTGATGGAGGAGATGACGAACGAGGAGAGGCGGAAGGTGCTTAAGTTTGTGACGTCGACGCCGCGGGCGCCACTGTTGGGGTTCAGCCATTTGAACCCGCGGTTTAGTATTCGGGATTCGAGCGCGGATGAGGAGAGGTTGCCTAGTACGAGCACCTGTGCGAATCTGCTGAAGTTGCCGAGGTATTCGAGGCGGGAGACATTGAGGCAGAAACTTATGTATGCGATTAATTCAGGGGCTGGGTTTGATTTGAGTTGAGGGGATGATTATTTTCTATTTTATTTTATTATTATTATTATTATCATCATTATTATATATATATATATATTTGCCAAGTGAATCAATTGTGATCCCCCGAAGATAAGTTCAAACTGTGTTATTTTTCCTCATGATGGATGGAGATGGCTTTTTTCCCCTTCACTTATTTCCTTTGAAATCCTTCGTGGCTTAGAAAGCTTTCTAATTTTCATTCTCCACCTTTTCAGTGTTTTCTCTTTGCTTAAAAAAGGGACTGCAATGCGGGCACAATGGGATCAAGGCGTCCATATTACTAAATCTACATAAAAGCTTCTTCCTTGGCCGCTCAAATTCATTTCTCTTCCTCTTCTATCTTGAATATCTTCACCATCAGACATCTCATCTGAGGGGTTTTGCTATGACCTTTCTTTTTTCTTCTTTTTTTCAAGAGGGTTATAAACAAACATATAAGTTTGCGGTGGATCCTGAATGTATGCACGAATGCACGAAGCCAGATGTTCGATGTCCCTAATAAGGTATCTGCATCTGCCGAGATAACTAGTCAGTCGTTATCGTCGTCGCTGTGGAGGTGCTTCGTCCTTCTAGAAAGCAAGCACTATCTGCCATGACTGTATCATGCAGCAGGGCATGGATTGACATACTGCATCCTGCGTATGCGAGCGGACAGCGTTTGGTTGCTTTCCCTCTGCCCCATGTCCTCCTCACCGCACACTTGAGGATCAATAGTTATATTCGATAGATTGGTAAGATAGTTAGCAGTAAGTAAGTATAACGTAATTCCCCACACAGCGAACCACCCTCAGTGAGCAAACCTTCGCAGTGTAATCAGTTATCTCCAACGTCCTACTCCACTCGCTCAAACATGTGAAGATGCCACCTATTCACAATGAAAATGCAGGAAAACTCTATCGAGATAGAGGAAAGAATTGAACTTGCAATTTCAGTCTTTTGAAATCAAGAAACAGCCTCGATTCATGAAGCTGAAGCTGCGCATGTATTTAAAGTTTCATCTTTGTTCACAAGTGCGCGCCGTAATGATGTCTCTGCAGTGCGACACCACATTAAAATGATGATGTTGAGAAGCTGTATGAGTGAGCTTGACTAAGCTGCTGCATAAGAAGAGCAGTAAAGTTAACTAACTATCTAAAACCAGAAGAAGAACTTTTGCAATCGAGAGGTTGTCGAGCATAGATTGTCTCTATTTCAGGTTCAAGTTCTTAGTCAATTGACCAACGACTCTTTCAATAAAACCAGTGCCGCCTCCCACCAGCAGCTTGAGCCGTTGGGAGGTTTTATTCCACCTTTGGTTCAACCCTTGGTTCGACCCTCTGGAGTTTCCAGCAACCGGGTTGCTGTGGGAGGCGAAAAACAGGCCTCCAACCGTCAAAAAGGGGAGGGGAAGGCAGAGACGGAGCTGAGAGAGCAAACGAATACGGGTCTCGGATGGGGCAGTTCCAGCCCTGTTGTACCCAGCGAGTTGCCGGTTGACAAAGCTGCCATCCGCACTGGCAGCCGCCAGCTGGGCAGTTGGCCAGCCCGCCCTGCTGTGAATGTTTACTCTGTTGATTCGGGTGTTGTTGTCTGCTCTTGTCTGCTGTTGTCTGCTGTTGTCTTGTCTACTGTTTCGACGTTGCTGCTGCTGCTGCTTACCTAATCAAGACTAGCTCCGTCTCCTGTTGGACAAAGCCAAGTTCTCATTTCACTTTTTCTTCCTCTGATATTTTTTTTTTTCCTATTCACCAGTCACAAAACGACCATCCAAAACGGAACAAGTCAGAAAAGATAAATAAAAAAAAAAAGTTGTAAAAAAAAAAAAAAAAATAGAAAAAGGGGGGAAAAAAAGGGGGGAAAAAAGAAAGAAAAAAAAAGGAATCGCTGTGTTGGCTGTCTCTTTTTTTCACCTTTTTTTTTTTTTTCCACAGCACAAACCACAAACCCCAAACCACTGAAATCAACCTTCAACCTCATCTCTTAACTTTTTTGTCTTGTCTTCTTCTCTTTCTTTCTACACAACCACATCCCATCCCAATCTCAATTCTCTCTGGTCAACGCTGTGTCTTCATCCAGTGTTCCCTCTCTCTTCCTTCTCACCTTCTCCCTCAATCTACTCTTCTTGCCCCAAAGTCCTCGTATCGTGCCGGAAAAACCAAAAAAAAAAAAAAAAAAAAAAAAAAAAAGTTGAAAATCCCTTCAAAAAACCTTGCACGAGATCTGCCCGGTAAGTGACTTGACTGTGCCCTTTCTTCGCTTTTTCCTGTAGTTATTGCCTGGTCTATTGTGTCTGGCTTCTCTTTCATCTTCTTCCTCTTCATTGCATCATCAACAGCTGTTTCACCAGCACCAGTCCCACACAGAATCTACCCTCGCCACTCCTCCATAATAGAATCTGTACTGACTGAACCTGCTATGCCCATTTGACAGATCTCGTTGTTGTTGATATCCCCAGGTACTCGAGATCCTCTGTCTTCACTCGTTTGACTTTCCTCTCGGTTCTATCAGTGCACGTCTGCTCTTCTCATCTTTCCGTTATCTTTTCTGCCCCCATACCTGCCTTTTAAGCCCCGCAAAATACCACAAAGCGAGACAACACATTCCCATCCCTTGACTCCTGCAAAGAAATATTAACCCTTGTCACTGTTGTGCTGCGTTCTTTGGACTGTTTCACCCCGCTTATTCTGCTCTTTCCGTCCGCTAGATATCGAAAGAAAACAAACCACTCGACCGCCAAAATGTCTACTGCTGAAGTATCCACCGTTGTCCCAGAAACTAATCTCGTGGAGTCCTCCACAAATGGTACCACCATCAACACAAACGTTGTGACAGACGGTGCTGCTGATGGCAACGAGACCCCCAACTCCGCTGCCCCTACCAACGCCCAACCACACTCTGCATCCCTCTACGTCGGTGAACTAGACCCCTCCGTCACTGAAGCTATGCTTTTCGAGCTCTTTTCTTCCATCGGCCAGGTCGCCTCCATCCGTGTCTGCCGTGACGCGGTCACCAGACGCTCTCTCGGCTATGCCTACGTCAACTACAACAACACCGCTGATGGCGAACGTGCTCTCGAAGATCTCAACTACACTCTTATCAAGGGCAAACCATGCCGGATCATGTGGTCCCAGCGTGACCCTGCCCTGCGCAAAACCGGCCAGGGCAATGTCTTTATCAAGAACTTGGATACTGCCATCGATAACAAGGCTCTCCACGACACTTTCGCCGCTTTTGGCAACATTCTCAGCTGCAAGGTCGCTCAGGACGAGTTTGGTAACTCAAAGGGCTACGGCTTTGTTCATTACGAAACGGCTGAAGCCGCCACCAATGCCATCAAACATGTCAACGGCATGTTGTTGAACGAGAAGAAGGTATTTGTTGGCCACCACATCGCCAAGAAGGACCGCCAGAGCAAATTCGAGGAGATGAAAGCCAACTTCACCAACGTCTACGTGAAGAACTTGGAGCCTGAGGTCACCAATGAAGAATTCCGAGAGTTGTTTGAGAAATACGGTGAAATCACATCCGCATCGCTCAGCCGAGATAACGAGACCGGAAAGAGCAGAGGGTTCGGTTTTGTCAACTTCGTTAACCATGATAGTGCTGCTGCTGCCGTTGAAGACCTAAATGATAAGGAATACAAGGGCCAAAAACTCTATGTTGGACGAGCACAGAAGAAACACGAGCGGGAAGAGGAATTGCGCAAGCAGCATGAGGCTGCTCGTGTCGAGAAGGCATCTAAGTACCAGGGTGTCAACCTCTACGTCAAGAATTTGACTGACGACATCGATGATGAGAAACTCCGAGACCTTTTCATCGGGTTTGGAAACATTACCTCTGCCCGAGTCATGCGTGACACTATTGGCGACGCTGGTTCCGAATCTGAGAAAGAGAAGGAGGCCTCAAAGGATAACAAAGAGAACGTGAAGGAGGAGACTAAGAAGGAGGCTGGTGGGGAAGATTCTGCTGAGAAGACGGATAAGGCTGAAAAGCCAGATACCAAGAAACCTACTGATAAGAAACTTGGGAAGAGCAAGGGATTTGGGTTTGTCTGCTTCAGCAATCCAGATGAAGCTTCCAAGGCTGTCACAGAGATGAACCAGCGCATGGTTAATGGCAAACCTCTATATGTTGCCCTTGCTCAACGAAAGGACGTTCGCAAGAGCCAGGTACGTACATTTATTGTTGTGGAGTTTTGATTGCTCTCTTCCTCTTCGTCTCACTGACCGTTGATGTCTGCAGCTTGAGGCAAGCATTCAAGCTCGTAATACCATCCGACAACAGCAAGTTGCTGCTGCCGCTGGAATGTCCCAACCGGTAAATTTCCATTTCCCCCCAAAAACGCTACGGAGTTTCGACATGAGTTCTAATAGTCTTAAATAAAAGCAGTTCATGCAGCCTGCCGTCTATTACCCACCTGGCCAGCAGGGATTTATCCCTGCAAACGCACAACGCGGTGGCATGGCTTTTGCCCAGCAACCCGGCATGGTCCTCCCCGGAATGCCAGGCGGTCGCCCCGGACAATATCCCGGCGGCTTCCCACAACAAGGCGGACGCGGTCTTGCTGGCCCCAACCAACAACTCCCACCAAATGCATTTGGCATGGGTGCCCAGGGACTCCCCATCGGTGCACTCCAGGGTCCAGGCGGTATTCCCAATGGTCTCACCTACCCACAAGCTATTGCTCAGGTTCAAGCTTCGTTCGGACGGGGTGGTGGTGGCCGCGGACATGTCCCGGGTATGCAAGGTATGCCACCTAACATGGGCAATGTTCCTGGCATGCGCGGGGCTGGTGGTCCAGGGTTCACGCAAGGTCGTGGTGGCATGCCGCCTCAAGGAGCCGGTGGGATGGGTGGACGACCAGGACAAGCGGGGCGTGGAGGAGCTGGTGGTGTTGGTGGGCCTGTGCCAGGGATGCCACCGCGCGATGACGGTGCCGGTGTCGTGGGTGTTGGTGTGGGACCCAGCGGACTGAATCTTCAGGCGTTTAGTGCGGCGCCTCCGGCGCAGCAAAAGCAGATGCTTGGGGAGGCTATTTATCCCAAGATTCAGGTGCAGCAGCCAGAGTTGGCGGGGAAGATTACGGGGATGTTGCTTGAGATGGATAATGCGGAGTTGCTCAGTTTGTGAGTTTTCCTACACGTTCCTGGGTTCCTGCTGCGTTGTGGTTTGTTATGGGATATTTAAATGCTGACTGAAACCTGATAGGGTTGATGACGACGCTGCGCTACGGGCTAAGGTCGATGAGGCTATTAATGTTTATGATGAGTATATGAAGAATAAGGGTGGCGAGGGGGGTGGTGAGGGTGCTGCTGCTCCTGCCGGTAGTGGTAGTGATGCGGCGAAGCCTAAGGAGGCGACGGGTGGTGCTGGTGCTGTTGCCGGTGCGGCTTCTGGTGGGAAGGACGGGAAGAGTGAGGAGATGAAGTCTTGATTCTGAGGTTTATGGGGTTTGGGAATTCTTTTTGCTTTTGTTTTTCTCCTCTCTGCTTTCTTACGAAATGAGCAATGCCCAATGCCTATGCTTATGTTTGTTAGAACGGAAATGGATATGGATGGTATGCTATGGAAGGTATGGATGGTATGATATGATATGGTTTCTCCTTTTCTCTTTTTTAAAAAAGCAGAAAAGCAAGCGAGGGTTATTTTATGTCTTTACTAGCAAGCTGAGATTAGGCCGCCGTCCCCGTCCGTTCCCCTTTTTCTTCCTCAGGCTTGCTCCCTGTTTTATTTCTTCTTCCTTGCTCATCCCGCACGCGCGCGCACACGCACGCACACGCCTTCATCTTTTCTATTCCTCCTTGACGTGTTTGTTTGGAGTTCGAGTTTCGTTTCGTTAACGTGATTTATGAATTATTATTTTATTTTATTTTACTTCTTCTCTTTCTTCATTCTTCTTCTATTGGGGATCTCTTTCCCTCCTTTTCTCCTTTTCTTTCCCCTTCTCTTTGCGCGTTTGCTGCTGCTGGTGGTTTTTAATCTGCCTGTTGCCTGTTTCCTAGTATCCTGCTAACTGCCTGCGTATGTACGTACTGTACCTGATATCCCGAGGTTCCGCGAAAAGTTTTCTGCTTCTTTTCTCCTTTGCCAGCTCCTGTTCCAGTTCGAGTCCGAGTTCCAGTTCCAGTTCCTATCCTATCTATCCTAACCGTTGAACGGGTTTCCTCAGCTTCTCTCATCCGGTCCCAGTCTCCGGATCCCGATTGGCCAGTCCTGTCCGTGCTATATCCTGTTCCTCCTTTTTCGTCTTTCGTCTCTTCGTGTTCTTAGTGGAATGCCCACCAATTGTATCTGCTAGCAGTATACAATGGGCGATGGTGATGAAGTAGAAGACAGACAGACAGACAGACAGACAGACAGACAGACAGAAAGAAAGAAAGAAAGAAATAGAGGAAACCAAAATTGTGTTATTTACGTATATATATCTTCAATTCTCTTCAAACGAGCAGGTAATGGAGGATACTGTTTTGTGAGTGTTGTTTGCTTGCGTTTTGCTGTCTTTATGGGCGTTCTTTATATTTCCCTTCCCTTCCTTTTGCTTTATTTCGGCTGCTTTTGTGTGGTGAGGGCTGTAGGAAGATTCTGCAGAGGAGAGACAGAAGGCAGGTATGTGGAGTAGAATGAGGCATGTCGGTGGTGCGTAAGAGACGTTTTATTTGACAGTTGATATACTAGATTGTCTCTTTTTCTAAGAATCATCCACTTGAAGGGGGAAGTGATAATCCTTCGTATTTTGCGGTTGTTCACAGAGGAACAGGAACGGACGAACGATTGACTGCCTATTTAGCAGATAGATGTTCTCCCGTGATCTCGTATATTTCCAGATGAAAGAGTGTTGAGCATTCGCATCGCATTTGACGTTGTAAATCGGTCTATTTAGGTTGACCAGACCGACACAAATACCCGAGGCAGAAGGGGAATCAATCTGCAAACGCCCTCACTCGCCAGCACCCACCCACGCCAACAACCATAGCATTCATCCCAAACAACCGTGCAGTTATCATCGACCATGGCATCCTCGTCATCCTCACCCATCATCCAGGGGCATAGCATAGACAGCAGTCTTCGCGGCGCATATTCGGCCTCCCCAATTAAGTATATGCTCTATGGCCGAGGTAAACAAATAGGACACGATTCGCACTCCATCATAACAGTTATCTTGTTACATCTTTCCCCCTCCAATTCCTCGCTTTTTACTCCCTATATTGTTATCAATATCAAATTTCATGCCGTAACTAACGACTAAAGGACAGGATGCATCACCTCCCTCCCTGACGTCATCGCGAAACTGGGCGCTTCAAAGGCGTATATTATCACTGGCAGGTCTCTGCGGGAAAAGACGCCGGTGATCAAGCAGATAGAGGAGATACTAGGCGTTGAACATCATGCAGGCACTTATAGCGGAGTGCGGCAGCATGCGTGCGTTTTCATGCCTTAAGTTTGTAAACAAAGGAGGCGGTGGGGTTGAGGCAATCTAAAATAATCCCCTCCTCCCTTCTCTGCGCCTGTTGCTGTCTATACATGCAAAAAAAAAAAAAAAAAAAAAAAAAAAAAAAAAAAATACTACACCGTTAAAATATACATTCCAACGCTCACCGAATGTTCACCCAACCAGCCCATTAGCTGACATCGAATCCGCCATAAGCGCAGTCCGAGAATCCGGCGCGGACGTACTGGTTTCTGTCGGAGGCGGATCGCCCATCGACGCCACAAAAGCCATCGCGTATCATTTGCATATTAACAATGACGATGCGAATGGCGGGCGGAAATGGATTCCCAGCATTGCGGTGCCGACGACATTGAGTGTGGCGGAGACGACGAAGAATGCGGGGTTTACCAATGCGGAGGGGGCGAAGGTCAGGGTTTCGGATGCAGAGTTGGTGCCTAAGGGTTCGTTATTTTCGGCCTTTTTTATATGTTGTATTTCTATATGTGGTGGGATGGGTTCATAAGAAGATAAAAGGGGGCGGGGGAGGGTTTGTGAAGCTCGCTTTTGAAGAAACAATATATCTAACCCATATACGATGTATAGCTGTGCTCTACGACGGCGATCTGGCCCTACACACCCCCCTACGCCTATGGCTGAGTTCCGCCGCATGTTTCACCCCCCTTCCCCCATCACATCCATATAATATATCTATCTATATTAACAAAGTAGCTAGATCCGCGCCCTCGACCACGCCCTGGAACTCCTCTACGTACCCTCCGCCCCCGAAGTCCCCACAAAACACCTCGCCCTCTCCTCCCTAACAGACCTCTTCACCCTCCTCCCCAAATGCCACGCCAACCCCCAAGACGCAGACGTACGCCAACGCCTCTTTCTCGCAGGCTACGCGGCGTTCTTCCCCTTCCTGTTCTCCGGTGCCCTGGGCCTTAGTCATGCCATTGGCCATGCTAT
Organism: Paracoccidioides lutzii; assembly: GCF_000150705.2. NCBI lineage: Eukaryota > Fungi > Ascomycota > Eurotiomycetes > Onygenales > Ajellomycetaceae > Paracoccidioides > Paracoccidioides lutzii. Next base: position 891,016 of record NW_015440947.1, on the reverse strand, counting down.
TGGGGCGAGCTATGGGATTCCGCATGGGATTACGTCGTGTATCAGTTTGGGCAAGGTGGTGAGGTTTTTGGCGGAGAGGGCGGAGGAGGGAGAGGAGGCGAAGCAGATTGCGAGGGCTGTGGCGTTTATTCCTGGGTTGAAGGGGACAGGGAGGGTGGGTGGGGATGCGCTATTGGTGGCCGAGGCGGTTGAGGGGTTGGTTGGGAGACTGGGTTTGGCGAGTGGATTGGCAGATGTATGATGTGTTTTCTATATCCTCCCCTTTCTTCTTTTTTCCTTTGGTTGTCTCTGTGACCTGTGTTTAAGAGATAGATGATTGACGGCTGATTTTGAGCTTCTAGTATAACGTCAAGTCCGGTGAGGAAGAGGATATTGCTATTCGCGCGCTGCGGGATCCCGCACATCCTGATTTGAAGGCTGGTTCGTGTTGTGGCCTCTCTCCTATGGCTGTGTAATGTCCTGAGTGCGTCTGACATGGGTATTTTTTGCAGTTACGGAGCTGGTTCGCACTATGTACACATCCTCCACCTCGTCTGATGTGACGATGCGCCTGTAGGAAGGTAGGAAGGTAGGTTTCTTTACTGGGGGTTCATATGCCGCTCTGTCTTCGAGGATTAGGCGAGGCATATATATACGCTGCTGTTACGTCATTGATATGTTTCGGGGTATAGATATAGCCACTAGCTATGAGTGTTTGATACGATCACTCTGTATTTGTGAATTAAACGAGTTGTGATGTGAGAAGAATAGCCAGTCACTGCATGTGGCGTCTTTACGCATAATTCAAATAGGGTATCTTCATCCTATCTATCATTGATATATCTACACACACATCCCCAAAGACCAACAAAGTAACCCCAATCCTTCTAATCAATCCCTCTCCCCCCACCTACCTACCCATACAACAACTCCTCAACCCTCTCCCCAATCGCCAACGCACTCGTCAACCCGGGACTCTCAATCCCCAACAAATTCACAAACCCCTCGAACCCCTCCTCCTCCCTAATAACAAAATCCCTAAACGCCCCCCTCTCCTCCCCCTCCCCGACCGCCAACTTCGGCCTAACCCCACAATAATCCAACCGAATCATCTCCGCCTTAATCCCGGGCAAATACTCCCGAATCTCCCTCACGGCCTCCTCCAACCTCCCCATATTCGGCACCAGATCCTCAGGCCCATCAACCCACTCCACATCCGGCCCAAAGCGCACTTGCCCCGCCATATCCAGCGTAAGATGCGTCCCCAACCCCCCCAGCCCAGCCTTGGGAGCCGGATACAGCAGCCTGCGCGGCTTGGGACTGGACGCCGCGTAGGAGAAATACGTGCCCTTCGCATAGGCGGGTGTCACATGTCTGTGCCGCGGCAGGAGCATATTAGAAATAGCGCAGGAGGAATGTCCCGCGGCGTTAATGAGAGTCTCCGCCGTAACCGCCCATTCCTCCCCGCCTTCCCTTTTCCCCCCACCACCACCGGATCTGGTGTATATCACATACCCACCGCCAGCAGGCAACTTCTCCACCCCCTCCACCGCAGTCAAAAGCGCCACATCGCCCCCCATCTCCTCAAACTCCCCCCGCAAACACCCCATGAGCGCATGACTATCCACAATCCCCGTGCTGGCACTCTCCAGCACCCCCGCCCGCGCTCTTACATCCGGCTCCGCCCTCCTCGCCTCCGCACTCCCCACAAACCGCGTCGGCACCCGAATCTGCCTTGAGTGCTCATACAGCTGCTGCAGGGTATCCATCTGCTCGTCGTCCTGTGCCAGGATCCATTTGGACGTGTTGGAGTGGGGGATGTTGCGGGACGCGCAGAGGGAGTAGAGGAGGTGCTTGCCGCGGATGCAGAGGGTGGTTTTTAGAGAGGCGCGCGGGTAGTAGAGGCCTGCGTGGATCACTTCGGAGTTGCGACTTGTTGTTTCTGTGCCGAGGTGGGCGTGGCGTTCTAGGAGGACTGTGGTTGTGTTTGGGCGGGCGGCGGCGAGGTGGCGGGCGATGGAGAGGCCGACTATGCCGCCGCCGATTATCTGGGGGTTGGTTTGGGGTGTTAGGGAATGGGCTGTTTTTGGGTTTTTTTTTTTTTTTTTTTTTTTTTTTTTTTTTTGGATTCTATGGTATGTATGATGCTTTGGGGAGATGGAAAGGGAGTTTTTATATATTTACCGCATGTGTAAAATCGGCGTTGGCTGGTGATGTGGTTGAGAATGGTCTTGTCGGGTATCGATTTCTACTTCTGATTGGTTTTGTGAGTCTGCAGAAGGTCGTACGGGAAAACATTAAGAAAATACAACATAAATATGGATAGCCCGTATAATATCTATACAATTGGAGAGGGATTTAGCCGTAGTATTTGTTATTCTCACAACGGAGACTGCTTGTATCGCGGTTGGTTGCCGTCCACGGCCCGAGAATTCGGGGTTCGGCATTGACAACAAGTGGACAATATGTTGGGACCTTCTTGATGAGGCTAAGCTGATTTTGGAAATATTGTTACTATATCCAGCAAGTATCTTCCCATGTTTGGTTTAGCCTTGTCAAGGGATATCAAATTTCATTGCCTCCTACTGTACCTGCATGAATCTGAGCCGATTCTTTCGGATCGGCATCCAACTCAGCTGTATATGATTCAGCTCACAGGGGCGTACCATTAGCCTCTATAGTCTACCAAACCATCAAGCTCAAAAAGCGACCATCTTCTGAGAATATGTAGAATTCAGTTCATCCTTGTAGAGAACTTCCATAATCTCAATGTATGCATTTACCTCCTCCCACCCTCCGCAGCGTTTAAATCGCGTAGAAGCTGCCTGGAACCACCTGTTCAACAATAACGATGATGAAGATGATGATGATGATGATGATGATAACAAATATCGAAACTCCAGCAGACAGGTCGCACTCATAATGTAACGATAGAAGTGGACTCCGGTATAGAGCTAAATACCACGATGCAAAATGACCACGCTCACAATGAGGGGGGGAAATTTGATGCTATCTGTGTGTCGGAAAAGGAACATATGAAGACGTCAATGAAGTCACACGCCCGGACCGATATTACGAAATTCAAAAAGAAAATGAAAACCCCGTCATCGCCTCCCAGCCAAACTCCTAATCAGATTATTATAATACTGTCAAATCCAGAATGTCAGTAGATAGAAGGCCCCCATAGTCACATATCACAGTAAGGAAATGAAAGGGCAACCATATATATAAAAAAAAAAGAAAAAAGAAATTCAAAACTCACCTCCTTCTGCTCACTCGCCAGCTTCCCATGAGTATCCTATAAACACCACCAAACATGTTAACCAACCATCATATCTCCCAACAAAGGCAGGGCAGCAGTCACACATACGTTAATAATAGTCATAACAAGCGAATAATTACTGCACAAAAACCTCTCCCTCCCCCTCGCATCCCCTCCATTCCCCGCCCTCCCAAACTTCCCCAACAACACATCAAACTCCCCCCGCAGCCTCGCCAGGCTGTTCGACACAGGCTCGTCGTCCCCCGCCTCACTACTAAGCGCCAAAATGCCTTGCAGGAATTGCCCGAAGCGTTGTGTCAGCGGGTGCGGCGCTGACGAGGAGGACGAAGACTGTCTATCGCCTCCGCTGGTTAGCGCGAGGGCGGCGATGTTGTTGGCACCAGAAGCTGCAGCACCGGTGATGGTGTTTATGCCCGCTGCAAACCGCTTGAGAGACTCGGTGTGCATGTCCATGACCATCTGGAAGCGGGGCCAGAGCAGCATGTTTATTTGATTTATGTAGCCGTCTGCGACAGGAACTTTGCGGCGTTGGAGCTCAAAGGCGAAGTGCTGGTTCAGGCGGACGCAGAGAAGGATGCCTAGGCAGTCTGTCGAGCGGTCTAGGAGGGTCTTTGTCTGGGTTTGGCCGAGTGTGAAGACCGGGTTGAAGATTTGGTGGAGTCTGGCGGTTTGTGTGCTTGCACTTGCTTGTGAGTGTGAGTGCGGGAGGGCGGGGGCGAACATCTCAGTGACGAAGCTGTATTCGGCAGAGATGTTGTCTATGAGGGCTAGGTTGAAGTTGCGGAAGGGGACTTCGGTGCCGTGGATTGTTTGTTTGGTGGGCGGCTGCGGGTCTTCGGCTAGGTAGGAGGGGAGGGCGGTGGGGTTGGCGGATTTTAGGATGTCGAGGCGCCGACCTAGGGAGAAGGGGTCGTAGGTTGGGTTGCGGGTGCTGTGGTATGCGTTTGCTGTTGTTGGGGGGGGGAATAGTAAGTATTATTTATATACATCAGGACCTTATGCTTTTAAAGGGGGGAAGGGGAGAGAGATAGACATACCGCGTTTTTGAGCGTTTGGGTCACCACCCAGCAGATCATTGCGGTCAGCAGCGTGCAGCTTGAGCTTCTCCAGGGCCTGGATGTAGCGGGTGAAGTTGGACAGGTAATACCATTTCATGGTGTTGATGTAAGCCTGGACGATCTCCTCTGCAAGGGTTGGATGGTGTCTCGAGAGGAAGGCATATAAATCCTTGTATTTTATGAGGGATTTCTGTTGAATGACTTGGGCGTTCATATTGGGCGATCGAATAGCCTTGATCTGCGCGACGAGATAATCTCTGACTCTTTCGATGGCCTTGGATATATATCACGTAAGTTATTTGGGGGTGCAACATTGGATGTTTAGAAATGGAGGGTCTCACCTTCGCTTTCAAATCGGATAGTAACGGCTTTAGATCCTCGACTGCCTTTACATTAGTAAGGGTGGAGGTGTTGGCTTCGATAGAGGCCGATCTCGTCTCGACTTCGTTCAGGGCTTTGACCCATTCTTGGTTGATGGGGCCCTCTGATATCAGACGCACTGCCTTTGGCGATATGCTGACCTCTTCAACGGCAGGGCCTAGAAGCCGTTCGAGGTTGAGTCTGTTTTCCAGTTGTGAATTTAGCTGGACGGATCGAGACTGCAGTGATTCGATTTCTGCGGAGACGACTCCTAGTTCTGTCTGGAATCTGGACAGGTATGATTCCACTGATTTAAGGACATCGTCGCAGCCCTAGGAGTGATATATGTTCAGAAGAGCGACTTCTTCAAACGAAGGCAGGGAAGAAAGGGTAGGGGGGGGTTCATAGATACCGCAATTGCGCCGTGGAGATCCTGAAACCTATCCCTCTCCTTTTCATCTATAAAATCAGAGTCAATGTTATGTTTTGTAACACCAGGAGAGAAAAATGGCCCATACACTGCTCGAGGGTCTGCACATCTCCACGCCCTTTAGATCTCTCATCCCCAGCCGTTGTCTCATCAGCATCCCCACCACTCTTCCCCTGCTGGACAAACTCCTCCAAACTCAACTCCCCAAACTCAATATCCTCGACCAGACGCTCCGGCTTCTCCACCGCAGCCTTCACAACAGATACAGTCTGCATTTCACCTGCCATTGGCTGTTTCCCAAGGATGTTATACAGCACTTCCAGGGGGTCCGGTTGTTGTTGCTGCTGTTGCTGTTGCTGCTGCTGCTGCTGCTGCTGCTGCTGTTGTTGTTGTTGTTGTTGCTGTGATATCGAGTCCAGCTTCGAGCCGTCCGGTCTGGGCAACAAGGAGGAGCCATTTGCCTGGCGCAGGGTGGCGGGGATCGAAGATGTAGAGGCATTGGGGGAGGTGGCTAGAGAGAGGGAGGAGGAGCGAGGACTGAAGCCTGGACGGCCAGGGTGGGAGGAGGCGGCGGAGAGGAGCGGGTTACGGCGGGCTGGGGAGTAGGCGCGGGAGCCAGGTGTGGACGCACCGGAGGCCGGGGGGTGGGCGGAGAAACGGTCCAGCCACATTTGATGAGCTTAGAAGGGGGCGGGGGACATTGTGCAAAATCTCCAAATATCCATCTGTATACATGGAGGGGGAGGGGTTGGGGTTGGAGCTGTCAAGAGATGATCCTCCTTCCAACCTCCTCAATGCGCTTTGTGATGGCTGCCAGCGGTCGCACCGTCCTCCGTAGTAGAATGCAGCGAGCTACAGCCAGCCGCAGCAGCCAAGAACGCGTGTTCTTGGCAAACACCTATCACGTGACACCAACAGACAAACATGTGCAAACATGCCCGAAACAGCCTAGCGTTGGCCCCTGCCCGCCGTTGCACCAAAGCAACTAACTAGATGTGGTTTAGTCCCCTGCGCCGATTAGCTAATCCAGCCCCCCCCTCCCTTTCCCGCTGCCGGGCCCAGTCCCTCCTCTCTGCTCCTATTCTGCTGTTTCGTTCCGCACCGACCGAAGGAAAAACAAAAAAAAAAAAAAAAAAAAAAAGGGTCAGAAAAATTTTCCCCGGAGCTTGGTCCAAGTTCAACTTTTGCCTGATTAATTCATTTTGTTATTTGCTGGAAGAAGGACTGGCCTGCCCTGGGCTGGCTGTTGAGAGAGAAGAAAATTAGTCTCTTCTGACCTGAAAATTAACCCTTGAGCATTTCTCCCGGCCCAGCTGCTTCTTGCTCTCCGGCCACTCGCTCCCACTTTTAACGTCTCTTCTCTCTTCGCTTCTCTTCTCCCCTCGTTTCGTCTTCGCTTGTGGGGCCTTCTCCTTTGCCTCCTTGCTCTTCATACCTCTGCTTCTATATATCGCTCCATCCAATCCATCCATTACATCCCATCTCATCACCATGGCCGACGATGCGCAGGTATGTCTCCCAAAGTCGCCGTTCGTTGTCTGCTGGTGCCTCCTTTTCTCGTCCCATCAAACTTCCCCGCATCTCTCCCTCGCGAACCTGGCCTACGCTATTCAACATAGTTTCCCATTCCCTCCTAACCCGTTACGAACTCTGTCCCATTAAGCATCAAAATACACATGCACTCCTATATATACGAAAATAAGTAAATGTAAACTAACAGCCTTTTCCCCCCCCCCCCCCTCTCCCTACAACCAGCATGAACACACCTTCGAGAGCGCCGACGCCGGCGCCTCAGCCACGTTCCCCATGCAGTGCTCTGCCCTGCGCAAGAACGGCTACGTCGTGATCAAAAACCGCCCCTGCAAAATCGGCGAGATGTCCACCTCCAAGACCGGCAAGCACGGGCACGCCAAAGTCCACCTGGTCGCCATCGACATCTTCACCTCCAAGAAACTTGAGGATCTCTGCCCTTCCCCCCCCCAACATGGAGGGGGCCGAATGTCTATCGCAAAAAATACCAATTGGGACGCTTCTCTCTCCCCCTTTATATTTTTATATTTTATATTTTTAATATTTTAATATTAAGAAACTCCCCCCTGTGGTTTCTGCGTTTTTGATTTTTGGGGGGAGAAAAAAAAAGAAAAAAAGAAGGAGGTGTTAATAACCCCCCCCCGCGCCTCTATTCTCCCGCGACGCGTTCTTCTTGTCTCATGTCGCAGAATGAGTGCCCCCCCGAACGACGACAGAAATC
>NW_015440947.1:881508-883555 GCF_000150705.2 Paracoccidioides lutzii | reverse complement strand
CACATGCACTCCTATAATATACGGAAAATAAGTAAATGTAAACTTAACAGCCTTTTCCCCCCCCCCCCCCTCTCCCTACAACCAGCATGAACACACCTTCGAGAGCGCCGACGCCGGCGCCTCAGCCACGTTCCCCATGCAGTGCTCTGCCCTGCGCAAGAACGGCTACGTCGTGATCAAAAACCGCCCCTGCAAAATCGTCGAGATGTCCACCTCCAAGACCGGCAAGCACGGCCACGCCAAAGTCCACCTGGTCGCCATCGACATCTTCACCTCCAAGAAACTTGAGGATCTCTGCCCTTCCACCCACAACATGGAGGTGCCGAATGTCTATCGCAAAGAATACCAATTGGTACGTTTCTCTCTCCTTTTTATTTTTTTATTTTTTATTTTTTTATTTTTTATTTTTAATAATCTCCCTTTGTGTTTCGCTTTGCTATTTTTGGTGAGAAGAAAGAGAAAAGAAGTAGGTGTGCTAATCACCCCACCAGCTCGATATCACCGACGACGGCTTCCTGTCTCTCATGTCCGATGATGGCTCCACCAAGGACGACGTCAAACTCCCTGAGGGCGAGGTGGGTGAGAAGATTGAGAAGCTCTTCCGTGTCGAGGAGAAGGATACCAGTACGTTTTTACGATTCATCCTCATCTGTTCTTCCCTTTCTCTCTCTTTTTCTTCTTTGCCTTCATCTAGCCGGATATCTAACACTTAAGCACACGCAGACGTCGTCGTTTTGACTGCCATGGGTGAGGAGGTTGCTATGGATGCCAAGGAAGCCCCCCGCAGCTAGATTCAAAGCATCTCTCTAAGGTTTTTTATTGTTATTTTTATTTTTATTTTATTTTTTGTGTGCGTGTTTTTCGCGTCTCAGTTGTGTCTGTCATGTTCATGTGTGTACGCTCTTTCTGTCAAAAATGAGTATATATTTTGACTCATTTACAAGAAAGGAGAGAGGAAAAAAAAAAAAAAAAAAAAAAAAAGAGAATAAAACAAGGAAATGCAACTGTTCTCATTCATGATTTGACACAACTTGTGATGAATAAGATGAAATAAAGAAAAACAGAAAAAAACATGAATTGAGGTTCTTTTTTAGATTTTTGCATTTGAATTTTAATTGTTTCTCTCATACTTTTTTATCATTTGACAAGACGTCGAGAGAAGTCAATGTAAAAAGAATAATTTCATGATATTTTACAAGTGTTAGAAAGTGACTCCTCCGAGACATGCGAATGGATTACTTTTTAAGTGTGAAAGGGCACAAAAAACCCTAGATTTAGCCGTTGGTAAACTGTCCCGCGTTGTAAATCATACTGGAAAAAGATGAAAAAACAAAAAAGCCCAAAAAAGAAGTTTTCCTCCCCTGTTTTTCAACTTTGCTCATCTCTGCGTTTGCCCCGCCCTCTCCTTTGCATCTCGCAATCCCTTGTGAAGATAGATTTTGGTGGTGGCAAGAGGCGCATCAGGAACCCCCGCTAAACTCTGTAAATGAACAAGCTATTTACATCTTGGGAAACCGCTCGCTACGGAAATCCATATATACAACCGCATCGCAGTTACACAGCAGCTTCATCACTCCATTCCATTCCTCTTCCGCCCAAACCAGGTCTTAGGGCAAGAAGAGGAGGAGGAGAGGAGGAGAGGAGGGGAGGGATGGGGTTGGCGGTAAAATAACAGCCGGATATCGGAACCTATTCCCCTTGCTCTTCTCCCGGACTTTATCAATGGGACATAACTAGATCAAGACAGCGGCGGATAGGACAGGGCGCGACAGGATAGGATTTGGATCATGGAGGAATACGTTACCCGCGGCGTGTGCGGGCAGGACGGATGTCTTGAGATGCGGTATATCTTGGAAAATGGGCTGTGGTTTTGTCGGGGGGGGCATCAGCAGGAGGTATGTTTGTGTTGAATAGTTTTTGGGTGAGGGTGGAAGAGGAGGGAAGAGGAGGGAAGAAGGGGGTGGGAGGGGTTTGTTTTGTGTACGGTGTTTATGGTATAGTTGTAGGACGCTACTGGGGATGAATCGGGATATTGGGAGCCTCTGGA
>NW_015440947.1:878365-880972 GCF_000150705.2 Paracoccidioides lutzii | reverse complement strand
GCCCAAGCCTTCCAGCTCTCCCTAGAAGCATACCAGCTCGTCTCTGGAAACAATGCCACGGCCTGATACACGATAAGGGGCTGCCCGCCGGAACTTGAGGTGTGTATTCACATTCCACACCTACCTCCCCCCACAACTCCGGCTTCTTTTTTCTACGCTTCTTTTGCTCTACCCCCCTTTTCTAACCAAAAATAATCATCCCCAGCCCCTCGTCAAGGATCTCTGGTCCCTCCGTCTGCCCCAGCTCTACAGCTGCAGCAGAGATCGGTATGGCTATGCATCAGCCTCCGACCATGGCCAGGATGGCGAGAGCAGTCAAACAGAGGTATTCAGTTCGCAGGCTGCAGGAACAGGTACAGGTATAGGTACAGGCACGGATGCAGACAGAGAGGGGGAGGAAGATGAGGTCGAAGAGGAGACGGCCTATCAGCGGCGCCGAATGCTGGAGTCGCCGAAGCTGATTGACTCGCTGGCGCTGTGCTATTTGGGCGTGCTGTTGTTGAGGGTGCCGTTGGGGCTTGGGAGGGTGGAGAGGTGTGTGTTTTGTCTTCTCTTGTCCTGTCCTGTCCTGTTATGTTGTGTTGTGTTAGATTGTGTTAGATTGTGTGTTGAATTTGGAATTTAGCGGTGATGACACACTGAATGCTAACGTGGGTGATGGCAGATGGATCCTGAACGACGAAATACCCCTGATCAGGGCGATCAGGTTTATACCGCAGGATATGAAGGATCGGTTGCCGGCGGCGTATCATTTTGCGCTGGATACGAAGGTGATTTTCTACCAACTTTCCCTTGCCCGTTCAACCAAACCCAAGCCCCCCCTTTTGGTGCTATGCACTCTTCTCCATTGAAAATAGACCGGTTTTACTCACAGCCAAATATACAGAACGTGCCAACGGGCTACCAACTCCACCGCGCCATCGCGGATCTAGCAGCCTTTTACCACAAAGAATTCGGCGTGGAGATCCCGCCGCTCAACGCCCCGCTTATGCTACTTACATATATCAAACAGCTCTCATTACCACGTAAGACACCCCTGCCGTTTATCGGTCTATAATACATGTTATTAAAACCCCGCTGTCATCCCGAGTTGAATGCTAAAATACCACAGTCGAGCCTTTTCTCCCCGTCCTAAATCGGCTACAGCAACTAGCTGGCTACAGCTTCAGCTACTCCTCCCCCATTACATGCAGCACAACCACATCTACCAGAAGAAAATGCAAGCGGAAATTCCACCGCAACCACCTCCCTGAAGTCCAGCTCGTATCCCTCCTGATCATTGCTGTGAAGCTCTTTTACCCCTTTGATGACGGGGAGGGAAGTACTGATGGCCTAACGAATGTGAAGAGGTATCCGTTCTCGTGGCGTGATCCTGCAGCGCAGATTATGAATTGGGAGGCGTGGAGGGTGTTTCAGGGGGAGGGGAAGGGGAAGGGGAAGGAGAAGGAGAGGCAGATTGGAGTTCGAGCTGGGGATGTGTTTGGGATGAATGAGGGAGAGATTGATAAGTATTTGGATTGGTATGAGGGAATGTTTGCGGGGAGGGGAAGTGAGTTTTTTTTTTTCCTCTCTTTTTGTTCGTTGCTCTTTTGAGGGAAGTGAGTTGTTGGGGGAAGTAAGGGGTTAGACAAAGGGTGGTAGATATGATAATCCCATGCTAACTTTTTTTATTTTCCATAAACCAGCTTCGAATCCGTTTACGGACATGTTCCCAACAAGCCGAACGGGCACTGACAACAGCAGCAATGAAACTGCACCTGCGCAGACGCAGCAAGGACAGCAACAACAACAAGAAGAAGGAGAAGGAGAAGAAGAAGACACCCTACTCACAACAGCACTCCACAATGTTCTCGGCGAGCTACGGATTCGTCGTGCAATCAGCGTGGGCTCTACAAACGATGCCGCCGAACAACAAAAAGCCCAAACCAAGTCCTGCACTGCCATTCCAGCCACAGTCCCCCGTCCAGGGAGCTTTTACAAACGCTCCCAGACGGAAGAGCAGCTGAATGAGCGGGCTAGGGCTTTCTACGAGGCGGCCGCAAGGGTTATTGGAGTTTCGTTGCGGACGGTGGTTATTGGGGTGTATCATACGGAGAGGAGGATTAGGGCGGGATGGGTTGGTGGGAATGGTATGGAGGAAGTTAGTGAGGGGGAGGGTGAGAATGAGGGGGGTGGAGAGGAGTGGGGTGGAAATGGGGATAGTAATGGGGATGTGATGATGGAGAAGGTGGACGGGGATGAGGATGAGGATGAGGATGAGGATGAGGATATGGGGGAGACAGGTAGGTAACTGTATAATTAGTGGTGATGGATAACCATGATGTTTAGATACTGGTTTACTGAATATGAGGATTGTAGTTCTTCTGCTCTTGAATTCATGTTGCTGGGAGACCATCCCAGCATAGAGTGTTCGTCTGTCTGTTAGCTAGCTAGAAGTACTAGTAGCCATTTCATGTTTTCAACGCAGAATCTATTCAGCATTACAGAGGTATAGAATAACCCCAGAATAAAGTACTATTTAACAACAAATACGATCTGGTTCCCAGAAAACAAGTCCTTGCGTAAAGAGTGTATACAGAATTAAATGTTGCACGTTGACATGTCAAA
>NW_015440947.1:875717-878355 GCF_000150705.2 Paracoccidioides lutzii | reverse complement strand
AAACAAGTCCTTGCGTAAGGAGTGTTACAGATAATGTGCCGTTGACCATGTCAAGTCCAAATTGCTGACATGTCCCAAACGGCAAAAGTAGCCTTAGGGCCACGACGATGTCACAGCACCCCGCCGCTAAGCGAAGTCCTCAATTGCCAGCGACCCAACGTCGGAAGTTGACGAGAGACGTGTAGAGTCAAACCCATCCAGCAACGACAGAGCTTTCAAAGTATCAGCAACCAGTAAGTGCATATGCCTTTTGTATACGGGGAAAGCCGCTGAATATGGATATGTGAATGAAATGCTAACTCTTGGCTTCTAACCCGTAACAGTGCAGATGTAAGCCCACCCCTAAGCGCTCTCCATACATAATCCCCCCAAACTCCAACCACAACCCTCTGCGAAAAGCCCGGATACACAGGTGTAAAAGGGACAAACGAGAAGGAAATTGCAATGGCAAGAAGCAAGGGAGAGCTGGGAGACAAAATATACTGATTTAAGTTCCGTACAAACAGCTTCGTCAAAACCCTCACGGGCAAGACCATCACCCTCGAGGTCGAGTCCAGCGATACCATCGACAATGTAAAGTCGAAAATTCAGGACAAGGAGGGTATCCCACCTGATCAGCAGCGATTGATCTTCGCTGGCAAGCAGCTTGAGGACGGCCGAACGCTTAGTGATTATAATATCCAGAAAGTAGGGGTTTCCCTTTTTGTGTTTTTGGTATTAGGTTGATGGGAAAACTATGGGCGGAGATGGGAGGAGGTTGTGTGACGAAATATTAAGAGAGGGAGGATGGAGGATGAAGGGAATTCCTGTTGCCCAAGGATGGAGATGGAAGATGCAGTTGGACTTTGATAGGATGATGATGTTGCAGCTGGATAAGCGCCAACGAAAGCGGATCGGGTGGAGTGGAAAGCAAGAGAGGATGAGAGTGGATATATATATCTTTGGTTTCGGAAACAGTATCTAACTGACCCTTATGCGGAAACTATAGGAATCCACCCTTCACCTCGTCCTCCGCCTCCGTGGTGGTATCATCGAACCCTCGCTCAGAGCCCTCGCCAGCAAATACAACTGCGACAAGATGATCTGCCGGAAGTGCTATGTACGTATTCTTTTCTTTTCATTATAATCTTTTCATCAGTCCTTCTCTTTCCACGACTTCGCGTGAAACTCCTCCGGCCTCCCCGAACACGTCATCTATCGACTGTGAAAGCCCCGGCTGCAAAATCATACTAACCCCAATATCTCCAGGCCCGCCTCCCCCCCCGGGCCACTAACTGCCGAAAGAAGAAATGTGGCCACACTAACCAACTCCGACCAAAGAAGAAGCTGAAGTAGATTTTGGTTTTTCCTTATACTGCTTCTGTATCTGCTGGCTGGTTTCTTGCATGGTTTTGTTCTGTTTCGCTGAAGGGGGAATGGGAAGGACTGTATGGAACTTGTTTTTATAATTTATTAGAAACGACTCTTCAACGAACAAAACCAACCTACACATGCGCTACAGCACAGCACACCCACCTCGTACTTTTGTCCATGGCGTTTGCGTTTTAAGATCAGATAATGAAATAAGTGTCCTACCCCTACCCTGCGATTATGAGAGGATGTTGCGGATATTAAAACAAGTTCTGAATTACATTTCTTTTCCTCTGTTCGTTTTTCATATTCTGTCAGGAATCACCGCGTAGATACAATCGAATCCGTGGATATAAGCCAACCTGCACCAGATAAACAGGCATTTTGTATTGTGGGCAGAGGCTCTGCTGATACTGGAAAACAGCGCTCTCAAACTCAAGGTAGCAACTGGATAATAGCTGGCAGGGTATACTTTGTTGAATTCGGAAAAGCAAATGATTTAACAGAGGGGTGGGATGCCTTCGAAAGAACAACCAAATTCAGAAACATCCCCGCTTCGTTCTGAGGTTTTATCTATCTGGCAGCACCGTTCAGGCCAGATAGAAAAAAAAAAAAAAATCCAAGAATAAAACCGCGAAAACAGATGAAGAGCTAAAAATACACGTCTAGTCTCCGCCAACACCCCCGCCTGTAGCAAAGAGAACTAAGCCGTAGAGCAAAATCACAAACAGGAAGGCAGTGAGTAACTGCTCTTCGGGCAAAAGGGGGTAGTTTAAAACAATGTAAAAATAAATATTTGAAGATCAATCGTCCCAGTCAACATCAAATCGATATAGCCGTCGTAATTAAATCCCATAAACCTTGGATCTGGTTTATCTCAATCATCTTTATCTTTATCCTTCCCCTTGTCCTTTCCCTTTTCCGATACCGGGCTTCCGTGACTATAGGCAGCAAACTTTGTTAGACAACTTTCAAACAGCGTGTAGAATAGTGGTCAGAAACCTTTTTTTTTTTTTTTTTTTGGGGGGGGGGGGGGGGGGGGAAAAGGTCACGGAAAGGGTTTAAAAAGAAATAGAAAGAAAAAAAATCCCCCGCAAAAAAAAAATTTTAACGCCAACCCCCATCCCGCGTGGAAAATATAAACCGGGATAAAAAAATTTTATTCTGGTTTCATCCCGTGGCACTGGGACCGGGGGAAAAATTTCCCCAAACGAAGAAAATAGGCCCCCCCAAACACAATCCCCCCAAGCACCCCATATTCTACCGTCAACGGACTCCAACTCACCAA
>NW_015440947.1:871028-875617 GCF_000150705.2 Paracoccidioides lutzii | reverse complement strand
CAATCAAATCAGCACCCGTTCCCGCTTCCGCTCCCACGCCCACCCCAGCTCCCGCTCCCGCTCCCGCTCCCGCCCCTGACCCCGACCCCCCACCGCCACTGCGCCTAAACCACTTCAAAGCCCCCCACAGCGCAATCGGAACGATGCCCGTGTATCCATAAATCAGCCCCGCGGCGCCGGACAGGAGACGAAAATCGTACTCGAAGTGCTCCCGCCCACTGCGGGCGAGGTACTGCGAGACCGTCCCCGTCAGAAAGAGGACAACGACGACTGTCGTGGCGATCCAGAAGGGCCCATAGAGATCTGGGTTGCCGTCGAGGACGTCTAGGAAGTTTGTGCGCGGGTAGAGGGTTGCGGTGCAGCGGCGGAGGACATCGGAGGTGTCGACGTCGAAGAATTGGGAGTAGTATGTCAGGGTCCAGAAACGGTGTTTGGACGGGGTGCCGCCTGGGGATGTGGCGCGGCGGTGCGAGGAGGACCCACCACCGCCTTGGGTGCCTAGGAAGGGAGTGCTGTCTGCGGGTTTGCCGGTGCGGGAGGTTTCTTCAAAGTCTGTGGGATGGGTTAGAGGGGTGGGTACATTTTGAAGAGGTTTTTTTTTATTTCTTTTTTTTGTTGGAGGGGGTAGGTGGTTTTGGTTTAATTATGTCCAGGAGATATATGATGTGCGAGGGATTTTTTTGGGGGGTTATTTGGTTATTTGGAGGGGTGCGGTACGTACTAGATGGGTGGAATTCGAGGTCTTCTTGCAGGTCGGTATGGCCAAGGTCCCCCTGTGAGCAAGAACGATGTCTGTTAGAACGGGTTTTACATGTCAAGAATTAAGTGAATATATTTTATATATATGTGGATATATCGTACCTCAGTGTCCACGTCGACTACGACATCATACCCGCGGTTGGCCATTGTTGCTGCTGGGCGACGTTGCGGGTTGTTGGTGGTTAGAATGTTTGGAGTTTTGGAAGTTAACTCAGATATGGGAAACGACGCCATCCCTATTGCCACTCACCAGCCGTGGCTGTATATATTTAGTTTTTGGGCATAACAAAACAATTTTATCTCAGGAAAAGGGATGCTGTAACTGTTGTATATGGGGTGCAATACAGAATAGAATATCAGAAGTATTTATTGTATAGGTGCAATAGCTAATATATATCTGTAAATTCGCCAATGGATACCCAGTCCCAAGTGAACACTTTGCTAATTCATACACATGCACAGGATATCTTATTTCTTTTTTTAATAGAATCCCACTCCTGTGAGTTACCCATTCCATTGACCACAAAAGCGCCCGTTCGCCCAAGCCAAATACCTGCCCCATCCCATCCCATCCATCCCTTACCAGCGAGCCTGAAAAGCGCTCTTAAGCCTCCCCAAACAACGCCTCCATACAGACATAGCACTGTTGTCGTTCCTCATAATCCAGTACGAAAGAACACCAACAAACACAGCCAGCCCAATTGACCCAGCCAGCCGTCTATACTTCCACATAAAGCCAGCTACCTTCTGCCTCAGCTCTTCCCGCCGCAGGTCCCGCTTCTGCAGCTCCAGCAGCTCCTTCGCTTCCTCCGGAGTCACCCGCAGAGAGCTGAGATCCCTTGACGTCTTGAGCACGCTGCTGCTCGGGATCTTGTTCCATGCGCGGAAGGGGAGTTTCTCCGGCGGATGGGTGGAGTATAGCTGCATAGCGCTGGCGACAAGTGCTTCGAGGTCAATTGGGTGAGGCAATTTGGAGAGGGTGAAGTGGATCATTTCCGGCTCGTCGAGGGGGATTTCGAAAAGCTCTTTTTTCCGCGAGAGGATTATGGCGGCGAAGAGGTAGATGGACACGACTGGCTCGTGGGAGAGGATGAAATCATAGAGTCTGGCTATGTCTGCGTACGCTTCGATGTCATGGGCGTAGAGCGTCAGGGTTGCTGCGAGTGCAAAGAAAGGTTTGGTGCCGGAGAGATGACGGCAAAGATTGGGGTCGGAACAGTAGAGGATGGCCGGGATGAGCTGGAGGTGTTTTAGTGCTGGAGATAAAGTGGGGAGCATGTAGTCACGTATGCGCAAGAGAGTGATCCGCTCAAAGGCGTGACTGGCTTGCTCAGCTCCAAGGACTAGAAGCAGGACCTGCGCGATGTCATGGTAGCCTTGGAAGTAGCATAGCATGGGGTATTTCCTGAGGACCTTGGTTATCAGGTCTGATAGCTGTTGCTTTTTGTCGTCTAACTCCTTTTCGGTTTGGCCTGCAGATTAACGTCAACGGTTTTATTTCCTTTGCATTAACACTCATGGCATGGTTGGATTCAAGCATTTTACGTACAGTTCGGGTAGTGTACAAAGGACCGATTCACGTCAAGCTTCACTTGCTCCTCGTCACAGTGCACGGGTAAACTTGTCCATTCGGACGCTGTGGGATGATCTGGACTGGGATCGTATCCCAATAGAACAGGCCCTGTAGTATTTGTTGCAGCATGTAAGCTTGCCATGCCAATATAGAAAATATAGTATTATTCAACGGACAAAACATACAGGCAGCTTGGCGGAGGTCATCATGCAGCAAGCCTCCCTCTGATGTGGACAGGGAGACCAATGCTTGGACATCTCGAGCCTTGCAAGCACGTAGGATCTCATCCCGTTTCGGTTTATGGGCGCCCGGGACGCTTTGGCCATCTGAAGAACTGCGACTCAGCCCCGATGACGCTCTGGCTCTCTTGGTGGACGGTAGGCTGTTGTTGCTATCCATGGCATTTGCGGAATCGTGGTAGCCAGACCCCCATCCAAACGGACTACAGGAAGGGGGGGGAGAAATAAGAAATTGTTCAGCAGATCTCTTCAACCGAGGGTTTTGTTGCACTGCGTTGCAGCCCGATCCCCAATGCAAAGACTTTTGGAGAGATAAAAATCGTTTAAACCACAAGTTAAAAGAAAATAAGAAAAGAAAACCAAGAAGAAAAAAAAGAAGAAAAAGAAGAAGGAAAAAGAGGCGAACGCCTAGCAAGTGGAAGAAATGAATATCAAAAATGATCAAAGTTAAAGGTAGAACAGGCCAATACTTCTCAACATATCTAGACTGGGGGATACGAGATAACAAAAGAAGTAAAGAAAACAAAAAGAAAAAAAGATTAAAGCCGTTATTGGCAGGCAAAGAAAGTTGATCTCATTCACCAAAGTTACTATTTTGAGCCCGGGATAACGAGATCAACTGGGACGAACGATGATGTGTTCCCCGCGGTGGATAGCTGCTGAGCATGAGGATACGTGGACATGCGAGATGGACTGCGAATGGAAGGTTAGGTGGGCGGCTTGGAATCTCAAACAACACGACGGCTGGTTACGAAAGTGGTCAGCCAGGTGAAACAGAAGGCAGATTGAGATCTGGGCATACCGAGGGATTCTAGATGGAAACCCCACTCCGTAGAGGATATACGGAATATATCAAAATGTATCAAAGAAGGGGATGCAACTCAGGGGCGGATACTCGGTGGGGCGTGGAAACTGTGGCTGTAACAAGATGGTGCAAAGACGCAACAAAACGAAGCACCTGCAGCGACAATCACCAAAAGCATGAAATACCGCTGACGTAGAGACGAGATCCCTTGGAACGATAGACGACTGATGACGATTTCCCGCAGCAGTCGCCAGGCACTAGCAGCAGGTTTGGGCCGTTGTTGGTATGAGTCGAAGAAGGCCCGAGATGATTGGGGGAGTTGAGACTCGAGCACCGACCCATTGGGCATGACTAACAAGGCGGGCGGTATGGCCCCGCACTGGGTGGGTTGGGGACACGCCCCACCTTGATGAGTTTCCATATCGAGGGCGAACATCCACACATTCCACACATTCCACAGCACGAATGTGAAGAAAACCAGCTTCTACTGGGTACGGAGTGCACGCATTCGGGCATATTTCCCAAAATATAAGAATTAATCTGGCTATTAAATGCCTCCAACAGCAACGCGATACAGATCCTGGCGCCGTGCATATACCCGCATTAGACACCCTTGCTGCTCCCCGCGCCATCTGCCGTCTTAAACCTGATATCAGGTCTCTACCTATTGCTACATTCTCTGGGATCTGTTGGGTCGAAATCTCCCTTCTCCTCCGTCCCCACGTTGCTGGGTGTCGAGAGCTTTAAATGGCCTCGCAGAGCAGAGAGGGGAGCGCTGCTGCTATCTCAGCTTCCTTCACCTTTTCCACCTCAATCTGTTGGGCCTTGTAACCCCGTGTTCAGGGACACAATTGCCTCAGCAACCACTTAAGTTAGGCTCCTGTGTGTACGTATCTGTATACTTCGGCACTCTTACTACTTATTACTCCCGCCGCCCCTCACTTCAGCACCTTCTTCTAACTGTCCTGGTGTAAATGGTCTTGCTGACTTAGTTTACCCTTTTCTTTCGCAGTTGTTGACTGTGGCGGCCATACTCCTCAATTATATTTATTCAATCCAGCTGTCTCTCACTGCCTCCCTGTCAATGTGAGAATACCCCTTTTTTATATTTTACTTAGACATCTTTATCTGTCTAAGGCAGCAGTAGCAGCTTCAATTCTTTTGGGTTGAAGGCTATTCGCGACACAGGACCTTACGACCAAACATATAACCC
>NW_015440947.1:860153-871018 GCF_000150705.2 Paracoccidioides lutzii | reverse complement strand
AAACTTTTTTTTTTTTTAAGGGCAGCAGTAGCAGCTTCAATTCTTTTGGGGTGAAGGGTTTTTCGGACCCCGGGCCTTTGGGCCAAAAAATATAACCCCCCCCCCCCCCCCCCCCCTTTTAGGGCTTTGTTACCCTGTTAATAGAACCTAACCCAATTTCGATACTATTGTGATCAAAATGCTTTGAATACTTTATGAAAATAAAGGGGAAAAGCCTGCCCTGCTTCGAT
Source organism: Paracoccidioides lutzii (assembly GCF_000150705.2). Taxonomy (NCBI): domain Eukaryota; kingdom Fungi; phylum Ascomycota; class Eurotiomycetes; order Onygenales; family Ajellomycetaceae; genus Paracoccidioides; species Paracoccidioides lutzii. Next base: position 870,788 of record NW_015440947.1, on the reverse strand, counting down.
CATTCTGATTTTCATATCTTGAAGGCAACAGAATTGTTTTCATTCTTTGCAAGCAATTGCAAGTTCTACTCATACATGTAGTTTTGCCAAGATCAATTTTAATGGTATCAACTGGTTTCTCATGGAGCAGCGCGTCACACAATGTCCCTCCAGACGACATACTTGACCGGTGGCAACTGGGCTACACGTCAAGTCAACATTGGAGATATTATGGCCAGCAAGCAAGGAACTTCAGGTGACGCTACTAGCAAGCCATCAAGGGCAACCGTTCCAATTACTGGGGTGCTTTCTCGGACCGTCATACCCGGCCCTATGATCCAAAGAGTATTACCTGCCCGTATAAGGCATCGCGACAAGCATGATATCGTCTTTGTGGGCGATGATTTTATCCAGGTCAAAGAACTCGTCGCTGGTGGCCACTTGGAAGACATTGCTACTAAAGCAGATTTTGATACAAAGATATTAGATGCTAAAGTCATCGGGTCCAATGGCGTCACTGCACTAGATGCGGAAAAGGTACTGGGGGCGGAATTGGGTGCATCTGCTAGTAAATTACTTGATGATTCCTGGCATCGACAGATTATTGTTCTGGTTCTAGCTTCCAAGGAACTCCTGTTTCTTTACGGGACCGAAGGACCATCGGGGAACCCGGAATTCACCTTCGTCCGACGACCCTTACCATCAGATGTTAGCTCTCTCGAACAATACGGCAGATATATCGCGATTGATCCCAGGTTAGTCGATATTCTGCTTCCTTCAGCGTCTGTATCATATAGAATCTAACACGACCGCAAAACAGCTCAAGAGCTATGGCAATTTCGGCAGCCTATAAATTCTTCGGAGTTTTCTCCTTGAAGCTCCCATCAGTTATCCGCTCAGAGATGGAAGAAGGGCCAGTTAATCCGATTTGGGAAGTATGGATATGTTCTCACCATCTTGAAATTCTGGCTCTGGCTTGGTTGATAAAGTCCCTTGCTAACTAGCGGTAGGAGCGCTTTTTTCGCGCTGATGGTGACATAGTGGCCATAGATTTTCTCTATCCAGCTCCTGGAGATGACGACAGGGTAGTGCTTGTGCTGCTCGTAAATCATCTAGCACAAACTCATTTCGCATGCTACACTTGGAGAGCTTCTGAAGGTGTTTCAAGGATCGAGGCCAAGAGACTGAGGTCAAGGATACCTGCAGAATGTCGGGTTCCTTCTCTATTCATCCCGTTGACGTTTGCGACCTCGTTTCTCCTAGTCATCCCAGCAGCAATTTACGTCTTTGAAATTAAGTTGGCCGACAATACGGTGTTAACAAAACAAAATTTGACAGACCCATATGGCAGGCATCCCTTCATAGCGTGGGTTCGACCTAGGAGGAATATTTCCCACCATGAGAGAGAGGACAATCTTTACCTATGTCGCGAGAATGGTGAGCTCAGTTACTTCACAATAAATATAAGGAATGCTGAATGCAGCCGGATAGAGTCCATTGGCTGCAACGTCGATAGAGGCTTTGCCATCCTCGACTCGGGCTTTGAAGCCGGAGGTGATATCCTCATAGTTGCAGGTTCCATGGGCGATGGTGGTCTATTCGTTTTGGGTGCCAGGAAGAATTCTCGATGTCTTCAAAGGATACCTAATTGGGCTCCGGTTCTTGACTCCGTTCTCATAGGGGATCCAAGCTCACAGACTGTGGAAACCTTCCGAAATGGAGATCAAGCAGTGAGTTTTGCGAACGACCGTATCTTTACATGCTCGTGGAATGGCTTGGATCGAGGATGGATTACGGAATTACGCCATGGAATTGAGGCCCGGGCTGGATTAGTTGTGGATCAGGAAGACTTCCCAAATGTCTTGGATATATGGGCCTTTCCCAACCCACAAGCCGAAGCAACGTTTTTCTTGTTCTCGAACCCAATGTCATCGTCGGTGATGTCCATTCCTCTTGATGCTGACGATGAACTGTATATGATGGACGAGGAAGACACCGGTTTTGATCTGGATAGGCAAACCATCGCTGCGGGAAGCTCTCGAGAAGGAGTGTTCTTTCAAATCACGGATTCGTCGTTGCACCTATCTGTTCTTGGGGATACAACGCTCCGTTACTCAACACAATGCCAAAACCCGGATGAGCGTATTATTGCTGCTACTGTCAATGGTAGTTTGTCATTATTTGCAATAGCTCTCAAAACAACAGCGGATATTCACGTTCACCTCCGGAAAGTGGCTATCGATGACAGCAGCCTCCAATCTCTCGCTATTGGGCAACCACTTCCCTTGTCTTGCGAGCCGGTTAGCATGGCAATAGAACAGATATATTCACAATGTGTTCTTTTCATTGGGACAACTGATGGGAATATTCTAGTCGCGCGGGTAGATCCTGAGCAAGGTCTCGTGCCCGTACTTGAACAAATGATCCTCCTTCCCACGGGCAACGATGAATCAAAAGCCTGCGAAAGTCTCATGGTTATTAAAACGCCTCAGCGTGGTGGTCGAGTGAAGACAACATTGTTTTGTGGACTTCGGAGTGGGGTCATGGTTTCGTTCAAGGTACAGCTTGATGCAAGTTCCGGAACCATTGGTATGGCTAAATAGATTCATTCTCTTCTTTTTCCTTCCTGTATCAATCTGGTAGATGAGTCACTAACGCTCCTTTCCCCCCTCGTTTTAGCGTTAGCTCAAATAGAAGTCCGGAAGATAGGCAAAACTTTTGTTCGAATGTGCAGATATGAATCGGACGCAACGTTTGCCATTGTAACATGCGGGCGTGGATTATGGAAACTATCTCACGTTGAGGATGAAGATTCGGAAGAATGTGTTCTTCACAAAATATGGATTACGGACCAGAACAATGTAAATTACATCATTAGAACGTGTTTTTTTGCATCTCACTAACTTTACCCTCTAGCTTGCCCGTACGCAACCTCACATCGATGTATTTACCTGTATCGATACTCAGTATGGATCTACCCCAGGAGGACTTTGGGGTTCGTTAGTCTGTATCATGGGAAATCAGATGCTATGCTGCGCTTTAGAAAAGATGCCCAAAACAGTTACGAGGAAGATTGCCATCCCTGGCATCCCAAAACGGATAATTTACTCGAAATATTTGAAAAGACTTGTTTTGGGATACACCACTGTCGAAACAGAAATGGCAGCAGAGTGCATTAGGCGTTGGAGACGACCTCGCGTCGATTTTATCGACCCGGATGGGGAAACAGCTTTACCATCCTCTGCTACTTTAACAAATGAGCCGGATAGTGGTTCACCAGATGCGGGGGCCCCGCCGTGGAGACCAACTGGTGGATCCGGCGAAGAGATCACAGGGCTCCTAGATTGGTGTGTAATAAACGGTAAAATTATGCATCATATGATTGTTGTCACGACGGCGCAGTCGCTCTCTCCCTTCCATGGGCGGGTAGTGTATATCATCGCTCGACCCAACGCGCAAATTCCAAGCCAGATCGACTCGACAGTGAAACACGTTTTTACCTATGATAGACCTGTCAGATCGATAGCACCGTTTAAGCCAAGTTCACTAGTACTCGGCGTGGGTCAGGAAGTCATTTTCCAAACTCTGGATCCAGTCGCGAAGACATGGCGGAAACTGCCGAAGTACATACTTGAATCCGACGCTGTTGCCATCAATGTGCGCGAGCCATTCATATACGTCCTAACGCTGAAGAATTCACTTTGCATTCTGAAGGTCACCGACACGGTCCTCACTCTGCACGGCCAAGACGGATCCGACAGGGAGGGCCTTGACCTCGTGAGCCTGCAGGATACCTCCGGCATAACCATGACATCCAATTTAGGCGGCGCCATCGTCGGGCTATCTGAAACCAGCCTCACGCGCGACGACAAACTGCTCCGAAAGGTCTTCACAGCACACATGCCATTGTCTGTCATTCGCCTGTCCAGAAGTTCTCGACCACGAGCGGCGGCAGGGACAACACCAAATATTCCGGAAATCGCTTACGGCACGACCATCGACGGGACTGTGTATAGGTTCATGACCCTTTCCGAAAATCAGTGGCGGCTTTTACGCTTTATACAGAATGTCTGCATGCAGGATACGTCCATCTGTCCGCTTACTAAACGCAGCCGGAGAAAATCCATTGATTTGCTGGAGGTTACGGTCTCGAAGCCTGAGTCGCTGCATGTCAATGGGGATATATTGGGGAGGTTGACTGAGGGGGGGATTGGGTTGTTGAGACGGGTTATGGGGGGGAAGAGGAGAAATGCGGGTGATGATGAGAAGATGGTTGAGGATTCCCGGGAGAGACTGAAACTGGATAAGTTTTTGGAGCTTGCGGGTACAGTTGTGCCAAATGCTGAGGATCCGTTTGCGGCTGTTATGGCGTGGATGAGCCCAATGGTGCAAGTCTTCCTGTGATATTCCCTTCACTCTGCAATGAAGGATGCAGCTTGTGAGGTGGTTTGTGGCACTAAGGGGGTATGGAGAGGTGTTCTTCGGTGTCGACTCTTCTCAGCTCTACGTGCGTCGGTTGATTTGGGCCTTGGAGTATTTCGAGAGTTGAAGCATGTTGGGGAACCAGTGCAATCAGTTCTTTTCATGTTATTTTTTGTGGAAGAAAGGCCATGGCGTGGTTTTTCAACGGGACTGGTTGTGCTGGAGATATTCCCCTGGAGGAGGTGGAAGTGGATGAGCGATCACTTGTTTCTATATTCATTGCCTGTTTGCTGTTTATATTGGATGCTCACGTTTGTACGCGGAAATGTGTACTGTTTAAACACTATTCGAGCCGTGTTAGAATCTATTCAAGTAAAAATCGCCCCTTTTAGTTCGCAGTAGGCTAGTTAGTTACTGACCAGCGATGTTCTAGAAGGTTTTAACTAAATACTTAGCTGTTACAATTCTCATTTCCCCCCCACAAAATGAAAATATGAAACTAAAAATTATAACATTCCATATGTACTATATCTACATGTAGTGTCTTCCTGACGCCTAAATATATTTGAGTATAACTGCTATTTTTCACTGCCTGCATGAGTGGTCCTCTGGTCTCTCGCTTGGCCACTTTCCCCCCACCAAAACTGCTGCTGGTTGGATCAGAACTTTCTTCACCAAGCGAACTTCAACTTTTTCTCGGCCCAAACCTCAACCTTAACTACTGAACCAGAGATTTTTATCTCAGACGATAACTAGCAGCTGGACTCTTGTCTCAACATCCCTGACAACAACGAAAGTAGTCAACAGAAGGTCAAGAACATCTCGACTCAGCCTTCCACGGCTGACTCCGTTGACCTCCCCATTTTCGTATCTCCAACCCACACATAATCCGCACAATCAGCACAGAACAGATATCAACATCTCGCTGATGTCACCGCATTTACCTTCGAGGTGCCTCACGTCGAATTGTACCATCACTCCTCCTTCTCTACTGCTATCCCCACTCTCATTAAGAGCCAGACTACGTACCACGTGAAGTATCTAGGCTATATATCCTAGCTTACGTCTTCGTACGTCTCCACACGCACATCTACACAGTGGAGATCTACTGTATAACATTGATATTAAACATTAAAAGGAAGATATTTTTGACAATAAACAATCAATTCGTTCCGACTTCGTTTCTACGACAACAAAGAAACAGAAAACATGGCACCTAAGAAAAAGGGCAGCAAGAAGCAGCAGGAGAGCTGGGAAGCTGAGCTTGGAGAAACCGTTCCAGCTGCCACTACCACCGCAGATGCCAACGACGATGCTGCCAACAACACCAATAAGGATGAAAACAAGAATGAGGATGACGGAATGGATGGCGGCCTCCTAGCCGCTCTGAAGAAGAACAGGAGCAAAAAAGCTAAGAGAAGCAAGGGGACCGGTAATGATTTTGTTGAAGGGGAGGATCCCATGGCTTCTACTGCTGCAACTGCTGCAGATGATGCGAGCAAGCAGCCACAGGAAGGTAGCTTTGAGGGGGATGAAGACGATGTCTTTTCGGGGAATGCTAGTGCCCGACAGAGGGCTAAGGATAAAGCGGCTGCGTTGAGAGAAAAGGCTGCTGAGTCTAAGGAGGCCGGGGAAGGAGGCAGGATAAAATCGAAGAAAGAAAAGGAGAAGGAGAAGAAGGAGAGGGAGAAGCAGAGGAAGAAGGAGCAGGTGGGTTTTCCTTTTCTCTCCTTCTCTCCCTTTCTTTGCGGTTTATTTTGAACACAAATTGACCATGATCAAATGATGATCGACTGACTAACTGGATGAATTTTTATTTTTGGTATATTAGGCTGCGAAAAAGAAGACTGCTGCTCCCGCTGCTGCTCCCGCGCCAAAGGCTGAACCTGCTAAACCGGTTGCTGAAGAAAAACCTCAAGCTCCTGCTGCGGCCCCTCCCGCTGCTGCTGAGACCGGTGGTAAAAAGAAGAAGCTTCCCGCCCATCTCGCTGCGATCCAGAGACAGCAAGAGGCTCTACGGAAACAGCAGGAGGAGATTGCGCGCCTTGAGGCTGAGGAGAAAGCTGCAGCAGAAGAACGACAGAGGCAGTGGGAGGAAGAGGAGCGGAAGAAGGAGGAAGCTCGACAACGCAGGAAGGAAAAAGAGCGCGAGAAGAAAGAGCAATTGAGAAAGGAGGGGAAGCTTCTTACCAAGGCTCAGAAGGAAGCTCAACAGCGTAATGAGCTCCGGAAGCAGCAGATGCTCGCGGCTGGTGCGGTAGTTGCAGGTTTAGAAGAGGAGCCGGTGGAAAGGAAGAAGCCGGTCTATGAGAATAAAAAGAAGCGTAGCACGAAGAAGCAAGAGGATGACTTGGAGGCCGCTGCTGCTAGAGCGGAGGCTCAACGGCTAGAACTCGAGGCTGAAAGGGCAAAGAAGGAAGAGGAGGAACGCAAACGTGCAGAGGAAAAAGCAGCTGCTGAAGCGGCCGCTGCGAAGGAGGCGGAAGTTGGTGGCATTAAAGAGAGCTGGGATATGTCATCAGATGAGGAGCAAGAAGAGGCTGAACCAGCAACCAACGGTGCTGAAAAGGCAGAAGGGAGCGGCAAAAATTCTGAACAGCAGTCTGAGGAGGAGGAATCTGATGAAGAGGAATCTGATGAAGAGACCACTGCAAATCAACGAGCTATCGCCCAGCGAAAAGCAGAGGCAGCGGAAAGACGGAGGAAACAACACGAAGAGGCTCTTGCCGCGCGATCAGCAGATAATCTCCGATCTCCGATTTGTTGTATTCTTGGACACGTCGATACGGGTAAGACGAAGCTTTTGGATAAAATCAGACAAACAAACGTCCAAGAGGGGGAGGCTGGCGGTATCACGCAGCAGATTGGTGCTACGTATTTCCCCGTTGATGCGCTGCAGCAAAAGACTGCCGTTGTCAACAAGGATGGCTCTTTTGAATTCAAGGTCCCTGGTCTCCTCGTTATTGATACCCCTGGTCACGAGTCGTTCTCTAATCTGCGTTCAAGAGGTTCTTCGCTCTGTAACATTGCCATTCTCGTGGTAGATATTATGCACGGCTTGGAACCACAGACTCTCGAGTCCATGAAACTTCTTCGAGATAGGAAGACGCCCTTCATTGTTGCACTGAACAAGATTGATCGTCTCTACGGCTGGAAGAAGATTGACAACAACGGTATCCAGGATAGTTTGGCTTTGCAAAATAAGGGTGTTCAGAACGAGTTCAGAGACCGAGTTGATAGGACGAAACTCGCATTTGCGGAACAAGGGTTCAACTCGGAACTGTACTGGGAGAATAAGTCCATGGCCAGGAACGTGTCTCTTGTTCCTACCTCTGCGCATACTGGTGAAGGTGTTCCGGACATGCTCAAGCTTCTTGTCGCTCTCACGCAGGAGCGCATGACGAAACAGCTCATGTATCTCACCGAGGTTGAATGTACTGTTCTCGAAGTTAAAGTTATTGAAGGCCTCGGCACAACCATCGACGTAGTCCTGTCGAACGGTGTGCTGCGTGAGGGTGACCGGATTGTTTTGTGCGGCCTAAACGGAGCAATTGCGACAAATATCCGAGCACTCCTAACACCAGCGCCACTCAAAGAACTCCGTCTTAAATCGCAATACGTTCACAACAAAGAAGTCAAAGCAGCCCTGGGTGTAAAGATCGCTGCCAACGATCTCGAACACGCTATCGCTGGGTCCCGTCTCCTCGTCGTTGGCCCCGATGATGACGAAGAAGACCTCGAAGATGAAGTCATGTCAGATCTCGAAAATCTCCTCAGCAAAGTTTCCAAAGACAACCGCGGTGTCAGCGTGCAAGCCTCCACCCTTGGCTCCCTCGAAGCCCTCCTCGAGTTCCTCCGCGTCTCCAAGATCCCCGTCGCCAACATCTCCATTGGCCCCGTGTACAAGCGCGATGTCATGCGCGCAGGTACCATGTTGGAAAAAGCCAAGCAGTTCGCTGTCATGTTGTGTTTTGATGTTAAAGTTGATAAAGAGGCGCAGGCGTACGCTGACGAAGTGGGGATTAAGATCTTCACGGCGGACATTATCTATCACCTCTTCGACGACTTTACGAAACACATGCAGCATATCACTGAGCAGAAGAAGGAGGAAAGTAAACTGCTTGCGGTGTTCCCCTGCGTGCTTCGTACAGTAGCTGTGTTTAATAAGAAGGACCCCATCGTCATCGGGGTGGATGTTGTCGAGGGCTCGTTGCGTATGCTCACGCCCATCGCCGCTGTTAAAAATAACCCCGTCACTGGCGTCAAGGAGATTATCAATCTGGGCAGAGTGTAAGTCATAATATTCCCTTTCCAACACGAAAAACATTAAACCAACGAAGAGAATCCTTCTTTAAGTGTTCTAAAAATAAATCTAATCACTTTTCTTTTTCTCTTTTGAAACAGCCAATCCATTGAACGCGAACACAAGCAGATCCCGCTCTGTAAGAAGGGTCAACCATCCGTGGCCATTAAGATAGAGGGCCCCAACCAACCGCTCTATGGCCGCCAGCTTGAGGAGTCAGACACTCTGTACTCGCTCATCTCGCGGCCGAGCATTGACACACTCAAAGAGTTCTATCGACCCGAGGTCTCGATGGATGAGTGGGTTCTTATCAAGAAGTTGAAGCCGTTGTTTGATATTCCTTGAATTTTTATAATTCTTTAAATATTCCTTCCCCCCCCCCCCCCCCCGCCCTTTTAGTATTTTATATATTTTATTTCCATGTGCTGTGTTACTTTTTAAAGAGGTCCTTTTCTTAGCTTTCTTCTACCTTTTGCTGCACCCGTCTCCTTTGGCATTGCTTTACGTTTAAAATGGCGACGTATTTCTGACTTGGCAAAATATTTTTATCACACGCTTTTTTTGAATGTAAGGAACTAGAAGAAAAATGTCCGTCATCTCATATTTAAAATTTTCAAATTACCGTTTGTTCTCCGCTCTAATCATCTATCCGGCATTTTATTGATCTTCCTCTAGCTCCCCTCTTCTATCCCTATCTATCACTTCAGGGACCTAAAGCGTTCCGTCCTCTTCTATTCAAGAAGGCGAAAACCACAGAAAAAATTTAGCTAGCACGATGGTTATGGTATAATCTGACTTGGACTTTTACCCAATCAACATTGATGAATGGTATGTAATGAGCGTCCACAGAAACTTCTCATGCAAATGAAGGAAATTAGGCATCTGCTTCATGCTCTTTTTCGATTGTACACTGGAACTGAGCCATTACAAGAGGGGAATAACGTCCATTTGAGTAAATTTTAACCAAGATGTAGAAAATATCTCTCACGTAAATGGCGTATATATGCGGTCCACGTCCATCATGAAACCCATATAACCAGGCCCCTATGCATATTGTTATTCCCCTTTTCACCCATTAATTCAAAACAGTACTTTTTAGCCTCATTTTATTACACTAACTATATACATTCATACCACAACATCCCTCTCTCTCTAGGCACTCACTCTCTCCCACCATCCCACCGCTCCACCCTTCCCCCCCTGCTCTCCCAATCCAACCAACTCCCATCATAAACCCCCAGCCTCCCCCTATCATACCCAGCCTTAACCGCCAACTCCGCCATAGCCCGTGCCCGCACCCCCGCCTTGCAATAGAACACGATGTCAGGTTTTTCCGCCGTTGACGAAGCCGACGAAGCCGACGAAGTCGATGATGATGTTGCTGATTGTGGCGATGTGTCTGCCTCGGGTTTCTCAAAGCCCATACGTGTGAAGAATTCGTCGGGGGAGAGGAAGAGGGCGTCTGGGTGCGTGCCGATGGGGATGTTGAGGGCGGTGGGTATTATGCCGGTTTCAAGGAGTTCGGCGGGTTCGCGGACGTCGATTAGGATTGGGGAGGGTCGGGAGGATGGAGGTGAGGAAGGGTTTGATGAAGAGGAGGGGAAGGAGGCGGTGATCTGTTTTGTGGTAGTTCTTGTAGGGCCGCATGGAGATTGGTTTGGGGTGGGGTTGTGGTTGGTGAGGGGTCGTCGGAGCGGAGATTCTTAAGGAAAATTTCAAATTCCCTAACGTACCTCTTCAAAACCATACTTCTTAAACTCCCCCTCTTGCCCCTGACCTGCACTCGAAGCGCTATTATTCCTGATTGCACTACTAGACGTAGAACCACCTGGCGCATATAACCTTGCTTATCCACCAGACCGGGAGTTCGCCTCCCTTCTTGCACTTGTCGGTCCTGCCAATTCCAGAAGGACATGGGCAATTCCTCGTGA
>NW_015440947.1:843030-859839 GCF_000150705.2 Paracoccidioides lutzii | reverse complement strand
CCCAACTATTAACCAATAAATAATATCACATATCATTTGTTGGATGAAGAACGCTGTTGTTGCATTGATCTAGGCTACGTGTCGAACTACGTGTTGAAATGATCCGAGATCACGGGACCAGCAGGCGGCCTGCTTACGCTGGCATCATTCATATGTATTTATTTATGTTTATGCTTTTACTATTCATTAATAAAGTTGATAATTAACTAGAGATTCAGATTATCTGATTCAACAGAACTATGTTATTAAAATGATGAATCAAAAAGTTTAAAGATTAGTTAATTAATCTAAAATTTTAATTAATAATATAACTATTATTAAATCTAAGTAGTTGAAATAAATAAATATTAATTTCATATATAATAAAGTTAATTAAAATTAATTAATTAATTAATTAATTAATTTCCATTATGAAAATTTTTAGAATTTTTATTATTAAAATACTATTTTATTAATAATTTTTATGTATATTATAATTTCAAAGTTTTATTTTAAAGAATTAAATATAATAAATATTTATTTAAATTTTTTATTACAATAAACTTATATTTAAGTGATAATTTTTCATAATTAAAAACTTTTTAATTATTTTCTTTCAGTCTGATCTGTATAAAACTGTGTATTTATCTTTATTTTTATTTTTATTTTTATTTTTTTTCTCTTTGTCATGGCTTCATTTAGAGTTCAGATAAACAAAATAAAAACTTCAATTCATCTATCTAACTAGGCAGCTGCGACGAGAATACTAAACTGGGAATTAGAATGTGAAATGAACGAGCAGCTGAATATATAATGATTGGGGGATTGGAGCAGATCAACCTTCAGGGTGGAGTGAATCAACTTTAATTCATATTACAAGTGTGTAACAATAATTAATTAATTTATTATTATTTATTAATTTTAAAATTAAATAATTTATAAAATAAATTAATAACATTTAATCTTTATTAAATAAAATATTATATATATTATATATTATATCTATATTGACTTTTAAAAAATTTTAAAATTTTATTTTGTAAAATATTTAATTTTTTATTCATTTATATAATTATTTTAAATGTATTTTATTAATTTATATTTAATAAAATAATTATTATAATAATAAAAATAAATTTTATATAACTATAACTAAATTTTAAATATTATAATTATTGTATTTATTAAAAAAAAAATAAATTCTAGTAAAAATAAATATCTTAATAAATATTTTATTTATAATTTAATTATTAAAATTAATATTAAAATTTTAACTATTTCAATTCTCTACTCTTTCTCAATAGATTTTCTTTTATTATTGCTATATAAACTAACGGCATCCATACATGCTAAAGTAGAAAGTTGAAGATAAGCATTCTGTGTTCAACTCTCCTGTGGGAATTTCGTCAACTAGTCAACCAGGTTATACAAACGAAATAAATATTTATCTTTTATATAAACAGTCTTTATGATAAGCCGGCAACTGCTCTCCGTGCCGCCCGACAGAATACGGACCAGGCCCAAACTTGCAGATCAGCTGACCTGGGTTTGGGTAATTGGGGCGTAAATTTCGCCCGGAAAAACCTTCGGCGTGGTTTCATTGGGAGTTTCGGAGACAATGTTACCGAATCACGCCGTTTGCTGGGGCAGGGGAATGAATATTCGTATGCAGGCACCCAGGTACAACCCAGGCTGCAGAGCGGGAAATGTATTGGCGCAAGGTACCAACGCACCAGGGTCAGGGTTCGAGCTCTTGGGCCAGGGACTAAAATTGATGATTAACTATAATTTTGGGAGGGTGTGAAGAGCATCTGAAGAGGGTTGAGTACAGAGTGTTGATAACTAATTCCTGTAGAGATGCGAACTGGGTTCTTCTGCTTCTGTCATTTGTTCCCTCTTTCCCCACGGCACACATTGGTTGTGGGCCCTAATTACTCTGTACAGTTGTATCTATTCCGTATTCCTGAAGAGCACCTCCATCCTTGTGTTGCGAGCCTAGGACCCGACCAGGGGGAGGCTTGGATGAGCTTGATTTTGAGGGTAGGCAGCAGAGAACAAAATTCCCACGGGATAGTTCAACTATCCAGTTGACACTAGTTGACACTATGACAAATAGCAGATGCCTTGGATCCCGATCTCCTTCCAAGCACCTTTTCGACCCAAAGCTCCTGAACTCTAGCATAGATCTGGAAAAAGAAGCGGTTTTTTAGCTCGCAACAATTCTAACTCCCGGGTCGAGGTTATGCACCTAGCGGAGATGGTGTCGCAAACACGACAGTCAGCACTATATCGTACCGCTGCTAACGTTCTGCCCCTGTAAGCAAACCGGTGAAGGCGGACGCTAGTCTCGTTCAGGGCAGCCGGCCTCCGCTGACCCGGCCATAAATTACGCACGCATATTAATGTGTTGCAAAATGTGTTGTCCACCACTGGGAATGCGGGAAATCTTGGTAATCTTGGTACTCGGCCTGGGTGAGATTCCCCGCGACGAGTCAGCTAGATCCCTGTCCCGATGCGGCAAGGCCCGGCAATTTTGGTTTAGGTCTTGTCTCTTTCTTTTTCGTCTTTCCTCGAACCTCAACAACGTCAAACCTCAAAACCTTCATCTCTCCAAAACCCCTTTCTTCACTTTCTCGCAACCCCCTCCACCTCTCCCCCGCCTCTTTCCCAGTCGCCCCTCCGGGTTTCTATCATTCAATTCCCCCAATTGGATGTGTTGTTGCGGCAACCAGAGATTGTCACTGGCTCTTTTGAGGTCCCTCTTCCCAACGGAAAAAAAAAAAAAAACCCTTTATATAACGCAATTCTCTACACCCTACCATCGACTCAACACATCCCACATCCGTGGTAACAGACTCCGTGACGCACACTCCCCCCCCCCCCCCATCTATCTCCATGGCGGATGTCAATGGGACGTTTGCCTCGCCCCTGGCAGATGCCGGGCTGGCTTCCTCAGCTCGGAATCCCGTTGCTTTGCTCATATCCATCTACAACGGCATGTCCACATGGTCGATCATATTCACCCTCTTCCTGATGCTCGTGGCTTATGATCAAGGTATGATATGATAATCATTTAATCATTCCTGAAAGCTATTTCCTCTTTGTTTTCAATTATTTTGCCAATGAGAAAAAAGAAAATGAACAAGATTAAAAATGCATTTTTACTGTAATTGGTTTCGTTTTTTGTGATGCTTGCCTTGTCGGTCGCTAATATTTCCCAACAGTAAAATATATCTGGCTCAAAGGACCAATTGTTGGTCCCATGTTCAAAATCCCTTTCATGGGCCCATTCCTCGACTCTGTGAACCCTAAATTCCTCGTGTACAAGGCAAAATGGGAAAGCGGTGACCTGAGTTGCGTCTCGGTTTTCCACAAGTATGAATATCCAGTTTCGTTTCCCCTTTTTCCTCGCAAAACGGAAAATGAAAATATCAATTTGCTCACCTGAATCTCCTTTCATTGCTTGATTAGATTTGTTGTCATCGCTTCGTCCCGTGATACGGCCCGCAAGGTCTTCAATTCTCCAGCATATGTCAAGCCCTGCGTCGTTGATGTGGCTCATAAGCTTTTGGGCAAGGACAACTGGGTCTTTTTGGACGGCAAGGACCACGTTGCATATCGAAAGGGTTTGAACGGCCTTTTTGCTCGGCCTGCCCTGACCAGCTACATGCCTCAGCTGAATGACGTGTATAACAGGTATTACAAGTTCTTTGTGGAAAGATCCGCCCAGAACAATTTCAAGGCTGAGCCGTGGATGCCGCACTTGCGCGAATTGATGACTGCTCTGTCTTGTCGCACTTTTGTTGGACACTACATGTCCGACGAGGCCGTCAAGCTCATCGCGGATGACTACTACCTGATCACTGCGGCTCTCGAACTGGTCAACTTTCCCATTATTATCCCATTCACCAAGACATGGTATGGAAAGAAGTCCGCAGATATGGTCCTGAACGAGTTCAAAAAGTGCGCTGCCAAAAGTAAAGTTCGCATGGCTGCCGGTGGAGAGATCACCTGCATCATGGACGCATGGGTTAAAACCATGCTGGATTCCGCCGCATACCGCGCCAAGATCGCCCAAGGCATCAAAGTCGACCCATCAGAAAAGCCAAGTCATATCCTCCGCGACTTCAGCGATTACGAAATTGCCCAGACCCTCTTCACCTTCCTCTTCGCCTCCCAAGACGCCACCAGCAGCGCCTCAACCTGGCTCTTCCAACTGACCGCCGATAGACCTGAGGTTCTTGACAAGATTCGTGAGGAAACCCTGAGCGTCTGTGGCGGCGATCGCAACATGCCCCATCAGCATGAATATGCTAGATCAAATGACCTACACCCGCGCCGTCGTGCGAGAAACTCTCCGCTACCGTCCCCCAGTAATCTTGGTGCCGTATTTGGTCAAGAAGGATTTCCCCGTCTCACCCACCTACACGCTGCCTAAGGGTTCCATGATTGTCCCCTCTATCTGGCCCGCCACGCACGACCCGGAGGCATATCCGGATCCCGACACGTTTAACCCGGACCGATGGATCACGGGCGATGCAGACAAAGCAGCCAAGAACTTCCTTGTCTTTGGCACGGGCCCGCATTACTGTCTTGGCCAGACGTATGCGCAGCTGAATCTAATGATGATGATCGGGAAGGCGAGTATGCTGCTGGATTGGGAGCATCATACCACGCCTGTATCGGAGGATGTTAAAGTGTTTGCGACTATTTTCCCGATGGTACGTATTGTTCATGTACCTCCCTACTTACCTTAGTTCAACCTCAATTCCTCAGGAATATGTAGCGACTAACAAGTATCAAAATAGGATGATTGCCACCTCGTTTTCCGCCCACGATCTGAATGAGTCGTTTTCGCCTTCGGCTCAACTCAACGAACCCTTTTTGTTCCACGAATGAAATGAAACAAGAAACTCCCACAATACATAAAGGGAATATAGGATATGTGCCTCAATTCACGTTTTAATCATATTTACTCTTCCATTTTTTCTCACATTTGGTTGGATGTACGGTCCTATACCGTTATATCCCCACACGTCTTACCGGAACGGGCCTAGGCCGATCTGGATCGGCCATACATCCAACATGTGCCTCAACCGCTACTGGTGAGTAGCGCAAAGAGAGCCCGGACTGACCGACGTGTTAGATGCACGGTCGTGCTCCCGATCACTGATCAACACCTTTGTCAACCATAGTGTATCGGGGGCTTCGCTGGGCTAAGAATACTTTGAATTGCTAGTGCGATGATTATCGTATGACATATAATGTCGTCCATCGTTCGTCGCTGTCTGACAAAGGATGACGATCAGCTTCTTTGCCCCCAAGCCCCCGACTCTTTGTTTAATCGTCGGGACACATTGCAACGAAAAATAACCCTCTAAGTCACCTAATATCCCTCCCTTTTTCCCCTCGGAATTTTTGTATGTTCTTTTTAATTTTCCCTTTTTGCCCCCGGTGTTCTCGCGTCGTCTCATTATACGTCCGAGATGGTATTGTATGATTTGTTTTTGTCATTTTCCCATTTCCCCCATTTCCCCCATTCTCCTTTTCTCAATTCTCTTAATTGAGGCCCCATAGTCCTTGATTCAAGGGTTTCCCTGAAGAAAAAGACATGTTACCGTAGCAATGCTGACATATGGCCATATCTTGTTTTTTGCTTTTCAATGGTACTGTGCCACTTTCTACTCAATAAAATGTTCTTTTGTTGTAATTTGAATGGTTTTGTTTCATCAAGTATTTCTGCGTTTCTCACTTTTTTTTTCTTTCTTTTTCTTTTACCCTTGAATTTCCTTCTCCCTTTCTTCTTCAACCTTCACCTTGTCAATACGTGCACGACACGCATGATAGGTTTTCGGTCAACAAAAGTGTCAAAGAAAAAAGAAAGCAAAAAGCAAAACCTAGATGTGTACACATACACACTTGCATATTATATCTTACTAATACATTAATTGATCAGTCAAAGAGTTCATCAAAATTCCTCCTCGTGTTTTTTTTTTTTTTTTTTTTTTTTCTGTTGTTTGAAAAGTGTTAGATGGAATGAATCCGGTCCTTGCATAAATAGATGGATCCTTTTTTTTATCCCTTTCCTCCTCCCTTGGAAATTGGTTTTTTAGGATTCACTAGTCGCGTAGCAGGAGATTGCAAAGAGCGGATGAAGGAACTGGCAAATTGTGCGGAGGTACAGGTTGAAGATGGATGCGTCGTCTACAGAGACTTTGAGGATGGGAGGAGTCGACCTTGGCTTCACCTGATTTAGACACAGGGGTTAAGGGACAGAGTCAGGGGTCAGGGACTCTTTTGGCATTCGTCGAATGACAGATGATGTGAAAGGGTCATTTATCTCTAAATACTATCTTGGGTCGATGACGACGTGTGCCTACATCAGTGAGATGATGTGCAACCGTAATAGAGCCTCTTGCTGTGGGATATTGTATTGAGGGTCACTCTGATCTGTCTCATCCCAAGCCCTCGCCTACCTAGTTAACCCCCCGCGCCCCCGCACCCCCCCACCCTTTCCGCTCCCTCAAATATCTTGGGGGACTGGTATCTATGGCGGTCCAAGGGTGGCATGATGCAAGCTGGCAGCCGTTTAAAATAGTTGTAGAGGCGACACAATGATGAAAGTTGAATGATCGGGCCACCGTAGTTGGGAATTCTCAAATTGAGGATAACAGCATCTACTCCGTATGCGAGTCAGAGGGTCACCATAAGACGAAGCCGTTAACACACCGATGTAAAAAGAAGAGGTGCAGAGGAAGGAGAAATCGTAATTGTCTCTTGTATTTTTATTTCATTTGCCTTTTAATATGCGACTCGAATTCGAGTCCAAATCTGCCGCCGTAGCTTCCTGTCCAGGGTATCATCAAAACCGAACTCTGGGTCCAACCGTCAGCCAAAACAGCGGAAAATGCAATAGGTGCGTGGGGTTTATCAATCGTAGACGCCAAACCGGTGAGTAACATAGCAATCCTACGAGAATCAAGAGATGATATGAAAACTCCATACAAATAGAATTACAAGGCAAAGAATATCGATAGCAAGAAACGCAACAAATTATATTCAAAAAACCCAACTTGTAATCCCCGGCCTTAACAGATATATCTCACGGCATGTCATGTGCATTCCGTCTATCCACAAAGCCCATCTCAGAACCACACCAAAAAAAAAAAAAAAAAAAAAAAAAAAAAAAAAAAATTTGAAACACAGAACATCTCAAGCTCCCATTACCACCCAAACCCAAACCACCCTTTCCTCCCCTCTCCCTTCGCCGCCTGAACTGGCACCTGCCCCGCAACTACAGCTTCCACAGCGGTCCCATCGCCACCCCGTCCAGTCGCCCGTGGGTAGTCAATATAGTTCCACGCAAGATCCAGAAATAACGGTTTAACCGGTATCGGCTGCATCTTGGGCGGGTAAGTGACCAACTGGGATAGATCTACGGTGCCAGCGGACGGATATTCATCCAGTCGTTCGATAAGGGGTGGCTTGAAGGAGTTGTTGGTTTCTTCGTTGGTCTTGTTGGGTTCTAAAGTCAGGAATTCGATTTCGACGATGCCGCGGTATTGCCAGACTAGGGAGCGGAGGTGGGTGAGGAGGGAGTTGACTTGGGGGGGGGAGATGTCGAGGCGGGGAGGAGTGAACTTTTGTTGGTGTTGTTGAGGGGAGGAAGAGTCTGGGGTTGTGGGGCGGGAGGTGGATGCGAGATCTAAAGCGCGGGAAAAGAGGGCCAGGGCGTTTTTGGAGTTGGAGAGGAGGGCGTGGGATCGGCCCACTGTTAGACATCTGGGTTTTCATACGGTTAGCGGGCGAATCGGAAAGATGTATCAATTCCAATATTCATGAATGGGATTTAAAAGGAATACCTGAGCGCATGGAAATAGCTGCGCTTCTCACTAAGCTCCTCCATAAAGCTAGCATCACCCGCTACACCAGGTAACTCCTGAATGAAATCCATACTCTGCAAAATCGCATCGTACAAGGTCGTTCGTTCGCGTAACCGTGCCAGTTGCCTCCCAACACCTTTCCCACACGCCTTTGCCGAATGCCTATTCCCCCCTGAGCTTTTACCTTGCTCCAATTCAAAGTTGAGGCCATCGTCCATGCCACACAGGATCCGATTTCGACCCACCCGCCAGCCGACGAGGGCATAATTCACTGCCGTCCGAGTGACTTGCAGCGCCTGCATGCGCTTGTCTCCCTGATCGATCCCCTCAGCGGATAGTTCATCGATAGCGGTCTTCGTCGCATCCACCGCGTCTTGACTGGCAATTATCACATTATCGTAATGGGCTGCCTTCACGCTTAGTGACGCAGATTGGCCCGCGGGGCTAGACAACCAGGATGACAGTTGAGATTCTGCGGCGGACGCAGCGGCCAACGCTTGCGATATGACTGCATCTTCCAGGTTGACCGTTCGAGACCTCCAGGTGATGGTTTGTGGTATATCTTGAACAGAACCAGTAGTGGTCCGTTTGCTGTCTGCACCGAGTTCTGTCAGGCAATTTGGGTCAATTGACGTCACCTCATCCCGAACTCTGGAGTCTGAGGGCATGCTCTTAATCGCGATAGATTCCAGGGAGGCAGACCGGGGAAATTTTAGCTGATAAGCCGCATATCGTAGGCCTGGATCGATCGTAGTCGATAACAGGTCGCGAAATGTTTCTCGTTTCGCTTTGGTACTGAGTGCGCCGTAGATTACTTTCGCAAGTGAATATTGCTCTAGACATAGATCCCACCTTTTCTTTTCCATCCACAGCGCACCCAGGAGGGAGGCTAGATACCCCCGTGCCTCGAGGATGTCAATATTCGATGCGGAATATATGGACGGATCTTGAAGTACCGAGACGAGTTGCTTTGCATAGATAGTCGCTTTATTCAAACGAGTGATTATATGTCGCCTTGCAGAGCCGGTGATACCTTTGGTGGATGGATCCGCGGAATGGGTCGACTTCATATGCATTGCGGTAGCCCAAGCCCTATCTGCGCTGAGGAGAAGAAGAAAAGCATAGCTGTCACATTGTTAGCATAATTTTTTTAAAGATATTCCTTATCTAGAATATAACGTAAATAGAAGAATCATACTTGGCATCCTTGGAGATGTCTTCTGCAGTTATCCTAGGTTTTGGAGTGTATTTTTTGCCCCGCGGGGTTGTCTGTCCCAACTTCTTCCTAAGAGTGTGCAATCTGCGGGACAACTGGGCTCTATAAGAGTTGTAATCCCCAGCCAGAAGCGCATCTTCTCTGTGGTTAACGACAAAGGCGGTGATATCCATGCTTGCGGCTAATTGCATGCCAGACCAACCACCGCATACCTTATCCGCCGCCGTTAACTCTGGTGTAGTTCCTTAGATGTTGTTGCAGGGACGTTGATGTTTGGTGAGGTTGAAGTATTTATCGCTTGTTTGCAGTAGTTAGTGCACGGCGCCGGAGAAACATGCGGGCCGAAACCCAACATTTCTCCTGGCAAAAAAACATGATTTCGTTCTCTCACCAGGGGAAGAAACAGAGAAGAAACAGACGACAAGGGAACAACAGCCAGAACTGCCTTGCTATCTGCAGTCAAGACTTTTAGAGATACGCCTGCAGACTAGGAGGACTGGATTTGTAGCACGGTGTCCGAATTCTCATGATTATCCTTGACTGTCGTTCGTTCTTTTTTGTGCTCCCCTTACGAGCGACCATCCTAGAGCAATTTGACCTGCGACATGCCTTACATCTATAACCACCGTTAAACCACCATCCCATATTCCCACCTCTGGTTTTGAGGGATGCTAGAACGAGCTGCCCAGCGTCTAGAAACCGCAGGAGAATTTCTTTTCCGCCATTCCAAACGCCACGCTCGCACCCGACGAGTTTTGCATCCGGAATTCTGGCACCATGGCGCTGCTCTCATCGAAGCTCCCCTGTGGAGCTTTGAATTCCTTCAACCGTTGCGTCCCTCCCCCAGCAGACTTTTACCAGCTGCGGAGCCATCTTCCGTTTCTATTAATTACCTTCAAACCACCCATTTGGAATTCCTCTACCCACCAGAGACTCAGGTATTCGCGCGATCCTGTCTCCCACATATCATCAATGGTTCCGTCAATTATAGGAGGAAAATTGTCGGTAGGGCTTATTCGACGAATTCTGTTGAAACTGCTGAGCCTCAACAACATCAGCATCAAGAAGAGAGAACACCAGAAGCCGAAACCAAGGAGCAGCAGAATCATGAAGAACTGGAGGAACTGGGACCATCCGAGCTCGATAGTGACGAGACATTCCAATACCATGACCTCTACCAAAGCTCCCCAAAGCCTATAGTTTATCCTAAGCGGAGAGCATCCCCCTTATTGCCGTTTGTGAGGTTCGGGTTGGCATATTGTAATTTTTATCGCCGTCAGCGGGAGACGATGTCGCGGGAACGGATGAAGCGGATGGGATTGGAACATTCTAGGGGAAAAAACAGCTTACGCACGATTCTCACACGTGGGAAGGAGACCAAAAGACGACCGCGGATTGGCCGGGATGGGAAAATATTGGTGGAACCTAGCACTCTAGGCAGGCTTGATCGATATCTTAAGGGGGAATCTCCACGGAATTATCGATCCGTATGGAAGCTATATCAGGAAGTCAAGAGTCAGAAGCCAGAATACCACTCCCGCGTCCTTGCCTATCTTTCCGACTCCCGGGATCCTTTGGATCGCATTCGTTCCAAAATGACATTTGAAGTAATCGATATTAAACATCGGACTGTTGAAGATTACGGTCATGTGACTAGATCTTTGATTCAAGATGAGGAGAATGTCGACTTTGTAAAGGATGTTTGTAAGGAAGCAGTGTCAGAATTAAAAGGAGAAAAGTGCTGGGATATCGCCATGGCTGCGCTTGTGGATCGGATGAAGTGGAAAGATGCATTTCGACTTTGGCCACTTAAGCCTTATCTCCCCGAAGACCTCCCTTTGAAACAGATAAAATTCCATGAGTTAGCGAATATGCGCAGCTTGCTGGACAGAGTTTTGGGCTTACTTGATATGTTACGGGATCAAAAGTTGGATCTGTCGGAAGCTACACCATTGGTGCAATTTCTAGTTCATCTAATCGTCAAGAGGAAAACCCTTCTGAGACAAACTTCCCTTGAACAAATTCTATTACTGTTCTACAACCTTCGATCCGTCCGTTTACTCGAGAGCCAACATTTCTTCTGGGCGTTGTCAACGCTACGATATCTGGATATTGAATTAAAGACCACTCGTGCACTCCAAGTGTATTGGCATTTTCGTGTGTTAATGGAAACCACAAAGCCGCCTGAGAAAGTTCTCGCTGGACTTTTGAAAGTAGTGGCTGTCCTACAAAACACCGAAGCAACTAACCAGCTTCTCAGAGAGTTTCGGTTATTCTATGAAAAGCCGTCAGAAGAGGCATATCGGATCGCACTTACGGCGTTTTCCAGACTGGGAGATTTCCGGAGAGTGGATAATCTATTCAAGGCCTACGTGAACCACTACGGCAACCCGAAGAGTCTCTATTTTGTTAATCCTCTTATACACGTTAATGCTGCGGTTGGGAAGGTTTTCCAAGCCCGAAAGCGGCTAGAAAGCCTGCCCAACCAATTCTCGCTGAGCCCGGATATAACTAGCTGGAATATCCTCCTCACCGCCCATGCGAAATCTCGCGATAAGCCAGGTGCACTAAAAACTCTTCAGGAAATGATGGACAGGGGATTAAAACCAGATTCCCATACCTTGGGTATTTTAATGGGTCTGTTTGCCAAGGATGAAAGTGTCGAAACCGTAACGTACTTCTTGCAGTTTGCTAGAAGGTATAATGTTCGGCTGCACATGGCAATGCTTCACCCGGTAGTTGAGTCGCTGTGTAAAGATCGGAAGTATGACGCTGCTGAGAAATTCGCGGATTCGGTGATGCAATTAAAGGCTCCTGGTCTTACTACCCGGATGTGGAACGTTATCCTTTGGCACTATGCATTCCTTCCTGATATCGATTCAATGTTAGCCGTGCATGATCGCATGAGAAAGTTAGGGGTGAGATTTGACGAAATGACCTATGCTGCTACGATTCTAGCGCTTGTTCGCACTGGAAACCATGACGATGCGATTCGGCTCATTCAAAGACTGGAGGCCGGTCGCCAAGTTCCTGTGACACAATTCCATTATGCTATTCTTCTGTACGGCTATGCCTTGGTTGGAGACGAGGACATGATTGAATATACCCAGAGAGAAATCGTCAGGAGATTCGGGCATTTGAGCCTTAGCGCGAGATTGTCGATTCTCAAGGGGAAAGTTTTGATGGACAAGAGACTGATTGAAGAAGGGTATTACGTTGGGTACAACAACGAAGTTAGACTGGTGAATGCGGAAAATTTCCTCGATTCAATCATGAAGGATTTTAGTATTAGAGAGTGGGCTACGAAAGTCCCCCAACCTGGATCCAAAAAGAAGGCGGTCCGCGATGCGTTTCCTTATGCTTTTTACGAGGAACTCATCTCAGCTTACAGAAATTATGACGCTACCATCAGACCCAAGGAACTAGCTGAGAAGCTTAAAAGAAAGCAAAACAAGCTTGTCGATAATCCCAAGCTTGTCTCTCTAAGTCAGTTAGCCAACAAAATGGAGCTTCATCTTCGAGATAGAAATTTTGAGATGGTCGAGAAGCTCTGGAGGCAGGCGTTCGATCAAGCCAAACTCGGATCAACAGTTACAGTCTCTGTCATATTTAATAATGCCGGAATTACTGATAAGCATATCTCGGCGCACTCCATGTCAACTTCCCAGAGGTTTTCTCTCTCCGAGTGTCTCTCTATCCTCATGAAATCCTACGCAGAGCAAAATCTCCACTCCAAAATCGCCGTCGTTATATCTGAAGTTCAAAAGGCGGGTTTCGTCCTGACCACTCACGATTGGTCGTACTATATTGAACTGCTTGCTGTCTCTACACGGCAAGAAGACAGACTTAACGCTTTTATCCTCTTTGAAAAGTTGTTTATCCCCAATTACACTGGCTGGGCGCAGGTAAGAGCGAGATCGACAGCGCGACCCAAACATACCCCCTCCACATTCGCTCTACAGGAAGACAGAAATTATTATTTCCCCCATCGACCTGACCATATGGGCAGCGAAGAAAGTTACGCTTGGTCAAAGCTTGAACCTGATCACATGCAGCCATCCTACGATACTATTGTTCGGCTCGCTGCTGCCTTGGTTGATGCCAGGGCTCGTTCGGTATTGGATGCTGGTGAGGAGGTCAACGCTATACTGTTAGCTGCCCCGATGACTATGATTGCCATGGGGAATGTACACGACCCCCAGGGTGGTTTTGGACAGATTTTAAATGAGGCTAAACAGGTAGTGCACTCAGGTCCTGCAAAGCCAGTTATGGAGCCTGGGTTTCGCGACCATGAGGAGTTGAAGTCCGAGATTTCTCGACAGGAAGAAGTGATGAAAGATGCAGACACCAGTATTGCAGTTCCATCTCCATACGACCTCATCCCCTTACCCGACGGTGCGCCGAGGAAATCCGAACCGGACATGCAAATGATCAAAACGCTCCTGGAAGAAGATGCTGAATGGAGGCAGTTTGAATATAGAAGGCGAACCCAACGACGTCAATTCCTGGAAGAAAATCCACTTTTGAACGGCATACCTCCACGAATCCCACCCCATTTACATGGCGGTGGCCGCGAAACGGCACATTGGCAAGTCCTACGAGAATTGGGGCTCTTCAACACATCCCACCTAATCCAGCACAGCCACCTTGAGCTACCCGAGAGGCCGCAGAAGGAGCTAGAGGCAGAGAGGGAACAAGTGCACAAAGAGCGAATTCTCTGGCGCAAGGAGGAAGCCGAGTGGCGGCGGAAAGTTGAGAGCGGTCGCTGGAACGACTGGATTCCCCCGCGCAACAAGAGACTCTGGCTCAAGAAGATAGACGCAAGGGATGAACCGCTTATTCTCCATTATCTACGTCTGGAAGAGGATGCGTATGACCTCAAGGAACCGTATCGGAAGGAATGGGTGTTCTGGTGCAGGCTGCAGATCTGGAAGCATATGAAGGAGGAAGAGAGGGTCGATTGGAAGCTGTACCATGAGAAGAACCGGAGTAAGCGGTGGCGAGGGCTGCGAGAGTGGCGGGAGGATCTTAATTGGATACGGAACAAGATTCCACGGCCCGAACGGGTGGATGGGGAGTTTGCCAGTGATTGGGACAGCGAGGCTTATGCCCTTCATCACCATGCGAAAACGCGTCTGAATCAGATACGGGATATGATGGTGAAAATTTACAAACTGGCTCATCAGGATATTTGAGTGACAGGGGTTGAGAACAACTTTTGGCTGGGTTTTGGACTTTGGATGTGTCTGTGCATATGATGCTGTGTATTATATTATTTCTTTATTGTTTCCTTTATTAATGTCATTTTCCCATGTATGTTATAGAGGTATTTTGCCGTCATCTACGCTGGTATAGTGCATGGGTATACCTTCTCTACCTTTTCCACTTCACTCCTCAGGCATACATACGTATATATACAACCATTCTTTTGTTTTTGTGTGTTCTTTGGGGGTTGCACATGACGACAGTACCACTTGGAGACATGGTAAAGATCGGTCGGGAATTGCACCCAACGTCCTGCTCCAGCCCGTTGGCTCTAATATGTTAAATTTAACGGAGCACCGAACAAGGCTTCCAAGAAACCATAGGCGAGCTTAACCAGGGTCACCACGAGGAGGTATCTATAGCAGCCTGTCCTGGCCACCACGACTCCAGCAGGGTTCCAGAAGCGTGTTCTCCACTGCACTTAGCACCGACACAGACCTGAGACTCTACATATGTGACCACAACCGTTTCTCTCTACGTTGTTCCCAGAAAGCTGAAGTAAGCTGAAGTAAAAGTCGAAATGACTTACTTACGCGGAGAGCCGTCGCCGCCTTCCGGGGTTTTCTGCCGTCTTCCCGATCAGGCAATATTGATAGATCACATGACCGTAATGCCAGAACGCGAAATAAGGCCCTCTGATTGGCTGAGCAACCACAAAACGCGTAACGCGTAAACACGCTCCTCAAACCTCCAGACCGTTTTTTCTTTTGCGTCGCTGGTCGCAAAATTCAACTCCTTCATCCCCACAAATTCTCACACCAAAAACACCCCCAACCACTGCCATAGATATATCTAAGAGCTGAGACAGAGATTAGCAATTCTTGTCATTTGGATCTATGGTTTTCTTTAGTGATTGCCCGTCGAATTAAGACTTTCTCCGTGCTCTGTTGCCTGTGGGCTTGCCCACACCCGCATATTCACCATGGATCCCCAAGATCGCATCCGAGCCGCTGCTGAATTTCTCGATCCCAGTGAGTACTATACTTGCCATCTTATTACTTTCTATGTCATGGTCTAAATTGCGTTTTTTTGTTCCATCTAGGTGATCCTCGAGCGAGGAGGTATGCGGATACCACTTCTCCGTGACAGAGTGCACTGATGAGAAAGTACACGATTTTCCTAACAAGTGCTGCAGCTATCGAGCGGATATCGTTTTGATGCTCAATCGTGGATTGCGAAGACTTACAGTATGGAATATCTGGACCTTTATTGTGGTCCATTGAAGTCCGAAGGCATTCGACTGACTTGGTTGATGCCATCAAATATAGGTCAGCTTAGATGAGATTAGAGCGCACAGCGCAGAATTGGCTAATGGGTTTGTTATTTACTCCCCATTTTCAATCTTCACGTCTTTGATCTTAAGCGTTAAGCACTTCATTGATTAGTCTCTTTACGTCTCCCCACGATTACACTGCAGCCTTCAATGCGGCGTTGAAAGAAATTATCAGCACATTGCCCAATCGATCGGCCAAGGAGACTTCAAATGATACGGTACGTAACAAACATATAGAGTCCGGGACTTTGTTATGTAAAAATACTGATTATGGGAACATTGTGTAGATGTACTACTGTGCTTATGTAGGCGCTTTCGGCGAATATGCTTGCAATCCTCGCACATTGGGTTCATCCCACTTAAACCGATTGATAAGCCTTGAAGGCATTGTTACGAAATGTTCTCTCGTCCGACCGAAGATTATCAGAAGTGTTCACTACAGTGAGAAAAAGGAGGAATTTTTGATGAGGACGTATCAGGATCAGACCATGACGGCCAGCGGGGCTACGAATTTGAATGTTTACCCTCAGGAGGATGATGAAGGGAATCCGGTATGTAATTCAACCCCTGCCTGAGCTTAGTGGAGGGAATATATTTATTCTCGCTAACTCGATTAATAGCTGATCACCGAGTACGGATATTGTATATATCGCGACCATCAAACAATATCGATACAAGAAATGCCCGAACGTGCCCCGGCTGGGCAGCTCCCTCGCGGTGTTGATGTCATACTTGACGATGATCTCGTCGATAAAACCAAACCAGGTGACCGGATTCAATTGGTCGGGATACATAGGTCTCTCGGAAACCGAAATGCGAGCACGAGCAGCTCTACATTCCGCACTGTGATCCTAGCAAACAACATCATTCAACTCAGCTCGAAATCAGGGGGTGGGATTGCTCAAGCGACCATAACAGATACTGATATCCGCAATATCAATAAACTTGCGAAGAAGAAGAACGTCTTCGATCTCCTGTCTCAGTCTCTCGCACCAAGTATATATGGTCATGATTACATCAAGATGGCCATTCTCTTGATGTTATTAGGTGGCATGGAAAAGAATCTGGACAATGGAACTCATCTTCGTGGTGACATTAACATTTTGATGGTTGGTGACCCGTCCACTGCCAAATCACAACTTCTTCGTTTTGTCCTCAACACAGCTCCTCTTGCCATCGCCACGACCGGTCGA
>NW_015440947.1:793395-843020 GCF_000150705.2 Paracoccidioides lutzii | reverse complement strand
TCGAGGCTCGTCTGGAGTTGGCCTTACGGCAGCTGTAACTACTGACAAGGAAACTGGTGAACGACGGTTGGAAGCTGGTGCCATGGTCCTGGGAGATCGGGGTGTTGTCTGTATAGACGAGTTCGACAAAATGAGTGACATCGATCGAGTGGCCATCCACGAAGTCATGGAACAGCAAACAGTCACGATCGCCAAAGCTGGAATCCATACTACGCTTAATGCCCGATGTAGCGTCATCGCAGCTGCAAATCCGATTTATGGACAGTACGATACACATAAGGATCCCCACAAGAATATTGCCTTGCCGGATTCCCTTCTCTCGCGTTTTGATTTACTCTTTGTTGTTACAGATGATATCGAGGATGCTAGAGACCGCATGGTATCTGAACATGTTCTCCGTATGCATCGGTACAGACATCCCGGCACAGAAGAAGGTGCTCCGGTTCGTGAGCAGGTTAACAGCACCCTTGGCATCGGATTGGAAGAGAATCAAGACGCCAACCGCCCGACTGAGGTTTATGAGAAGTTCAACGTCATGCTCCATGCAGGCATGTCCGCGACTGGTCGGGGACCAAACAAGAAAATCGAAGTGCTCAGCATGCCATTCATTAAGAAATATATTCAGTATGCTAAATCAAGAATCAAGCCCGTGCTCACCAAGGGAGCCGCAGATCACATCGTGGCGACCTACTCCTCCCTCCGAAACGACGAACTCTCCGGAAACCAGCGGAAGACCTCACCCATGACCGCACGTACTCTCGAAACCCTCATCCGTCTCTCCACCGCGCACGCCAAGGCCCGACTGTCAAGTAGAGTCGAAGAAAAAGATGCAAAAGTAGCAGAGTCAATCCTCCGCTTCGCTCTATTTAAAGAAGTAGTCGAGGACGAGCGACGCAAGCGGAGAAAAACAGCTGCTCTGGAGTCCGACTCGGACTCAGCTGATTCGGACTCCGACGCAGAGGACACCCAGCAAACACCAGCTGCTCCTGGTCCACGCTCAACTCGCCGCCCAGGCCTCAGGGGCAGCACCGCCACCACACGAAACGGAACCACAGCCACCAACCACGACAATGGCGATGACGACAACGACAACGACAGCTTATATGACGCTAGCCCCAGCTCCCGCCGCACCCTCCCCGCCTCCCGCCAAAACGGTACCCAACTCGGCACCACCACCGAATCTGAATCCCAGATGTCCTTCGCCTCCTCCCAGCCAGCCTCACAGCTTCTCCATTCCCAAACGGACAGCCAATCTCAGACGCAGGGGCAGCCCGGGGCCAACTCTATCGTAGCCGCCGTTGAAGCTGCGAGAACTCTGCCCCCGTTATCAGCTGCTCGTCTGGCGACGTTTAGACAGGCGCTGGGCCAGCTGATGAGGTCTGAGCTGTTCGAGAGTGATTCGGCTGGTGTGCGGGAGGTGGTTGGGAATGTGAATGGGGTTGTTGAGGGGGCGGGAGGGAAGGGATTTGAGCTTGCGGAGGCGGTGCAGGCGCTTGGTGTGATGAATGAGAGGAATGAGATTATGTGGGTGTTTTCTTTTCTCTTCTTTTCTTTTTCTTTTTTTGGATGTGGACTAACGATATATTTTTATAGGTATCTTGGTGACGAAACGGTTTATCGGATATGAGATGATATTATTTTTTACAACTGATTCCTCAGCACCTCTTTTTCTTATATCTTCCTTTTCCCCCATGATCATATAGGCGTTTAGTTTCTATGGGCACTTGCAAGGAACCTGTCTTCCCCTTTTCTCCCATGGAATGCTATTTTGATTTCTAGAGAGGTTTCTGTATTGGATGTATTTCCCGGTTCGCCCTTTTTTTTTTTTTTTTTTTTTTTTTTTTTTTTTTTTTCCGTCCCTTAATATCTCATTTCATTTCGAGTGTTTGAAATATTAGATAGCCTATGAGGAACGTCATATGTTTGATGGAGATTGAAATCTCGTTTCTTCAAATGAGCCTTTCGGCGCTTTGTTTCTGTCGTCTCTTTTTATGCCCCTTTTTTTACAGCTCTATCAAATGCATGAGATCCTTTTGTATCTCAGTCTCATCACACTTACTCCTTATAGTGCAAACAACAGGAAAAAGCTCACAGATCAAACTCTTATATAGCAAGCGTTCAACCGACATCTTAAATATTGTAAAAAAAAAAAAGAAAAAAGAAAAAGAAAAGAAAAGAAAAAGAAGTTAAAACGGGTTTTGTTTCTAATGCTTCTTCCTCATCTGCCACCCCCAACGTCCCCACGCCAACTCAAAACTATTCTAATGAGGAAACTCAAGCTTAAAAAAAGAAAAAGAAAAAATAAAAAAGAGAAAAAAGAAAGAAATGGCATTCCTAAACACCAAACAAAATCCGACCCAACCAAAAGCAGCCAGAGCCAGCCAAACTGAATCACAAAGTCCCCCAATGGACTATCTTGCTACCCCATCAATCTATTCCAGCCCTTCCGCCTCAATCCTTGCCAACGGCGACGGTGCCCTCCTTCCACCACCGCCACCGCCACCGCCATCCGACAAAGACGAAGCAGACTTATTCCTCCTCTTCCGCTCATTGCCAGACGTTGAAGCTGCAGAACTGCCCCTACGCGGCCTGTGGCGCTCATGATTGCTTCCATTGCCATTGCCGTTGTTATTGGAAAAGTCGTCATGGTCCGAGAAGCGGTTTGGCGTCGTGCTGCGCGAGGAGGTGCGGGAGTGCGATTGTGCTGTTGTTGGCATGGTTGGGTCTGAATGTTGGTGTAGGGAGTGGTGTTGGGAGCGGCGTTTCGTAGATGAGGATGAGGAGGTAGCTATAGCCGTAGATATAGAGGAATCTCTATGATGATGATGATGATGATGATGATGATGATGCGAATGGCCATGGCCATGCCCATGCTGATGATGATGATGCTGCCCACCACCACTCAACGGAGTGACCAGCCTCCTGCCACCACCCCCGCGCACCCCCTTCGCGCCCCACAACCACCTGATCCACCACAGCCAGCCCCCTTGCAGCCGCGCCCTCTCGCGCCGCTGCTCCTTCAGTTTCCGCCTCAGCAGAGCGCGCCGTTCATTCTCCTTCTCCCAGTAATCAGTGCGGTATTCGTCCCAGTTCTCGCGGAAGGCGGGAGAGAAGGATTTGGGGAGCAGGAGGAGTTTGATGTGGTCGCCGCCGGGGTTGATGTCTTCTTCGACGAGGGTGGTGCCGGGCGGGAGGGGTGGTGTTTCGCCATGTGTGGTTAGGAAGGGTTCGTCCGCGTAGGAGGAGTAATATGAGGAGCTCTGCTGCTGCTGGGGGTGTGCAGCTGAGAGGGTTGCACGGGATCTTTTCCCTTTCTCTCTCTCACCACCACCACCACCACCACCACCACCACCACCAAATGCCGTAGTCGTAGACTCCACATACTGAACCACGCCCCCCAAGCCGGTCAGCAGAGGGAACGGAAACAAAAACCCCACCCACGACCAGACCTCCACCCACCACGGGCCCCTTAACACCACAATCTTCGTATTCATCGCCCTCAACCCACGATTCGCAACGACCAACCACCTCCTCGGCCACCGAACGCCCCTCTCCCACTGGCCCGTGCCCCAGATAAGCACGCCGGTGACCACGCCACCCATCAGGGCGACCTTCTCAGCCATCTCGACGACCCAGTAGACGGAGCCGCCGACGCCACGGCCATCTTCGCGCGGGCGGAGGAAGAGGGCGTAGGCGAAGTAGGTGACCCAGCAGGCGAGCAGGAGGAGGAAGAAGGTGTTTTGGCGGCGGCGGGCGCGGAGAGCAAGGTACTGCGAGCGCAGAGAGGATTCGAGGATTAGGAGGTTGAGGTAGATCTGGGGGGGGGAAGAGGGGAGGGTGGAGAGGGGGTCTGCTGGGGGGGTTGCGGTGGGGAGTGGGAAGGCGGTGTTTTCCTGCGGCGAGGGTTGGGGATATATGGATGGCGACGGCGACGGGGATAGCGACGGGGATGGCGATGGGGAGTGCTGTTGCTGGTTATAGGGGAGGAGAGACGGCTCGAGCGGGGGAGAGGGGGGTGTAGAGCCGGGAAGGGAGGCCACGGGGGAGAGACGCGGGGAGGGGGCGCCTTTGACGATCTGGTCAAGGCGGGATGACATTGTTGGGGCTAGGGGAGAGAGAGAGGAGGCATAGTGTAGCCCGTCGCGAGGGTGGGTAGGGAGCATGCAGCAATCAGCTGCTGGTGCGTTGGGAGGAGGAGGAAGATAGAAAAGAAGATCGAGAAGAAGATCGAAAAAAAGATCGATATCTCTCTGGATGTGGTATTTATGTGTCGAGGCTGGAACACATGACCAGCCGCTGTCTCCCACCACAGACAAACCGGCGATCAACTCACGGCGTAGACCCAGACAACACGCATATGCAGTGATAGGAGGGGGAATTCAGGGAGGGAAGAGTAGATCCGGATGCTCTCATCGTCTGCAGCGGGGCAGCATTCGTCCATCCACTGCTGAGAGATACTCACTTACATACATGTGTATGGCTTCGTAGACAGCACCGGGTGACCATCGTAAAACAACAACAGGATCTCAATTCAATGCGGAGAGAAGGCGGCTGCAGACACCACAAGAAGAGCTGCCTCGTTCTCATCCTCGTCGTCGTCGTCGTCTGCTGCTGCTGCGTGCCGGTCTCTTGAAAGTTGGCGTGTCCAACTCCGCCTCCTCGTCCCAGCTGCTGCATCCGTCGTTCGTTCAACGCCCGCCCGCTCTGATTTACCATCACGACAACTTCCAGTCAGCTCCATCCCATGAACCATGAACGCCACCTATTCAATCGCAGATCCAGCCTCTTCGTGACGGGTTCTTCCCTTCGCAATTGCCATCCGCCTCTGAATATATATACCTGCCGCTGGGTTCGGCCCTTGTTTCCGCCCGCATCCGGCCTGTGCAGCAGCAGCTCCCTGCAGAATCCTGCTGCCTTCGATCGACGGTCTTTTCACCCCCCCCCGCGCCCACAAACTCCGGCTCTTATCCCCATCGCATCTCGAGACTCTCCGCGTTGCATATTTCTATTTACATCCATATACATCCATATACATCCATATAGTATATATATATATACCGCTTAATGCCCTTGTCGCTCTCGAGTGGCAGACCTCCTCTGTCGCTCGCTTCCATCCATCGTTCAAAGTGCATCCGCAAACTCGCCTCTCCGCCATCCCCCTCCTGCACCTGGCCCGACCCAGACCAAGGCCTGCTTGTGGTGCGATAACTACTGCTGGTGGTGCTGGTGGTGCTGCTGGTGACCCGTCCTCCTCCGCCCTTTCACTGTCGCCGCTGAATCTTCCTCATCTGCCAACTTTCCACGGCCATTTCGAGTCCACCCTCGTTCACTCCCCGACCGACCCCCAGGCCTCGTCATTGCCATCGCCACACTTCCAGCCCGTCATGGCTGCGACGGCATCCACGGCCTCGGGTTCCCCCGAAGACCTGCCGGCCCGCGATAAACTGCCAGAGGAGCCACGGGGGAAAATACCTGATCGGATTACTTCTCCTCTCTTCCCGTTGGGCTACAAGGAGGGATTCAGCCAATGGGTATGTAAACTCGTTTCTAGCTTCTATTCATATACATATACACATATACATATATATATATATTTGCGCGGGGGGATTGATACTAATATCTATTTACAGTGGTCCAGCATCCCCGCTGCAGCCGCTGAACACAAAGTCCTCTCTTTCGTCCCATACCTCCAGCATCCCCCAACCCACAAGCAGACCGGAAAAGACGCTTTGACCCCGAGCGAATCGACCGACAGCCTCACCTCCGCAGACCCCAGCCAGGCCGCTCAGGTCTCCGCCAAATCCATCAACGACCCCCATGGCCCCCGCACCTGGCGCTCCACCATGGTCGAACTATCTGGCAGCAACCGCGCCCTCAACGAATTCTCCATCGAGCGCGTCGGCGAGAAAGTCGAGCACAACCTCGTCGTCCTCCACGGCTACGGCGCCGGTCTGGGCTTCTTCTACAAGAACTTCGAAGCTCTTAGTCGCGCCAAGGGGTGGCAATTATACGCCCTCGACATGCTGGGGATGGGCCGGAGTACACGCCCGCCCTTTAAGATACACTCCAAGCAACGCCAGGAAGCCATCCGCGAGGCGGAGGATTGGTTCATTGACGCCCTGGAGGAATGGCGCGTTAAGCGCAAGATAGAACGATTCACGCTCCTGGGTCACAGTCTGGGCGGCTACATGGCCGTCGCATACGCCCTCAAATACCCCGGCCGCCTCAACAAGCTCATCCTCGCCTCCCCCGTCGGGATCCCCGAGGACCCCTACGCCGTCAGCGCCAACATGCCCGAACCAACCGACTCCACCCTTGCCAACGAGTTCACCCAGGATCAGAACGACCCCACCAAACCTTCGCTCTCAAAATCCGCATCCGAATCCGCATCCGCATCCGCATCCGCATCCGAATCCGACAACAACAACTTCCTCAATGCCAAAAAACCCACAACAGACTCCTCCAAGCCCGCCCCCCGCCGCCCCCTCCCCAAATGGCTCAAATACCTCTGGGACGCCAATGTCTCCCCCTTCAGCCTGGTTCGCTGGTCCGGCCCGCTCGGCCCCCGCCTCGTCTCCGGCTGGACATCCCGCCGCTTCTCCCACCTGCCCCCCGCCGAGGCCCAGGCTCTGCACGACTACGCCTACTCCCTCTTCCGCATGCGCGGGAGCGGCGAGTACGCGCTCGCCTATATCCTGGCGCCCGGGGCGTTCGCGCGCAGCCCGCTTATTAGAAGAATCCATGGAGTCGGGAGGCAGGTGCTTGGCGAAACAGCTGGTTCGACGGTGTCCGCAGCGACGTCGTCAACATCTGTATCAACGCCGACGCCGACGCCAACGTCTGCGTTTTCAGGAACGGCAATCCGCGAGCCAGGGCTCCCCATCACGTTCATGTATGGCGAGCATGACTGGATGGATGTGGCGGGGGGGTATGCGGCGCAGGCGCGGATTGAGGAGGAGAAGAGGCGGGTGTTGGCGAATGCGACGCCGGAGGAGAGGGCGAGGGATAGGGGGGCGGCGAGGGTTGTGATTATCAGGAATGCCGGGCATCATTTGTATTTGGATGGGTGGGAGGAGTTTAACGAGGTTATGTTGGGGGAGATGAGGGGGGTTGAGCAGGAGGAGAAAGGGGAGAGGAGGTAAGAACTGGGTGTGGGTTGTGGGATTTTTCCTATGTTATGCTGCGGTGTTTTATGGTAATATATGGGTTGGGTACCTTTTTTTTTTTTTTTTTTTTTTTTCCTTCTTCCTTTCTTCTTTTCTTTTTTTTTTTTTTTTTTTTTTTTTTTTTTTTTTTTTTTTTTTTTTTTTTTTTTTACTTTTTCTGCATGTTTATTGTCGTCTGTTTGATTTCTGGGGATACGTCAATGGGATACGCCGTGCAAGTATCTGTTTTGATGGAGTTACAGCTGTGCATATGGTTTGTCGAACAACGTAGATTTTCCCCTTCTTTTGGCGGTTGACATTTTTCTGCTACGAGAACGTCTAGCCCTCTTCCTCAGTGTGTTAAAGAGGAAACAATAGCAATCAAACAGCAATAATAGCAGCAGCAGCAGCAGTAATAGAACAGTTGGACATGGGCCGACGAGTTGAATACTCGATGATTTTGCACAGCTGCTGCTTCAGGGCGGTTGCGGGGGGCAGATCTGGCGCTGACGTAACTAAGCGACGCCCGGTTTCTCCAGCCAGCAGCAAACAACGGACGGGTCAGTCGAACCTCCAGCAAACCGCCCACCTCCTCGACTGCAGAAGTTGGGGTAGGGGTATCGATAGACGTATCTTTCTGCGTGAATGAATGCCTCGCTTGCTCTGTGCTCCTGGAAATGCCCGCTGAGAAGGGGCCAGTTTTGCTTTTTCCTCCCGGTGAAATTTCCTTGATCTGCCTGTGTATCAGGACCGACGACCATGGACATCCCCTTTCCCTGGCACCTGGGGGTGTATGATGCCCATTGCCATGCAACAGACACCATGGCATCAATCGGTGAGGTTGTCCGGATGAAGACGGCAGCCCTGACGCTCATGGCTACTCGCGGCCAGGATCAGGAGCTTGTTGCCCAGGCTGCATCGACGTATGCTCCGGCCGCACACTCGGACTCGGACTCGGACTCAGTCGACCAGAGGAAGCCCAGAATCATCCCATCATTTGGCTGGCATCCCTGGTTCTCCCACCAAATAATCGACGACATCAATTCAGAAACACGCCATGACACACCTTTTTCCAAAGTGGAGCATTACAAAGGCGTCCTCACCCCGCCAACCAAGGATGAAGGCCTGTTGCATGCGCTCCCAGAACCATTCCCGTTATCCAAACTGATTGCAGACACCAAAGCTCGACTCCACCAACACCCTCACGGGCTGGTTGGAGAAATCGGTCTTGACCGCTCATTCCGCATCCCCAATGCTTGGCTCCCCCATGAGCTTGAAAAGAGAGATGCCAGCCTGACCCCTGGCTCGCGGGAGGGGAGAAGTTTGTCCCCGCACCGTGTCGCGCTGGCACATCAACGGGAAATCTTCAAAGCCCAGCTTCGGCTCGCAGGCTCCATGCAGCGGCCTGTATCCGTCCATAGCGTCCAGGCACATGGCGCCGTCCTCGAAGTCCTTCAGGAACTCTGGTCGGGCCATGAGAGGAAGCGCGTCTCTAATCGGCAGAGAAAGAGGCGGCCAAGCGCGGACAAAGCGCACGAACATAGCGATCATGAAAAAGACAGAGAGAATGAAAACGACCCGCAAACGCCTGCTGCATCATCCCTCCCGTTTCCGCTGAGGATCTGCATGCATTCCTACTCCGGCCCGCCAGACGTGCTGAAGCAGTTCCTGCAAAAATCGAACCCGGCCGAGACGTATTTTTCTTTCTCGAGTGTTATCAACTTTGCGGGAGGTTCGTCGGAGAAGACCGTCGAGGTTATCAAGGCGCTTCCGGAGGATAGGATACTTGTCGAGAGTGATCTACATTGTGCTGGAAAACGGATGGATGAGTTGATGGAGGCTATTGTGCGGCAGGTGTGTTCGATCCGTGGGTGGGATTTGGAATATGGGATTCGCATCCTTGGTGAAAATTGGACGCGCTTTGTTTTTGGGTAGCCATGGCCCATTGCCTGCCTCTCGTCTCTTCATCATATGCCCTTTTAGGGAGGGTTCTATCACCTTGTTCAATTTTTAACTCCATTTATTATTATTATTATTATTATTATTATTATTTTCAAGATCCCAAGGTGGGATTCAGAGTAACTATTCCTTGAAAGACTTCCAATCATATAGATGAATATTTTTGGCTACTTCTCAGAATCACAGTCTTCGGAAATCTTTCCAAGAGGAGGCAGCTTGTCCTCCTTTTATCCACGGCAACAAACAAGCAGCGCCGATCCTGCCCAGTTTTCAATCCTAATCCGTCTGGAGAGCATGAAATTATTGCATGTGCTTTACACCTCTAAGCGCTCTGCCGTGGGCAGATTTTGCGTTGGACGAAACTCCCCGTGCCGTTTCACATCCCCGCCGAAGCAGGTACCACCAGTTATATTACCTGTACAGCAGCAATTTGTGATCTGTCGATTGGCCCCCTCTGCATGTCCCAAATATGGCGACACTGAGTTCTTACACTGGCACCTTGCCATGCTCTGATCTTGGAAACGCGTACCATTCAATTGATGGAAGCGGATAACGGCACAATAGAATTTCGAGATCCCTGGATGGAAGGCTACCAGCCGAACAGTTTACAAGGTTTTTTTTTTTTTTGAAGCAGGTGTCAATTCCAAAGCGTGTGTAAAATGGTGATGTCAAAGATTGGAAACTGGGGGTTGTGTACAGACCCAGGTTTCTCACGTTACAATTTCAGGGGCTGATGACCTGGGGGACCTGCTTTTATTTACTGCGCAACTTGGAGAATAATAATGGGCAGAGGTAACAGAGGAATATTTCAGCTCAGTTGTCTGGACTTGGAGTTATTTCGCCCGACATCAATATTCGGAGTGTCGATCATATATCCCCTCCAATTACGTTGACTCGTTGACCTCTTGACCAAAATTGAAGACAACTAGAGATGCGGACGCAGGACAATGTTGAAAACAGCCTAAAGGCCATCCCAATTGAGTTTACGTTTGCTGCCTGAATCTTCAAACCAACATCGAGATCCTGCCCTCCATGGCCCAACGCCTGCCTGTGGCATTGGGAACTAACTGTTTGGTAGAAAGTGTTCCTCCCACTCCTTTTTTTTTTTTTTTTTTTTTTTTTTTCTCTCTCTTTGTTTCTGCTGTTTCGTTTCTTTGTTGCTCCGCATCTCCCCCCTCAGTGATCCCGCACTTCACTTGGATGAACCATTGGGCGCAGGCTACTGACACCTCAACGACAATATCTTCACGTTTGATGGAGCGTTCTCCGCTTGATTAAGGTAGATGTGCTATGCATCGGCGTTCCGCTTCCCAGAAACAGAGATTTCTCTCCATGGTGGATACCGTCGCGGCGGATTAACTGCACAGGTACGGAGTATGCCCCGGTATTTTTTGGTTAATAGCGCCCTCCCAATATGTTAGGGGCCTAACCAAAAATTTTGGGTGGACACGCCTATATTCGGTGCAGGCAGGGTTAACCGTATAAATTTATATGCAATATCCTCAGAATAGTGTAGAAAGAAATCTCTGGGCTGTTGTATGTTCATCTCCTGCCTCTATAAGCTCTCATATTGATTCTCTGTTATAGCCTCCCAAGCCTGAATAACCACCGTATAAAGATTGTCATAAGAGAGATTTTTCCTCCTCTTCATAAGGTTTCAATACAGCTGCGATTGAGTTTAGATCGGGGGAATATGCTGGCCATTGCATAGGGGTTATTCCATGTTCTTCAAAGTCTTGAAAAGTTGCACCTAACAAAAATACCAGGGCATACCAGCGCGTAATAACGGTGTGCTCAAGGGCGAGCCATCGGACTTGGCTCTTGTTCATGTTCCCAAGCCACCGGGCGTGGATCTCCTGCACAGGAAATAAGATTTTCAGTCCCTTTTGGGGATGGGGGGTATTTTCAACCGGTCTCCGATGCACAGAAGCAGCCACAGAGCCAGTGCAGGGTGACACGGACAGCGGGATATGGGAACTCGTCAAGCTGCACAAAATCGGGCAAGCCCACGTATTTGGGGTGAATTACGACTGCTCATGGAGGCGCGGTCTAGGGGATGAGGGGGCGTTTCTTCTCACCTCCGTACCTGCATATCCTCTCCATCATGCCATTTCCTACGGGAGTGCCCACTATTACTTTTCCCCAGGACCAATTGAAGGGAACGAAGACTGAAACAGGACGTTTTAACGATCACGTTCTTTGGATTCTTTGGAAGGAGGTTTTCGTGCGGGAGAGGTGTCTCGATCAATAATATACCCTTTTCTGGGGACTTTTGGCAACCCGACATTTCCAATGGCATCGAACAATAGGATCTAGGGATTCGACAACAAAGAGCTCTCGTCGCTCAACCGACACATTCCCAATGAATCGCTTCCCCGAACCCCTCGATTGGGGCGGTTTCATAACAACTGTCATTTCAGTCAATACCTTCTGGTGGATCTGGGACATACCTCTGATATGGCAGCGGGGTTTTCGCGCATACATCGACGCGATTACCTGGGAATGTGTTCGACTTTACATGCCTTCCGTCGCCGCGGCATTTGCAATTTATCATACAAGCGATCGCGCTCGCTGGCCTAAGCTCTACTATTTCGGCGGCCGCGATGAAGGACTCATTGAAAGTATGACCGATGCGGAGGTTATGAGGATAGTGGTGACGGACTCGCTAAGCGTCACTGCGACGGTTTTGACGCTCTCCCAATTGTTCATCAAGGGTTCGGATATGTTATTCAACACGGCACTATGGGCGTTTCCGAGCCTTCAAGTTTCGCTGATCGGTATTTGGATTGTCGGTTCCTCGTATACCATAAAACGCCCGAGACAGCATATTTTTATGGGCGGAGCTGTCTTTATCCTTCTGATCGGCTCCTGTACCGGGGTTATCTTAATGTCTTCGACTGTGACGAAAATCCAAGCGTGGCTACCGGCAACTATGCTATTCATTTTCATGGCGACACCGTTTTGCCTGTACTCGTCGGAAATTCTTATAACTTCTGTTGTGCTGGTTGCGATTATGGGCCGAGTTGGAGGTCTGGCGTTTACTGCATTGCTTCCAGGGTATTTCGTGCCGTCACCCTATATCAAACACCCAGTGTTTGGAACTGCCTACCTGATCATGGGAATTGCGGGGGGAATCCTTGCGGTTTATGGCAGATTTCGACTCAAGCATATCTGTCTGGTCCTGCAACAGAGAGAAACTCCTCGAATTGGAGCTTCGCTTATGGAGGTAAGCCGAAGGCTTGGTATATATTGGCAATCATATCCTTGCTCTACTTTCTAAGCCTTTTATCCAATCTAAAGGGAATGTCGACATTCACCACCTTTCGGAAACGGCTACGTGACAAACGTCGACGAAAACACGTTCTCGAGAAGGATGGAAGGGCTGTGGTAAGCGCTGGCGGGCCCCTGTGTCTGGAATCCTGGGTATAAATTGTCTTGCCTTCGTGGAACTATAGGTAACAGGATGATTACTGTAGCCGCAAGGATGTACAAGATGGTCCCAAAGGCACAGCGGGACTTACCAAGTGAGTATTATTATTATTATTATTTTCCCCTAAAGGGCCAGACAGCGCGAGGACGTCCGCATCACTAACATATATATGTAGCCGATAATACAACAACCAGAGAGGGCTTATTGCTCCGAATTAATGGCTGAGGTTAGGAAAGACTACTTTCCTCCACCACAACTACTGCTCTGCTCTTCCCATCGATGACAAGCTGACAGAGCTTCATCTTTTCAGGAGTATCCTCGACCCGAACCTCGAACGGTACATGACTCACCAGACGAGGTATGATGTATATTTGGAAAAACTGCCCTCATCAAAACCGACCCTTTCTGCGAAAGAGGCTAACGCAAGGCCTTTGCTTCTTGTTTGGATATTTCGCAGGAAATCCGAAGAAATGCATACTCACACAAGACGCCCAAAGAAGTGATACAAGTTATCGAATATCCCACATTTTCCGAATCTATAGAATCTGTGTTTTTCTCTGATCGGTCCCGGGCACGGGCGCCGCCAATAAAGCGGAAACCTGTCGGGAGCGATTCGCAGAGGAGGGTACGTCCCTTCGTTCCCAGTTGAGAAAAGGAATCATGAAATCGTCGAGAGACAGGGTGATGTCCCTATAGCATTATCTAGCTAACAGCAATTCGTTCATGCAGAGAGAGCGAAGGCGAAGTGGCGATGATGAGAAATATATAACAAACGTAAAAAGAGCCCCCTCTCTGGGCTTATTGCCGGCTTTTTATCTATATCAACACGCCCATGTTTCATTAGATATCTGACTTATTTC
This sequence comes from Paracoccidioides lutzii, assembly GCF_000150705.2. Classification (NCBI taxonomy): domain Eukaryota; kingdom Fungi; phylum Ascomycota; class Eurotiomycetes; order Onygenales; family Ajellomycetaceae; genus Paracoccidioides; species Paracoccidioides lutzii. The sequence continues at coordinate 829,626 of NW_015440947.1, read as the reverse complement.
CGCAGATACAAAAACCAAAACCAGTGGTATGCGTGCCACACAGCAATTGTATACACAATGGCTATAATCATAATAAGACTGTAAGTTGCGATCGAAGCATTAACAAAATGGGATCCAATAGGCAGGGCGTAAGGATAGTGTGGTTTGAGAACGTCATTGCTGACCAAAAGATTTCCCCAGAACTCAAACCGTGCATTATCATCACGGTCGGCGAGCGAGGTAACTATATTTCCCCTCTACTCTCACATAAAAGGAACCAGCTTGGCCAGAAGCCCCACAGCGCAACCTACATCGCTAACCCGCACTTCCACACAGGAATTCTCAAAGAAGCGCAGAGCGCGATACTTTGAAGGAGACGCCGGAAGAATACATGTGGGACTGCAACAGCAACAACAACAGCAGCAGCAGCAGCAGCAGCAATGCCGTCTCGCGCAACACCCTTTACATTTGGGTTGGAGATCGAAACCGTTGCCGAAACCGCCCTCGCCCAGTGGCACGGCTAAGGAGAGAGTAGGATAGGGAACGCTGGGGGTGCTGGCGTCATGCCTGTTCTCCGTTGAGAGGGGGGAAGAAAAAGGAGCGAAGGGCGATGGGCGGGGGAATGTTGAGGCTTAGCAGCTACCTGTTTTCGATCATAGATTAGAGAATGTGAGGAGGGATGGAGTAGTGGTACATTCTTTTAGCTCTTTCGTTTTGTTGGTTTCTTTTGTGTGGGCGGTTATGGGACATATGGATTGGAATGGGTTTTTTTTTTTTTTTTTTTTTTTCTTCTTCTTTGTTTTATTTATTTCTGATGGAAATGGTGACATTGCTTATTTGGATTTGGTATGAACATGTATATATATGCACTGATAAACTGCTATTTAGGGGCTGGATGGCTGGATTAGGCGGTTTGACGTATGAGCCCGGCTCATTGGACTATCGGCTGTTTCAAACCGTATGAAATAAGTAATAGGATCGACAGCCACTAGTGTACAAGTTTCACCATCGATCGATCTATGGACATGTAAGTACATTATCCGTGCATGGAGAGAAGAAACAACATATATTCATTCTGTCGTCTTATCAACGTTTAAGGTAAAACCCAAAAACAAAACGCCGTAAGGCCCCCCCCTCCCCCCGGGGGGCAATCCACTCCCACCCTGCCCCTCTCATTTACTCCTATCAGGAACATATTTACCCTCCTTCCCCTCCAACTGCGCCTCCAACACCGCCCCCTTCCCCCACTTCACACTCTCAACGGCCTTGGGCAACAACTCCGCCAACTCCCCCACCGACCCGGCACATCCAGCCCACAACTCCCCGCCAGCCGCCGCCTTTCGCAATGCCCGCATAATCCGGCGTCGGCACAAACGAAATATTCAGCTCCTCATTCGTCGCCCGCGACGCATCCCCATCCGGATGCACAAGCAACATGCTCCGCCGCGGCGCATTCCAGCCCTTATTATTCAACACAATGGTGAGCACGGGGATGTTGTAGCGGCGCGCAATCCAGTACACGGATCCCGGCACGCTGAACAGGTACGTGCCGTCGCCGACGATTTGGCAGACGAACTTGCCCTTTCCGGCTCCGCCGTGCTGGTCGTCGGAGGCTAGCTTGATGCCCAGCGCGGCGCCGCCGGACCAGCCGAGACCGCCGCCGCCGCAGTTTATCCAGGAGTTTGGAAGGGTGGGTTGGATGTGCTCTGCGACGAAGCCGGTGAGGGTGACGGCTTCGATGCACCAGATAGTGTCTGCGGGGCAGGCGGAGCGGATTTGGGAGATCAGGTACGCTGCGTTTAAGGAGGCGCTTGGCCCGCCGGTCGGTGTGGCGGCTTGGGTTGCGAGGGAGTGGAGATGGGCCTTGTGGGCGTCTTCAATGGCGGCACGGCGGGAAGTGTATTCTTGGCTTCTAAGGGTCTGGGCGTGGGAGTTGTTGCTGGAGATGTACTGGTTGAGCTGGTGCAGGGAAGTGGAGGAATCAGCACGATAGGTGGCCAGGGCTGGGATGTAGAAGACAGGCATTTGCTGCTTCAGGGGATCGACATCGACGTGGAAAATCTTGGCAGAGTCAGAGGGCTTGCAAAGGGTGGGGATCCAGGGGACATCGCAATCGATGACGAGAATGACGTCTGCGGTTTTGATTTTGTCATGGACTCCATAGCGAAGCCCCAGGTATGCTGGGTGGTTGGCTGGGAAACACATGTCGCTTCCGCCGCAGTCAATGACCTGGAGGCCATGGACCGTGTCCGCGAGGGTGACGAGCTCTGTTACTGCGGATGCATTTCGTCCGCTGTAGCCTGTAATTACCAGCGGTTGTCTGGCAGACACCAGGGCCTCCGCGATTTGCCTGACGCCATCCCGAGGCAATGCTGTGGGCTCCACGGCTCTCCACGTATTTTGGTTGATAGTGTAGGGCTGAATCTCTTCCTCCAGGACCTCTCTGGCGCCCACTAGATATACAGGACCCTGCGGATGACTGGTTGCAAACTGCAGAGCTCTGTTGACGATCTGCTTAACATTCCTTCCCGTCTTGAACTCTCCAGAATATCGGCAGTACTGAGAGACGATTTGCTTCTGGTCGGGAACATCCTGGATCCAATGGATGTATTCCGTACGGGAACCCCGCATCTCCCCCTCAAGGGTAAAGGGGGACAGGCCCGCAAAGATCAGCACCGGGGCCCGACCGCACGAGGCGTTATGAACGGCAGCGCCCAACCCCTGAGTGCCGACATCGACATGCACGATGACACACTGGGGCTTACCGGTAAGCCGGGCGTATCCGTCGGCCATGGACAGAGCGACCATCTACAGCACGGGCAGCACGGGGTTAGCAGGCAGGCAGGGAGTCAGTCGCGGCGCTGTGCGACAGACGTACCTCATTGGGACAGGTGATGATTGTGGGGAAAGCCCCTCTTTTCTCTCTCTGGCCTTTGACGATCGCTTCTAGGATAGAGGGGTGGTCTGACCCCAGGTTGACAAAGACATGGCTGACCCCCGCCTGCCGAGAGAGATTAAACATCAATATTTTTAAAAGCTTTGGCTTGACAAGGAGCTTGTTGTAAGGGGGGGGTGTGGGGTGTGGGGTGTGGGGTGTGGGGTGCAACAACCAACCTCCCAGAGCGCCTCGAAGAAAGCAAATGACGCCGTGTAAACCCTATGTGTTCATGAAACACCGCATGTTAGCAATCTACGCGGTTGCAGGGCACGGAATCGGAATAGCAGACTTGATTCGCCGGTGGGTTCCACACATTTTATGTACGTGCTGTGCCACCGTGCAGTCTAGCAATCCAGTTGTTTTGCCTGCGCTCTATAAGGGATACAGATTATATATATATATATATATATATTTAACCCAGGAGAACGAGGACGACGAGTCGAATCAAACGATTGGTATTTCTCCGGTTTCCTATGTTTTTTGGGGGGTTGACCAAGCCTGGAGAGGACTCAAGAGCGTGTGGCAGGAGATTTAAGTCCAAGCGAGTTGAATGTTCGACTGGGGATCGTTGACGACGGGGGTTGAAGATGCCGAAATCGAGGGGTGAGTGGCTGAGTCAGCCGATCGGTTGGGCCGAAGTGTGGGGAAGTTGGAAGACTTCATCATCATGTTGAGCGAGCAGTGAAGCACAGCTCCTCCGTCGATTTAAATTAAAGATGGGCATGCCAAAGGCCGAGAAGAAAGAAGACGCTTTCCGCTGCTGATGGCCAGCTGCAGATCCTCTGCCTCTGGACATTGAGGGTAGCTATTGTATTGTTGTTGAGTCCTCCTTTGACAACCAAACCCCCCCCCCCCCCAACCAAACAACAATGACCTGCAGCCAAGTTAGTTCTCGAGTGCTCGCTGACTGTCTCAATTCATCCCGTATCAGCCATGGCCACCGCCCATCTCTCATTCGGTATCATGAGATATCGGCATGGGTCTCCTCCGCGCCACCTTTCGATCCATGCATGGAGACGGGGAACGTTGCCCTCGGAGATCTTCATCAGCAGCACCACACCACTCTACAGCACGAACCTGGCCACAGGGAAGGAGATTATGAGGATGCAACGTGGAGAGGTCCCACACACAGTAAATCCAGTCCTCTTCCTGTGCGATCTCTTTCCAGATTGGAGCCAGATGCCATCGGAGGAATATGCAAGGAGATGGTAGTGTAATAAATATATCATCCAGAGCTTCTGTCCCTGCTCAGACCCGAATGCCCATGACGTCACGCTCAGCCACACTCTCTCCGCTCCCAGGGAATAACGATGTGTGCCGACTCTCAACTTCAGGAGGTCTTCTTGTGGGTATGTGTTGAGACACCCTCTGCGGATATCTAAAAGCACAACAGGAAAATTGAAATTGAACTTGAACGGCCAAGGAAGTAGATAGGAATCAACAGCGGGAGTATCACACCATGGGAGGCCGTATTCCGACACTTTCCCTGCCAACACACGAATTCATGTCCGTATTCCACTACATCAAGTGTTTCCTTCTTTTCGACACAAATCAATAAATAGGGTATGAGTGTATTTAGTTAAATGGAGCACACATCTCTCTGAGCTGTAACACGATACTCCCTTGGAAAGCGTTTCTCGTTCATACTCTCTCCGGTGCTGAATTTAGTTGACTGAAATGATTCATTCTCTCTTCGTGCTCTACATCTATACAACTAGTTACCGGTGACCGTCCCCACTCATAAAAAAGGGACCTGGATCTCATCGAAGTTCGCATACTAAACTTCCTCAACAGCAGAAATTCCTTCAATTCATCACTTATTTGGGGTTATTAATGTACGAGCCTTTGCCAGGGTTGTTTTCAGTTGGGACTGCAAGATGACGAAGAATGACGTTTCACCGAAGAGGCCGCTTTCCTGCATTTGACCCGGATCAAACAGTTACCTGACCAACTCCAGACAGCACAAGAATACCTGGCAATTCAAGTTCTGCACCCAGCAGAAATACTGAAGTGGCGCAGTCCCCATGGCTTCCCCCAGCCTTGGGAATTCTCCGCAGGGGTGTGATATGCCGTTCCTCTCGCCTTCCGCCATCGCCTTCTCTTCGGCACCTTCCATCATCCCCATCCCCCCAAATTCCGCCAACATGACATCTCGTTTGTTTTCTTTCTGCTCTCCAATTCCATCTCCCTCAGGTCGATCCCTATCCCAGATTGTGCCGTTGAAGCTTGTTGCAGCGGGGTTTGCCGCGTGCCTGTGCTTCTCCGCCGTTCTCATCTTTCTCGCTCGCCCCGTCAGTCGGAACTTGGCCCTCAGCGACATGTTCCCCGAGTGGATATACGAGCTGTGCCGCGATGGCTCGACCGTGACATCGGAATTGGCCAATGACCCCGACAGCGCTCCCCGCGATATAATCGACCGGTTGTTCAGGCCCCAGAACAGTCTCTGTGACAGATGCGATGGCGGCCACCAGGGGAAGAGAAATAAACATCTTGACTTGCAGCAGGCGTATCTGTGTGGGAAATGGGGTGACCAAAGACCCAGTGACATCTTCCTTCAGGTAAGATACTATTATAGGATTTACACCTATTGTACTAATGCGCAATTTTTTTTTTTTTTTTTTTTTTTTTTTTGCAACTAGATATACCATGATGTAGTCTGTACTCTTGACCGCAATCCGATGGCCGGGCTGACTTCGCCTGCATTGCTGGGGAGCTCCGGTGTTGTGCCGTTGACCATCATCGCTCCGACCCCCGACATCTGCCGTCATATGGCAAATTGCATCGTTCGGGCAGAAAAAGAGGTGTTCCTGGCCACCAATTACTGGATATTCTCCCGTTGCTCAACTATCATAACAGATGCCTTGCGGGAGATATCAGTACGTGCTGGGAAACGCGGAACCAAAGTAGTAGTGAAGATCATGTATGATCGTGCACAACTCAAACAAGTCTGTCAGCACTGTTGTTGAAGTCCGGTTTGAGAAGACTTTTTTGCGTGCACCAACTAACCAGCTACAATAGATTTTTAAAAGTCGTCTGTTTGTCTATCCGAAAGTAGCGACAGATGTGCATGTGCAATTGCCTCCGCCGGAACACATCCCCAATCTTGACCTTGAAGTCATGAACTACCACGACCCAGTGCTTGGCACATTTCACTCGAAATTCATGATTGTGGATAGGAGATTGGCTCTGCTGCAAAGCAACAACATACAGGTTAGCGCGGCTGCCCGTTATTGCTCGTTGATTTTCTATGATTGAACTTGGAAATTGGAAATCTTTGCTGGTATTACAGCTGCGGTCTCTGACTTGCTCTCTAGGATAACGATAATTTGGAAATGCTGGTGCGATTGGAAGGCCCCATCGTCGATTCTCTCTACGATATGGCAATCATCTCGTGGAATACTAAGATGAGACCCATGCTTCCGATGATCAATTCGCCGGCGGCATCGGATAAACCACCCAGCTTTGCCGACCATATCTCTCGGACAGGCCCTGAGAGAATTACCGGCGCAATGTCAACAGAGAGGTGAAGTCACTTGATGCCATCCGAATTGTGGTTGGAATTAGTCTTAACTTATTTTTTCCTGAAGCAGCCAAGCGGGGATGTTGGAGCGCAACGATAACCTCTCCCGAGACTGTGAAGAGTATCTCCCTGATATCGTGGCAGAAGCCGCAGGCATCCAAGCTCGCCTTAGGCGTCGAGGTTTTGAAAACAAAGTGGAAGCTATCGCCCGACCCTTGAGTTTGTACAGCCGCTTTTTTGTGTGTCCCAAATTTGTTCGTTCGCCTTGCTGACCCATACGTAGATATTATCAAGCGTCCCAATGTATTAGGCGATACCCCTGAATGGCCTGATGAGGATGATATGATACCTTACATCTTACATTCGCCGCATAAACCATTTCCAATGGCATTGGTATGTCGAGAGCCATGTCCTGGTAGGTCTTAGGGAAAAAAAAAAAAAAAAAAAAAAAAAAAAAAAAAAAAAAAAATGAAATAGAGTCTGTGCTGCGCGTAGCTAATAAGCTATCAGCTTTGAATCGTTCTAGTGTCTACACACCTCAAAACGTTGCTTTTCTTTCAGCTATCCGCAACGCTCGAAGGACCATTTTCATTCAAACACCGAATCTGAATGCGGAATACTTGCTCGATCCCATCCTCGAAGCTGTTCGCCGTGGAGTCGAGGTGACTTGTTATCTCTCGCTTGGATATAATGATGCAGGACAGCTACTTCCCTTTCAAAATGGTACCAACGAGATGATATCAAATCGACTTTACAACTCTCTCAGCTCAGAAGAAGAAAAGTCACGGCTTCGGATATACAACTATGTAGCGAAGGACCAGACGAGACCTATCAATAACAAATTCAAACAGCGAAGCTGTCATATAAAGCTGATGATTGTTGACGAGCACATTGCAATTCAAGGTGGGAACCCACGGGGATCCGAAGTTAACATTGAACTGTCATTTTTTTGTTAACGGCCATTATAGGAAGTGGGAATCTCGATACTCAATCCTTCTACCATTCGCAAGAGGCGAATGTTCTTCTTGACTCCACAGAGGTATGCCAGACCTGGCTCGAGGGCCTCCGCAGAAACCAGAACACGGCTACATACGGGGCGGTTAATCCACAAGACGGATGTTGGCATGATCCGGTGACAGGCGAAATGGCAGAAGGCTCTATTGGAGTTGACCCTGGCAGGTTTAGTTGGATGAAGGGGATCGTTGGGGTGATCAAAAGAGTTCAGGGAGCGGGAGGGTTTTGAAGGGATGTGGAGTGGCGGAGGAAATTTCTTCACGTTTTCATACGGGAGGTAGTGATTTGTTAAGGAAGGAGATGAGGAATCAGCCCTCTGAACCCGGTTTGTTTATCCATTACCTTATACCTGTATATATTTTTCGCTATCTCGTTTTGGCGTTTGGAGGAACTGGAAGCGAACTGGCGCTGCTATGATCCCTGCTGATTATATGATATGACTTTTTACAGTAACTATGTGGGATTCTGCAAGGAGATTAACTAATTATCAGGGGGGGTTTTCGCACAGGTTTTAACTTTTAGATGACCAGTGAAATGAGTTTACTCTAAAGCGCAGGTCCAATAGAAAGCATAAAATGTCTCCAGAAGTGGGAAGCCATTTTCCCCCGTTTCGTGCTGGTGAGAAAGGGGGGTGGGGTAGGCTCGGGGGGAGCGAATGAGAAGAGGAAGGTTTCAGGCGGGATATCGCGCGAAGCGACCAATCCAGGACGAGATCCATCGGGCTCTCAACAGGAGAAGCCTATAAAGTCCTGGAGAGGAGACGGTCATAGTGAGCACCTAGTCTGAGATATCGTTCGGGCAAATGAATCCCCCCATTCCCTAATGGAGAAGCTCTCCAACTGCCAGACGGCACAAGATCCAAGATCGGGAAGTATGAACAATGAAGGACTTGGAGGGCTCACTGGGCCATCCCTGAGAATTAGTGTGTCTTGTTTCCTGCCAATTACGATCGGTCGGGTTAATGAAAAAAAAAAAAAATAGGGATTGCTCCTTTGCTCAGAGGAACAGAGTTGTCGTTAACTATATAGGAAACGGTCTCCAGGGGATTTGTTCTCTCACAAACGTAAGATGTGACAGACTAATGGGATAGTTAACTATTAACTAGTGAGATCGGAATAAACGAATGTGCCCCCGCGACGCCTTGCGGTGGACTGGCATGTTGCAAGGCATCATCATTCCAAGGCTAACCCTGATATCTTCCGCATCTTTTATACTCTTCGGAAGGACTTCAGGGGTCAAGGTTTTAAGGTATTTATTTTATTTAACCCTCCGACGGGAGAAACTGTAAACGCGGCTCCCGACGGCAACCTTAAATCAAGACTTTTTTTTTTTATCAGGCGGATCCTGCTTGGATTTGGAATCCCCCCACAGAGGGCTTCTTGTTGACTGCTGGGCGCTGTGCCGGGGGTTACAGAAGAGGAAAACAGAACAGAAGTTAAATCTGGAATCGGAATCATGTGTTGGGTCGAGATGTAGTTTCTACCGCAAATCGCATTCCTCTCCAGATGGATGCAGTTGGAGGAGTTGCAGTGAAAGACTATCACTGTCATTGACGGCTCCAAGTAGTTATCGGATGTGTCGGCTGAGCATGCGACATGGTCACAGCCAGCAGGATCACGTTTTGGCATGCGGCAATTGGTGGTTGATCCGCCTCGGGCACTCATCCCAGCTCGAACTAATCGCGATAAGAGGCGGGTGGACATTTCTCGGCGCGGGACGTTTGCAGTCGATCACTGAGCTTAACACAAGCACGTCGTCCGCTGCCCAACGAAAAGCGAGTGACACGGTTGTTTTGAGTTTCTGACGGCACGCTCTGAGCTCTGTGAGTGGCTATTTTTGTCGGGTGGAATGTCGCGTGTGTTTTCCATGTTCCAAGGAAGAGTCGCTCTCTCCAACGCCGAAAAGAAGTGCCAGGAACGAGAGACATGTAACTAACTACGGGAGACTAGCTGGGGTGGGGGGGGGCTGGCTGGCTGCTGTTAAACATGCAAATGAGGGATACATTCTCCTTCTCTCGACATCTTAAAAAAGATCCCTAGACGATTCCTATCATGCTAAGAGATGCGACAGGCCCATCCCTCATCGCCAGCAAAAAAAAAAAAAAAAAAAAAAAAAAAAAAAAAAACCCTTAGCAGGTGGTTCGCAATATTATTGTTATTATTATTATTATCTCCCGCACCACTTCTCATGGCGTGTTTCCAGTAATCAAGGGCTGGTGAGTGAGTTACCCAGCGAGGCCTGGAGTTGGTTAGTGCACGCGTTCCATGCAGGAGACCATCATCGGCCAGTTATGCAAAGCTGTCCGCCAATCAATGGTCTTGTCATTTTTCCTTTCGGTAGACGTTAGCTATATCCACTGCAACTCCGGGAAATGTGTGTGTGTGTGTGTGTGGGGCTCCTCCACACCCGGTACGTGATTTCTCTCAATGTTCGAGAACAGGGATCTAACAACAGAGGATTGTTAAACGCCGCAGGGCAGGGGGTCATGAGCTGATTATTTGCCAACCCCCAGAGAGCTTTTTTAGTTTATATCTTAGGGTTGCAGTTGAGTTCCTTTTGGACACTGTGCGCGGTGCGTGCCGTTCAGGATCGGAACCGGGCAACAGGCAAAAATGTCAGCTCCTGGAGTCTGCGTATCACTGAGGAAGCATGGAGCCACGGGGTCCCTGGGTCCAGGATAAATTCGAGTTTTGAAAGGGAAATATCATTTGCTTCTTCTGAGGGTCATTTCAAACTGGTGGTAATTTGGGATTTTCGCGTCAGCTCAATGTTTTGTTTGTGTCTCCCGTCAAATGACAGAATCAGGCGCGTTTCGGTAATCGGCCTTGGTTGGCCATGGGATTCGAAACTTGTTGGCTCGACTTCCTCAGGAGGTTCGGTGATGATATCAGGCAAACCGAATCCCGTTTCCTAATACTCCGAACTCTCCAAAAAAAAAAAAGAAGAAGAAGAAGAAGAAGAAGAAGAAGAAAGAAAGAAAGAAAAAAAGAAAGAAAGAAAAAAAAAAAGCTGGATTGTGTCAGGTTCCATCTCCATTAGGCTCTTTTACGCCAAAACCAACCATCCACTCACCTCACCTGCAACTGACGGATATCATTCATTTTTACTGTACCGAGTTGCCGTTGTCATCCGTATATTCCTGGTGGTTCGTCCGCGCAAAGCAACCCTTAGAATTACCGAAGCTTCCCTGTGGAGTGATGGGCCACCAGCTTGTGCCGTGAGAGGGTTTTGAGTGTCACTGAATCGTTTCCGCCTGTGGGGGCGGCCACTTGACTCTCAAGATGTAGTTACCAGAGAGTCCGGGGAGAGTCGTCGCATGTCAGCCCTGACCCCTGATCTTCGCTCTAGCCATGCCACCGGGCGAAAATGCACTTTCGGCTCCCCTAGTTCTAAATCCCCGGGAGGCGCTGGGGACTGAGTCCGTGGAACGGTCGCCCCAGCTGCCTCCTGGTATTTTGCCGGCGCAGGCGGAGTGAGCTGGCGTCAGCCCCGTCCCCCCCCCCCCCAGGAGGGCAGAAAACTATATATATATAAATAAGAGCTTGTCATTACCTCGAGTCCATCCAGAATACTACGCAACAGCAAATCCGAGCTCTCTCATACTTTCTCTCGTCTTCTATTCGACGCCCTCAGCTCTTCCTCACAATGCTGTTCTTCGACTACATTCTCCCTTTTGCCCTGGCGGCGCTGTCTGTCGTTGATGCGGCACCGGTCAACAAGGCCCCTGCTGGTATCCAGGTTGTTCCCAATGGATACATTGTTGTGATGAAAGCCAGAACCTCACCCGAGAAATTTGAGCGCCACCGGAAATGGGTCGGTAACATGCGAAAGAACCGAAAGGGCATCAAAGCTCCAAAGGCCCTCAGATCTTTCCAGTTCAACAGCGGCTGGAAGGGATACTCTGGGGTCTTCGATAGCGAAACCCTCAGCCAGATTGCCAATGATGAAGACGTGTGAAAAAAAACCCCATAGAAATCCCTCTCGTCCACTCTCACCTTCAAACTCTGACTTTGAAAAAACTATGTTTTCCAGGTCGACTACATCGAAGAGGATGGCATTGTGACCGCCAATTCTCTCATTACTCAGACCGGCGCTCCCTGGGGACTTGCTCGCGTTTCCTCGCGAACCCCTGGGGCCAAAAACTACATCTATGACTCGACCGCTGGTCAAGGAGTCACCGCTTACATTATCGACACTGGGATTGAAACGAGCCACCGGGACTTTGGTGGTCGCGCGAAATGGGGAACCAACACTGTCGACTCGCAGAACACCGACTGCCACGGCCACGGCACTCACGTTGCTGGAACCGTTGCTGGTACCACCTACGGTGTTGCCAAAAAGGCCAACCTTATCGCTGTTAAGGTGCTTAACTGCCAGGGTAGCGGCTCTAACTCTGTTGTCATCCAGGGCATGCAGTGGGCTCTCAACCATGCCACTCAAAACGGGATCACCAAGAAAGCGGTCGTGAATATGAGCTTGGGTGGTGGCTATTCCCAGGCTACCAACCAGGCTGCTGCCGCCATTGTCAAAGCTGGTATCTTCCTTGCCGTGGCTGCTGGTAACGATGCTGTAAGTGCCAAAATATACCGCTGGCTCTCTGAAATTAACATACTAACGAAAGTTTTTTAGGCTGATGCTTCCAAATATTCTCCCGCTTCCGAGGTAACCGCTTGCACTATTGGCGCCTCAAATTCCAGCGACCTCATCGCCAGTTTCTCCAACCGGGGCAAACTCGGTAAGCTTTACGACCTGGCATCGAATATCAAATTTTCTGTTTAGAGGGCTAATATATATATATATGTATAACTATATCTGAAACCGCGCACAGTTGATGTCTTTGCTCCGGGCGTCAATATTCAATCCACCTATATTGGTGGTGGTACCAAATCCATGTCTGGAACCTCTATGGCCTCACCCCATGCCGCCGGTCTTGGTGCTTATCTCATCGGCCTTGAGGGCATTAGCGGAAATGCTGTTTGCGAGCGCATGAAGGCTCTTTCCAGCGCTGTTGTTCGAGGCGTTCCGAGCGGCACCACCAAGAAACTAATATACAATGGCGTCAAATAAGAGGGTTCTCGCAATCTAGAGCTTTTCTTCCAGCTTTGAATGATATGAGGTGAACGCTGGGATGGAAGCCGTTTTCATATATTTATTTACCCCTGTGCTTCCAGGCCAGGCAATTCTTGCTTCTTTTTTATTATTTATTCTTTATTTTTACTTTTTATTTATTTATTTATTTATTTTAATTTCTCATGTACCTAGTTTGCATGCAGCGAAGCTGTTTTCCATTCCCACATTTCCCAATTTTGTTCGATACCCTGAGGCTTGAGCACGGTGCGTTGCGGGGTTGATTGGGCTGAGACATGGATCCGGAGTAAAAAAGGGTTTTTGCTGTTGGATTGGCTGGGTCACTCAGCAGTCTGACTGACTAGGTAAAGTACATGGCGCCGTTCAGCCCTCAGCCGCCTCCGTTCGGAAACCCCCTTTTTCCTCGTGTGTCTGCGATGTCTGCGATATCTGCGGCCTTTGCTTGTTTTCGTCACTTTTATTTCTTAGCATCTGACGCCTCGCGCATATATATATATATTATATAAATAGCATGTTTGTATATAGCAACAAATCATGCATTCCATTTCTGTCAGCGTCATTTCGATATTGCATGTTCCTGAGTGTTTGCTCCTGAGGGTCATCCACGCAACTATGAACATGGACAAGGACATAACAGGATAGATAACCAACTCTGACATCCATTATTGCTATGCTAATGTTCACCACCCCACTGACATCCATGCCTGTGACCTTTCCGCCTCCCCCGCCCCTCCTCTCATTACAACATCATCCACCAGCTTTGAAGTCCAGGATGGCAAATATCTCGTGCGACACGGCCCAACCGGGTTGAACGGGCTCGTCCAGAACAGCAGATCTGGAATCCTCTCAGTTGAACAGAGCAAATATTAAAAATTCCCTGATATCAATTTCTGGGGAGCATCAAGTCCCCACCCACGTCCATGGCGAATTCTACATTCCCATCAAAAATAAGGATCACCAGAAAGCGTCATGGGGGGTTCGAGCCAGATTCCCGCACATATTCCCCCATCATCGGAGGTGACTCTGCCAGGAATCCACAAAGCCTCTGAAACGTGAAAGAGGGAGGAGAATTTTATGGAAATCTCTAATGAAACGGAAGTCCAGCGAAGGAAATCCGGAGGTGCTGTTTACACTTGCGCATATCCACTCAATGTTTTCCAAAACAGGATTAACCAGCAGACAGACCAAACTGATGACTGCCAGGGTCAGGAATCTGTTCAAGGCTCTAAATTTGTCAACCAATCACCAGCCATACATAGTCCACTCAACGCCCCGTTCCCTTGATTTCGATGTCCAGATATGATAACATCTGATAACTAACCTCCGAAGTTCGAGGACAGCTGCCCCTACGCAGACAGACCAACGGCAAGTGTAGGGCAACAACACAGCAAACGATACTGGACCCCTGGTCCAGTTCAAAACTGGGACCCACAAAATCCTAAACAGTCGCTCGCTCGAAATCGCGTCTGGAACTTCTGTACCTTTCAACAGGCGATGACGGGAGGTTGCAGTTTCGGCTTAGCCTTAGTTAGACTAGTCCTTTGGCAGACTGCTCTCATCCTTGCAATAGAACTGCTCACTATCGCGGTGTGTGTCTTGATCGCAAGGCCCCCAGCTTGAGGAGGCAAAACTGTCACAACGGACTAAAAGTCAAGTGGTTAGTTAGGAGGCTGTTGGCTTTAGTAACATGTCAGATCGAGATTTGAGGTTGCTCTAATCTAATCCAGCTCTGAGTGCAAACATGACGGCATCCATTGGTTTGCCTAGGGGGAATTAGCTCGGGTACCCCCCGACTGACCGTGCTTTTGACGACACGATTCATGTCGCCAGCCTGCCAGGGCTGAGCAAAGTAAGCAAGCAAGGTATGTTTCTTCCGAGGTGTAACTGCTCGACATAGTCGATTATCAAGATATTAAGCAATGATCAAATCCACCACTCGTCTCTTGATACTCAATTGATGCGCCAGTTGCAAGTTTTGAAAGAACCACAAGTCCAATGTCAGCACCTCTGGCGTACTTCTTACCACCGCCCTATTGGACCAATGCGCTGCCCAGATCGGCAATCAGGGCCCAAATAAGAGATCTTAAATGGCCTGGCAGAAAGAGTACTCTGTCTGTTTCTCACCTCCAGACGAAGGAGAGATAGATAGAGTTTCCAAATAAAGCCTCCTTGAGGGGAGGACCATCCGGAGATTTTTCCAGCTTCATCGTCTCAAGCAGGGTTTCTGCCCCTCGCATAGTTATTATTAGCTCTATATAATGAATGATTGCCAATATTCAGAATTTCGACTTTTCACACAAAAAATCAGGCCTTCAGATTCGCAGATATAACTCAACTATACGGACGTGCGTAGCTTCCAATATCCGAAATCCACCTTGGAGATGAATCAAGGTTTCCCTTGCTAGAGTTGCATGGAATGGGAGAGAGTGTATCCCCGTGTGTGTTTGTTATTAGTCACGGAGTCTCCGGTTTCCACGTCCGCATTTAGTCAAGAATAACAGAAAATGATTCCATTTGTTTTCCAGCTGCAAGGCGTCAGTTCTATAATAAGTCTTTTTCCCCTTGCTCCATTTGTTTTAGATCCATGTTGTTGTTTACACTTCAGAGCTGCCTGGGGACAGAGAATCAATCTCGCCCTCATGTTTTAACAATAGCGTTTTCGTAGAAACCCCTCGAGACATAAAATGCTTTAGGTGAATATGTATTATCCATGGATGTTTTTCTCTTCTAAAAATATATATATGCACATAAGAGGATATGAATTTAAAACAGTAACAAGGAGGCTGATGAATTGCTTGTTCACCTGCTAAGGGATTCAAAATAGAAAAAGGAAAAGAAGGGGGTAGAAGGGAAATAAAGCCAGAAGAGAAACATACTCTTTTCAAATCTTCAAAAACTTAATCAACAGTAAAATAGAAGAACCCAATAATGAGAACACATAGCGAGCACGGTGTCGAAAGCAGGCACACACACACACACACACACACACACAAAGGACCCAATGGCCAAGGCATAAACATTCAGATACAAACATGATGCAGAGATTGATTATGTGGATATTAGTTAGTATCTATGTAAGAATGAGCAGGGATAAAGGTATTCATCGCGCATCAATGGTAGTCTTTCCTCCTCCAACCCCTGAAACAACAGCAACAGCAGCAACAGCAGCAATAGCAGCAATAACAACAATATGCTAGGCAAGAAAACACACCAAGCCAGACGAGCACAGATAGTGAAACAAAAATCGGGTTGTCACAAAAAAACAAAATAAGAGAAAGGAAATGAGAAAGATCAACACAAATGATACCCAGATTACTAAAGTGAAGAGTGATAACAGAGAGAAGGGGAAATGTAAAAAGGTACAGGAGATGAACAGAAATGTACCACCACAGAAAACATCAAAATTTGATCCAATATTTTGAAAATCAAATTCCCGAATCAAAAGAGCTAAATCATCAAATGCTGTCACTTTTGCAGTTTAGTTTCGCTACCATTAATCCTCCGAAAAGAAATATAGTCCGTTTGCTTCTTTATCACCTTTTACATATTTGCAAGTTCAGTATCAATCTGGCGATCCAAGAATGCCTTCTTTTCACTGGTCAACGTCGTCTGCAATCGCTGCTCAACGAGTGCACGAACTGTAAAAACCAATCGTTAGTTTAGATTAAACAGAAAAGAAAAAAAAAAAAAATTTGAGGCGTATGCAACTACATACCTTGCTTCTTAGTAACAGTATCCAAATCCACCTCAGCCAGGCAATTCTGGACAGCCTCCGTAATAGTGGCCTCATCCGGCCCCGAACCAGGTGCAGATCTGAAATCCACCACAGTGCTTACCGGCCTAGCTCCCATTCCTAATGGGCTGCGCATGCTTTGCCGCTGTGGAAACCCGAGATGGCTCTCCGTTCCCATAGCTCCAAAGCTACTTAGTCGGTTTGCGCTTGCATTATTATCGTGGTAAGCGCTCAGATTGCCCATGGACAAATGAGCTTGACTGCGGTTACCAAGTGGCTGGTCAGTGTACCGCGTAAAGGATGAAAAGTGGGAGTTTCTATTGCCGGGAGCGTTTCCGAAGGGACTCGCGGAATGTGGGGTCATGAATGGTCCGTGTGGTCCTTGAGTAGGGAAGCCGGTAAGAATGGTCGATGCGGGCCTCACTGAAGAATAGGTTGAGTGCATATCGTCCATCTCCATAGCAGTCTCATCACCATAAACCGGCGGGTAAATCTTTTCGTGTCCAGATGGAGGACCGCCCCGACGGCCTGGAAGGTTGTTGGCCAAAGCGTAGTCATCCCAGCGTTGTAGAGGAATGCTTCTTGGGTCGAAAGCTTCATCCTCCACTGCAATCACACGTTTATCTCCCTTCTCACCAAGGACAATACGGGTATTTCCCCAAGTGAAATTGTCTTGATTCCAGAAGGAGTAGAGCGGAAGTATGAAACTGTAAATAGGGAACGCCATGATGTATATTATCATCCATCCAATATGTTGCCACTGGCGTTTGACGATAAAGATAACTGCCTGCAAACCGTACACACCAGCAATGATCGCGATTGAAATAATCGGAAATTGTCCCTTGTTGGTAGCAGCAAGGTAGATGATATAGACCAGGTAGGCGCAGGTTGCGGGAAGGATAATCGTTCCGAAAAGATCAATAAACACAATAAACCTCATACTGAAGCAGCAGAAACCGCATAGGTCAGGCAGGAACATCAATTCCGCCAGGTTGTGGATTGTCGAGTTGATCCAGCGACGCCTCTGGGATAGCAAAACGGACCATGTTTCTGGAGCTGCAGTGTTGGCATATGCATCTGGAATGAATTTGTAGCTCATGTGTGGGAAATGCTTGGTCATGAGTGTTGTGAGATATCGATCCTCTCCGAGGGACAGGAGATTCTTTTTATGCAAAGTGTCGATTTCAATGTCAGAATATTCACTGAGAACCTTGTCCGAAATGATCAATGGACGACCTTTATCAGCAGTGCGGAGGCGATACATGCAGAAACTACAAAAAGAAGTTAGCTAATGGACATCAACAGGCAAGGGGAAGGCAAATTATCAATCATACCATCCGGGTAGACAGGTAACACTGCCAAAAAGAGATTCGAAAGCTTTAGACAGGTGGTGGGAAATATAGTACTCGTAGACTTGAATCATAGTCCACCAACTGCGCTCTTCATTCTCTAAGCTAGTTTCACCACAGATACCAGCGATCTTAGCATCATTCGCACAACTCGCCACAAGTCGGTTCAAGGAATCCTCTTTCACACTAGTGTCAGCGTCTACCATGAGAAGATACTCGTAAAGCTCGGGATCAACTCCGATAATGTTATTGATTTGATGGAACATTTCCAACTCGAGTGGCGACATTCCTGAACGATGGTGGACCCGATTCAGGAAGCTGAGAAGTAGAATTTGAGAATCTCGTTTTCCACGATTGCCTGGCTTGGACTTGGTTTGCTCTGACTCCTTACCGACCTTGACGATAACGATGTACGGCACAACATTGCCTTCGTATTCGTAGAGGCCGGAGTAAACCTTGCCATAATTAAGTTGGTCGCTTCCAGCGCCAACAGATTTGAATGGAAGGGCGGGAGGATCGATCTTTGGATCGACACCCAGGATATCCAAGACGATTTTGGGGGTTGGTCGATCGTTACCTCCTCCAACAATCATGCCATCACAGATCACGCAAATCAGCTTTCGTTTGTTGTCATACTGGAGAGCCGTAAGAGAGTCAAGGGCTTTCCGAAGTTGATCTTCTCCTTCGGTGTATGCCGGGACCTGGCATATAACGAACTTATCTTGCATGGCAGGTCGTCGTTTCGTACCAAGCTGGAGGGCAGCAAAGAACTTGATGAGGATAACACCAGCCAGCAGACAGGTGAACGCAAGGAGGATATAATTGTTAACTAGGCATTTGGGTGTTTTGCGGAAATCAGTTCTACCGACGTAGAACTGGTTTCTCAAACACCAGTAGCTGTTCTGGAACTCGACGGTGCCTTCCCATTTGTCAGTGATGTCTTCGCCAGGATTTCTATTGAATAGTTCGGTAACTTTCGCCGGCAAAAACTTGTATAGGTCAATATTGTTCATCCGGTTCAAGGTGTAGAAATAGTCGGTGAGGTCAAACACTTCGTTTTCGATTATAACCCACATTCGTTGATCCTGGTCTGCTTGTTGGCGGATTACAGCCGGATCCCAGACTACATCACCTTTGTAATACTCCCTGATCCTCGGTAAAAACACTCCGCCATACCAGTTGGCATCGCGCAGCTTGAGGGTGGTGTCGGTTTGGAAGGTGCCAGAGGTATGGAGAGCATTGGGATATAGAATTGCGTCCGTTTTATTGTGTTGAATTTGAATATTTTCCGATGCACCTAAACCACGGCATGCCACATTAAGTGGAACGGGGAAGTACGCATCAAGATTCTGACCACGGAATGGATCCATTGCAGTTCTGGATGTGTCCCTTGAAAAGGTATGAGGTGTTTTCCAAAATTTGCTGATGTCATAAACACTGCCGTGGATACTGACATAGTAGTCATTATCCCCTTGGTGGAAACCGACTTCCTTTTCAGTCCAGACTCTATCCTTATTGGGACAGAGCAAATTTCCAAAGCCGACAATCCAAAAAACAACTAGACCATTTAGAAGAAGAATTAAGGTCATCAGAGTTACTTTTTCTCTCCAGGCCATTCGGACATCTGGCCGTTTCATCCGACCCAGGTAACGAAGGACAAATGAAGGAATCCAAAAAGTCATGGCCCAAGCAAAGCCTGACCAAACACGCCGGCCGATTGGGATTTTCTTTTTCTCGATATTTTTATGCTCACCAAATTCAGGATCCATATTCCCCATGAATCTACCAAGTTCTTGATCGTAATATTGGGTGTCGTGTTTTCTGTCGTCTCCCTTAACACCCAGCCCATAGTCGCCAGGTGAGTTTTGGCTAGGGGGGCCAAGTGTAGGTGCAATAGAACGAGTTTCCCCTCCCCCAAAAGCACCTCGAGACATCGCTGCAACGCTTTGTCCATTCATGAGGTTTTCACGACTGTCTTTAGCAATTAACTCTGGTTGAAAGAAGCCGCTAGGTGGTGGAGGGGCGGCAGAATATCCGCTTTCAAAAGGAGTCATCACAGGGTTAAAAGGGTCCGTCAGTATTTCCTGTGGCTTCAAATCTAGCATTGTTTCAGCCTCCCACCAGGCACTCTCTCTCATCCAGACTCTCTCATTGCCGACGACAACATCACCATTGCTCCACCCTCTTTCAAGGATCCAGCTTTCCACACCATCTTTCCCTTCTTGACACCCAAGCCGGGAATACCGCGTGACGAACTCTTCCAGGTCAAAGTCTGCGGTGAAATCAAGGTGTTTGTTTCGGCGGTTAGCCCATTCGGGTAGCCTCCAGGAGCGGAGTTGACGGGAAACAGTTCCAGCAGACCACGCCGAGGTAACAGATGGTAAGGAGGCGACGGTCGCAGGAGAGTCATCAGTGGGGTGGATTGTAAGATGATACCACACTCTGCTACTTTTTAGGGTTTCATTGAGGTCGAAACGGCCTCTTTTGCCGAGACTAATGCCTTCGTTTTCAACCGCATATAAAATCTGTCGAAGGAAAGCACCCGATTCGAGTTCCAAAGCAACTTTCTCTAAAACGCCTTCTTTCTTATCTTGTTCGTGTTCTCGTTCCCGGCTAGCGGCACTTCCAGCAACGCCCATGTCGGCCTCAACTTCAGCTACTGCGCTATTCATTTCCTTAATCACCGAATGTCCCGGTGCAACAACTTCGATTCCATCCTCCTTCATTTCAGCATTAATGCCAAGGGAATCGTCAAAAACACCCCTGAGAGCGACGGCTTTTCCCAAAACAGGATCCGGAACCTCGACGACTGTGATGCTGACGGTGTCACTCGTCTCACCCTCGAACTGTCCACCACGTCCACCATCGCTGGATCCGCTGTCTTCAGTATTTTGAAGCTCCGTAGAGATGGCTTCATTAGCCTTGGATATAACCCAATCAACCAATGCTTCGTAGATCCCAGCGATCAAAACGGCACGGTCATCGGTAGAGCATTTGTGTAAAAGTACTTCTGGATCAACGTTCAGAAGTCCTCCGACATCTTCACAAATTTCCTCAAGTTCCTCCTGGTCGACAAGAAGCCCTAGAGAATTCCCAAGTTTTAGTAGAGCGGCCAGAACGGAGATCAGACTTCTATGTGCAACGCCCTTGATGCCAATAGCCTTGAGGGAAGCTCTGAAATCCTCAGCAGAAGCCGCATCGTCAGCCGTTGGTAGATATGCTGGTGGATTAAAAGTGTTAGATTTACTCAAGAGGGCGTATGCCGATGTGTCCTTGAGACTGAGAAACTCTCTCTCAGCTGGTGTTGAAGCGGACGTAAGAAGGTAGTAGAAGACATCGAAAGCACGATAGCCAGCCTCAGCAGGGATATTAAGGAGACCACGAGTGACATCAAGGCCAGCCGTGGATAGAGCCAACGATGCCGCAGTTACATTGCCCGTGAGAGTGAGAGTATAAGACACAGCGAGTGCAGAAAATCGAAAATGGGACGGGTTATCAGGTGTAACCTGAGAAACGAATGGTTTAATGACAGAGAGTGCTGTGTATGTTATCGAAGGAGTGGACAACGGTAGAGATCCCAGGAATGGAGCAAGTAGAGATGGTGTAGATTGGTGAGATGAACTGGGCAAAAATCAATAATCAGCATGAATTCATGGAGAGGGAATGGCATCCATTTGGCAGAAGGGGTAGGGGGGGGGGGGGTGTCAAACCATAACACAATGCACCCATCTTCCGCTCTTCTTCGTGCATGCTCCCACGCTCGTCTTGCGAGGTCTGCATCGACAGTTCCTCCCACTTCGCCATTAGGTCCAGGACTTGCAGCAGTAAGCCATGTGTTCACTGTTACGCTCGTGCCCGAGTCGAGTTGATATGGTTGCCCGGATGTGTAAATGGTATGAAGAGCATTGAGCAACGTGGTTGTAGACACCTGCGTAGCCCGTTGTCCAGCTGGACGAGGAACAGGGACAGCAGAAGACGTCGCCGAGTACACAGAGTACCGGTTCGCCATGATAGCTTCGTGGATTCGTATCTTATACAGCACAAAGATATGGCGGATTACCAAAGGAAGCACTTGCGGACGGCGCGAACAGGTGAGAATAGGTATACTTTATCCGGCCCCATTCAACACTTGGATCCGGTATGCCTTTTAGCCCTCGCGAGGGGAAAAGGGGGGTGTTGATGTTATGTTTCCCTAGCAAAGACGAAGGCAACCCGACTTGCGTGAGAGATCCGGAACCCCGTTTTACAATCTCCTCGGCCGGTTTGGGTTGGTTGGTTGAACAAATTGAGCGTCACGGTGCGAAACAAGGATTAGATGGCGATGGGGGAACCGGGTGTAAACAATAGTGAGAGACGAAGGACGGTCACGCCCAAACGAATGTGTGATGAGCACCTCCTCGCGAGCACAGCAAAATGAAAAGACCAGAATAGCGAACCGTAGAAAAAGAGAGACCAAGGAGGAGGGGCCTCGGAGATTGATGCGGTCGGGTAAGGTTGGTGGGAGCAAACTGAACTGAAGGGAAGAGAAGTGAAGGGTAAGGTTGGGTGCAGTAAAGTAACAACAGTATACATCAAATGCTCTGTGTATGGTACTGTACGGTACGCGTCCAGAGACAGGGCGGTTCTGTAAACAACGGCTTGGTACCCGCCAAACAAACATACTTCTAGTTACAGAGTGTAAACTAAAGTAAAATAAATATAGTTACAACCCACCCATGGATACTTCCACCACATGCTCTGGAGAACATGGGATCAACATCAAATGATTCTGTTGGGCCTCCCCCAGCCAAGCAGGAATCAAGTGAATCTGTGGGAACAAAGAGTGGTTTAACCAGGCTGGGCTGTAACTGGGACAAATATGTTAAAACCCCCGCATCCCGCGAATGGGCTTGTCCTGTGTCTGACCCTTGTTTCTTCCAGCATTCTCTCTCTCTCTCTCTTTCTCTCTCTCTCTCTCTTTTCATCGCAGTTTGGCTGCTTTGTTGGAATCTTATTCCCACGGCTACCGAGTCGTAATAAACCAATGAACGCTTGGGGAGAGAACGGGCGTAAACACAACATACACACCCCCCAAGGCCCCGGTGTGTCTTTATTGAAATGGATCAACCTACAGCCAATCAGCACTCCTGCTTTGCGGTATAGCGTTCCAGTTCTTGTTGGCCCGGTCTTCCATCGCCGGCTTGTTTTGGGACTGGGTCTCTAGCAATTGGTTCAACCTCTGAAATCCAGTCCAGCAGTTACAGCTACAGGAAGGGGGGAAATCTTTCGTGCTGATAATTAGGCATTATTATTATTATTGCTGGATCGTCGGTTGGGGGGCCACGCTCTGTAATCGGTATTTCACATCCAGCATGTATTATGGTACCATACAGAAGGTACGGAGGAAGAAGAGTTCCAGATTACGCAGCTCGTACGGTTTCCCTCCATCTTTGGCGGCGAGTAAGTTACGGCTTCCCCCTGCTTCTGGAAAGAGAAGCAGACGAAGATCTCGCAATTCCAATCCATGGGTACAAGTGTAAGTATGTATATATATATATATAATAAGTACAGGATGCCGCCTCCCTCCAGGTATTTGCCCGATATTGTTTTTAACTTCGCAACAAACCCTCAGTTATCCCGGCAGCGGACGGTATACCGCGACCACCACCCTTTTAAGCTGTGATTATTATTATTATTATTATTATTATTATTATTATCAACTGTCTCCCGCACGCCCATACCGGGTCGAAATATGGAGCATTCAAAGATGAGCCTGAAGATCTATGACACTGACACTGGACAGACGGACAAACTCTGGAAACGTCCCCAAGACTCTTCCTTGGGCGTCAGGTTGTTAGTAATACAGTTCTGATGCTTAAACTCTGTCTGCCGTCATGAATAGTTCGGGTCCTGTCTGTAAAATTCCACCACTCCCATCAAGCAGATCAAGGACTTGTCTCTGAAACAGGGCAGTTGCAAGCAAGATCCACCGCCAACTAATAATTATCACCGTTCTACCGTCTCATCTCTTGACGTTGGTAAGACACACGAAGCGCTCTGCCGGATATGTAAATGTATGTATGTATATATGGTAAAATGAGAGAGCGTCTGCTATCATCATCAATTTCTCTCATCCACATCTCCAATACAGGGTTCCTTCGGCTTCTACAGGTTCTTTTTCGCCGTTTTGCCAGCTTCGAAGCCCTTTCGGGCTGTGGAAGGACCGAAAGAACCCGTGGGCCCCTGGACCCTCCCTCTCATGGTCCCGGAAAATGCTATTATTACTAGGAATCAGTCTGGGCGGTGTCGGGGGAACATGTGGTAAAAGTCTCAGTTAGAGCCCCACCATGGAATGGTTTCGGCGAAGTGGCAAGGGGAGTCGTAGTTAATCGGCTGCGCCATGACACACCACGCCCCGCCCCCATTGGGCCAGCATCATCATCATCATCATCATCATCATCATCATCATCGTCGTCGTCGTCGTCGTCGTTGCCGCTCGCACGCCCAGTAACCACTTGTACGCATGCTTTAAAAAACAGTTGGTATGTTGTGTATGCTGTGTTTCAAGAGCTGGCAACAATGATCAGCAATAATACTTCCCGGACCCAAAAGAATGAAAAAAGAACTTCAATGGAAATAAATCCCAGTATGTTGTAGATAATTGCCCCTGTAGGTACTCACCTTCCCCCCCAACCCCCGGGACCTGGAATTGCTTCTTTACCTATGTCCCCTGGTAAAGAAGTATCATCTATCGTTTGTCACCGAGACGTTACTGGTTTTCCCTGCTGAAGATTGGTGCCGCCCACAAGTATCCCGGCTAGACGGGCCCAAAAATAGACTGGGGCTGCCACTTGTCTCGGATCACGAACAACCCATCCCTCATCATCCTTGGCCCTGCTGTTAGAGGAAAATCTTGCCTTGGCGGATGACTCCAGGCTGTTCTTTGGCCTGGCGAAGAGGGTGTTCTACTGCGAGTCAGAACCTATCCTGGTTATCATTAAGGCTGTGGTTGTTTACAGTGTATATATATATTACTTGATGATTCTTTTTTCCCCGTGCACCGAAAAGGGCTGTTGAGGAACCTGGGGCTGTTCTGTATGTAACGTGACAAGGGCATTGCGTATATATATACATACATACATACATACATACATACATACATACGATACAGTATAGATTACTCCACAATACAGGGTTAGTTTACAACTTACCCTTTCGGGCGGTGTCTTGTTTCTGCCCTGTCCCTGGTCTTCCGCGTCCCCAGTCAACCATTCACTCACTTGGTTCCTCGATCCGATTTCGTTTCGTTTCGTTCGTTCTCTCACTTTCTTTATTTTGTTTTTGTTTTTTTTTAATTATTTTATTCCAGACTCTCATCTGAGCATACTGGGGCAGCCTCGGTATCACTCGTTTTCTTTATTATTGAATATTGTCTTGCATTTTTGGGCTCTTGCCTTCCTTCTCCTGGAAGCCCATCCATCCGCTCTACGTCCGTATCGAAACAGTCCCTCGCTCGGGAGAATTCTCGTTTCTCGGTCTTCGTCGTGCTTCCTCTGTCCATTCTTTACCAAGCTGACAAGAGCATCTTAATCTTTGCTTAATTTCTCGAGAAACCCGTTCATTGAGCTGTTGCCGGGTTTCCCAGTTGGCGGATCCTCTCGTGTTGTCTTAAACAACAACCTTCAAATGTCTGAATACGGCTCGAATAATTAAGAGAGAAATTGTACCTCTTTTCTAGCCTGGACAGTCACTCGTATACAGTCGTTATTGCTGCCGGGTTAGACGTCTTTCGTTCCAAGTCCGACGACGGCCTTCGCGCCTGATATTCGGTCTTTTCGCCATGACCCTCAATTCGTTGACGGGGACTATCCCCTCCCATGCACAGTCCTCGCTGCCTTCGCTTCCTGCCTACCTTCAATCGGACACCCACCTCACGGCTCATCTGGCTAGCAGGTAAAAAATTACTTCTATATATATTCCTCAACTTTTGATTCTCGTGACAATTTTTAACACTTTTTTTTGCCGCAATTTTAGATTCTATGTGTCTTTACCTACAGCGCGGCTATCTTCTCAAGGGCTGATATGCCTCAACACCTACACATCTTCAACCAGAGGACCAGATGGGCAAAAAGAAGGGAGTGCGATGGGGGAAGCAGATGATTTGGCGAGACGTGCTTGGGCTCGTTTGGGTGGAAGAGGTGAAAATCAGGCCATCATCTTCCTGTGAGTCCTTACTTGTTGCAATCACACTGCAAGCATCCTTGAAACACCACCCCACTCCAGAAATGCTAATTTTACATAAACTTCAGGGGAGAATCGGGTTCTGGAAAGACAACCGTTCGCTCCCATCTTCTTTCTTCCTTCCTCTCCTTATCATCGACTCCACTCTCAGCTAAACTCTCACTTGCTGCATTTGTTTTCGATACTTTGACAACCACGAAATCTATCACCACTCCGATTGCTTCAAAAGCTGGCTTGTTCTTCGAGCTTCAATATGATGCTTCGTCGACCATCAATCCAACGTTGATCGGCGGTAAAATTTTGGACTATCGGCTGGAAAGAAGCCGCATTGCATCAGTTCCCACAGGTGAACGTAGTTTCCATGTGCTCTACTACCTCCTCGCCGGAACTACTGCTGCTGAGAAAGCACATCTGGGATTGGACCACTCGATTGATATCCGCTCCGGCGGATCTGGCAACCGGTCATCTGGCACAATCTCCCATAAGAGATGGCGGTATCTTGGACATCCAACGCAGCTGAAGGTCGGGATCAATGACGCTGAAGGTTTCCAACAATTCAAAAATGCTCTTCGCAAATTACAGTTCCCTCGAAGTGAAATTGCGGAGATCTGCCAGATTCTTGCTTGTATCCTACACATTGGGCAGCTGGAGTTTACTACCGGTCAAGCCACTCTGACAAGCGCGGAGGAAAGTGGTGGATATTCACACGAGGGTGGTGAGATTGTTACCATAGTGAAGAACAAGGACGTTTTGGGAAACGTGGCGGCATTCCTTGGATTGAGTGTGGCTGAGCTCGAGACAAGCCTAGGCTACAAGACGAAAACTATCCATCGTGAACGTGTCACTGTCATGCTGGACCCCAAAGGCGCGCGGGATAACGCTGATGACCTTGCTCGAACTCTCTATGCTCTTCTGGTTGCCTATGTGATGGAGAACATCAATCAGCGTATATGTGCTGCAGAAGATTCAGTTGCCAATACCGTCTCCATCATTGATTTCCCGGGCTTTGCCCAATCAGCTGTCACCGGGTCAACTTTGGATCAACTATTGAATAATGCCGCTACAGAGTCACTTTACAACTACTGTCTGCAGAGCTTTTTCGACCGCAAAGCAGAATTGCTTGAAACTGAAGAGGTCAGCGTCCCTGCAACTAGCTATTTTGACAACTCAGATGCCGTCAAATGTCTCCTGAAACAGGGCAATGGGCTTCTGGCAATCCTGGATGATCAAACAAGACGGGGACGGACGGATACCCAACTGCTCGAAGCCTTGAGGAAGAGATTTGAAAACAAAAATCCAGCAATTTCTGTCGGGAGTGCCACGGCTACCCTTCCTGGCAGTAATTTCGCTTCGAAGAATCTGGCTGCCACTTTCACAGTTCGGCATTTTGCAGGAGAAGTTGATTATCCTATCCAAGGCCTGGTTGAGGAAAATGGTGACATGGTTTCTGGCGATTTAATGAACCTCATCAATTCTACCTGGAGTTCTTTCGTGCGGGAACTATTTGGCCAGGAAGCTCTCCAAACCGTGCGCCATCCTCAGGAAAAATCGGCCATCATGCAAGCCCAGGTTATGTCAAAGCCACTTAGAATGCCAAGTATGGCAAGACGCAAAATAGATGGACCTGCCCGAGTTAAAGCACTCGCGGCTCAGGAGGAAAATGATGATGACGATATTTCTGGTAGTGGTGGTTCTGCTTCTGGATCTAAAAGGCAGAAGAAAGGAAGCCCCGCATATGGTCCTAATCAGGGTGCTGCTGCCCAATTCCTCGCATCTTTGAACATCATCAACAAATCCCTGACCGCAACCAACGTGAATCCCTACTTCGTGTTCTGCCTGAAGCCCAACGATCGTCGAATTGCAAATCAATTCGATAGTAAATGCGTTCGAACCCAAGTGCAAACACTTGGTATTGCAGAAATCAGTCAACGGCTTCGTAATACAGATTTTACCGTGTTTCTTCCCTTTAGTGAATTCATTGGATTGTCAGATACGGAATCGGTCATTGTTGGGAGCGATAAGGAAAAATGTCAGTTGGTGGTTGATGAGAGGAGGTGGCCTGCAAATGAAGCTCGGGTTGGAAGCACTGGAGTATTCTTGAGTGAGAGATGCTGGGCAGATATTGCAGGGGTCGGCGAACGAGTTGTCCCTAGCTACAGCGGAGATGGAATGGATGACGGAGATGGAATGCTTGGAGTTGGCACGAAAATGCCATATGGAGACTCGAAAGTTCGTCTCCTTAATTCCCCCGACCTGTCTCCTGGGGCCTTTATATATGGAGACGAAACCAAGCAGGGTTTCTATAGCGCTCGTGAAATCGACTCTCGTTCCGATGCGGGGGCATCCGCCTTCAACTCCGGCGACATGTTCAAGAACTTGGAGACTCGAGAGCAAATGGCTGAGAAGGGAAACGAGAGGAAAATGGAAGAAGTCGACGATGTTGTCGTTTCTGGCAGCCGCAAACGGTGGTTAGCCGTCGTTTATATACTTACTTTCTACATTCCTGATTTTATCATTAGATTCATAGGACGGATGAAGCGGAAAGATGTCCGAGTTGCGTGGCGAGAAAAATTTGCGATTAACCTCATCATTTGGTTCAGCTGTGGGCTCGCCGTCTTTTTCATTGTCGTCTTCCCCCGAATACTTTGCCCGAAACAACACGTCTTTTCACCTAGTGAACTTTCCTCCCACGACGGAAAGGGTAACAATCAAGCCTATATAGCCATTCGGGGCGAGGTGTTCGATCTGGGCGCTTACATACCCTCCCACTATCCGAAAATTGTTCCTCGGGAAGCGTTGAGGAAGTATGCAGGCATGGATGCTACGAAGCTTTTCCCTGTGCAAGTTAGCGAACTTTGCAAAGGCGTTGATGGTAGCATTGATCCTTCCGTCCTCCTTGACTTTACATCTCCCAATAGAACCGGCTCTGTGACTGTTTCGCGAGACAATGACCCGAACGCTCAATACCATGATTTCCGAGCTTTCACCAATGATTCCCGACCACGTTGGTATTCTGATAAAATGAATATGTTGAGGATGAACTACAGGAAAGGATATGTCGGGTACTCTCCAAGATACCTGAAGACCCTCGCTGATAAAGATCAATCCCTTGCGGTCCTTGACGGGTATGTGTATGATTTGACAAATTATATCATCGGAGGCCGTCGACTTAAGGCACCACCTGGTGAGGATCTACCCGAGAATGTCAACGTCAACTTCATGGATCCCTTGGTTGTCGACTTATTTCAACAGAGACCTGGACAGGATATCTCAGAGTTATTCAGACGGCTTCCTCTGGGAGATAATGAAAGCACCATGAGAGCCTGCTTGACCAATTTGTTTCAGGTTGGCAAGCTTGACACTCGAAGCTCGATTCAGTGTCAATTCTCTCAGTATTTTGTTCTCGCCGTATCAATTCTCTTGGTCACAATCATCGGCTTCAAGTTCTTTGCCGCATTGCAATTCGGAAGAAAAAATCTACCGGAAAATCTTGATAAATTCATCATATGTCAAGTGCCGGCGTACACTGAAGATGAAGAGTCTCTGCGTCGAGCTATAGACTCAATGGCTCGAATGAGATATGATGATAAGCGCAAACTCCTGGTTGTTATTTGCG
Organism: Paracoccidioides lutzii; assembly: GCF_000150705.2. Lineage (NCBI taxonomy): Eukaryota > Fungi > Ascomycota > Eurotiomycetes > Onygenales > Ajellomycetaceae > Paracoccidioides > Paracoccidioides lutzii. The sequence continues at coordinate 800,169 of NW_015440947.1, read as the reverse complement.
ATGGTATGATTATTGGTCAAGGGAATGATCGGCCCACTCCCCGGATTGTCCTGGACATCCTTGGAGTTTCTGATACTGTTGACCCGGAACCTTTGAGCTTTGAAAGTTTGGGAGAAGGTATGAAGCAGCACAATATGGGTAAAGTATACTCTGGATTATATGAAGTCCAAGGCCATATCGTGCCTTTCTTGGTCGTTGTCAAGGTGGGCAAACCTTCGGAGGTCTCTCGTCCTGGAAACCGTGGAAAGCGAGATTCGCAAATGCTTCTCATGCGTTTCTTAAACCGGGTTCATTACAATCTTCCCATGAGCCCACTTGAACTGGAAATACATCATCAGATCCGTAACATCATTGGAGTCAATCCCACATTCTACGAGTTCATACTACAAGTAGACGCAGATACCGTAGTCGCCCAGGACGCTGCAACTCGAATGGTCGCAGCCTTCCTACACGATACGCGCATTATCGGTCTTTGCGGAGAAACAGGTCTCACCAATGCCAAGTCCTCCATGATAACGATGATTCAGGTTTACGAATACTACATATCTCATAATTTGACCAAAGCGTTCGAGAGTCTCTTCGGGTCCGTGACGTGTTTGCCTGGTTGCTTTACTATGTACCGTATTCGGTCAGTTGACACTGGAAAACCCCTATTCGTTAGCCGAGAGGTCGTGGAAGCTTATTCTGAGATCCGCGTCGACACCCTCCACATGAAAAATCTGCTCCACTTGGGTGAAGATCGTTATCTCACTACACTCCTTTTGAAGCACCACCCGAAGTACAAGACGAAATACATTTTTAATGCCCATGCCTGGACCATCGCACCTGACAGTTGGGCAGTCTTCATGTCTCAGCGCCGAAGATGGATTAACTCTACTGTACACAATCTTATCGAGCTTATCCCTCTCCAGCAACTATGTGGTTTCTGCTGCTTTAGCATGAGATTCGTCGTTTTCGTTGATCTTTTAAGTACCGTTATCCAGCCAGTGACAGTTGCATATGTCGTATACCTCATCGTTCTCATCGCCGTCAACCCATCCCTCATCCCGATAACCGCATTTATTTTGCTTGGAGCAATCTATGGTCTACAGGCCGTTATTTTCATCCTTAGACGCAAATGGGAAATGGTTGGCTGGATGATCATTTATATCCTCGCTATGCCAGTCTTCTCAATGGGCCTCCCTCTCTATTCCTTTTGGCACATGGACGATTTCTCATGGGGTAACACCCGTATCGTCACAGGAGAGAAGGGTCGCAAGATTGTTATCTCGGACGAGGGCAAATTTGATCCTGCATCGATCCCAAAGAAGAAGTGGGAAGAGTACCAAGTTGAGCTCTGGGAAGCACAAACCCAACAAGACGATCGCTCCGAAGTCTCCGGCGTGTCCTATGGCACCCGATCCTATCACCCAGCCGCATCTGAATACGGTTTCCCGGCCTCACGGCCTGCTTCTCAAATCGAACTTAACCGGTTTGTCACCTCACGCATGTCCTTGGCTCCTTCTGACACGTTGGGCAATGGCCCTGAGATGGAGATGGTGGATCTCATGGGCCTCCCGAGTGATGACTCCCTACTTGCGGAGATCCGTGATATTTTACGTACGGCGGATTTAATGACTGTTACGAAGAAGAGTATCAAGGCTGAGCTGGAGCGGAGGTTTAATATTAATCTCGATGCCAAGAGGCAGTATATCAACTCTGGTAAGTTCTTCTATCATTCACCTTCCTAAATATGAAATTGTTATGTGTTCTACTACATTTCTCTGTCTCTAACCATCTTCGAATTTTCAATAGCAACCGAAGCCGTCCTTTCCGGACAACTGTGAAAAATTACATCTCTAATCCATCATTCACGGGAGTTTTCTTCACTTTTTGCTCTTTTAACATACTGCCTAATCAGATTATGATGTGTCTTCTATGATTTATTTTTCACTACATTTTGAGCGAGTTTCTTGAATTGGTATACTCTTGTTTTTTTATTCTGTCTATTTTCTAGAGGTTGGAATGTTATTTTTGTTTTCTCCATCATCTATCACAACTAAACACAGCAATAGGTATATGAAGCTTAGCGCTTAATTCTGTATTCAATTTCTTTGTTTTCAGTTTCAAGTTAATTTTGAATTTTTTTTTTTTTTAATTTTTTTCCAGTGAAAAAGTGAGGTATGAGATCGATTTTGATTTACTCCTCTCGTTGCTTTCCTGCCGCAATTCTTGTTTGTTCTTTGAAACGATTGAAAAATGAAAAGAGCTTCTTCTGTTTTCTTATTTGTTTTATTAGTCATTTACCTGCAGAATTTGTCATTTCTTAAGTTTTTCTTCTCATTTTTGTTCTAGGATTGCTATGGCCGCTTTGCTTCCTCTGATAGTCGGATATATTTAGCTATTGATAGATTTATTACATTACTGAAAACCGTCTATACCTGCTGTAGAATTATCTATGGTGTGTGGTTGCCATTTTCCAAGCGAACCGGCCACATCTTATGCGAAAGAACTCCTGGTTTAAAAGGTGTTCAGCCTTCTGAAAGACTTTACAGAGCCCACTCACAAGGAGGCCAGGTTGACCCGTAGGATCGGATATCGGTTGCTAATGATGTTGACAGATTATTGTTTGCACCTCAAAGCACCGTTTCCTAGTATAGGAAAATTTCAACTTCTATGTTGGATATAGTAAAATGCAGAGAGTACGGGCCATTGAGCCGATTAGATAACTAGATCGTCAGACCCTTGAATTAGATCTATCCTGCTGCTAGTATACGGCGGAGATGAGTCCGTCTCCCAAATTTCCACCCCCAAAAGGGGTGCAAGGGTGCAGCATAGCCCATAGATTGTTCAAATGCACCTGTATCCCATATACTTCTAGCACACACCTGGACGACGAAGGACAGCTCCATAGATCATTATTAGTCTGTGTCGTTTTTCGGATAAGAGAAAATGCAAGGTAAAAGCCAAATGAAGAAGAGCAGGAGCTTACCAAACCGACTTCTACCCAAAGATTATTAATATGCCTCAAATAGTTACTATAAGACAGCTGCAGCAGGAATCTGAGAACAAGTCTTCATGGCTTTTTGAATCTTTATTTTCCCAAGGGTAAATATCTCATATGCCGCTGAAGCGGAGCCGTATCATGTAGCTAATGGATCAAATCGAAAACATTCCACAAAAAGAAAGAAAGAACTGTATCGTAAGATGGCCTGCTTCGGGAAGTCCATGAGTAATTCGGACCTGAAAGTGAGGGGATGCGGTCCCTTAGAAAAGGCGCACCCGTAACGGTGCCCTGGGTAGTAGATGGACGTTTGAATAAGTTATAACTAGATTAGCGCGTAAGTTCTGAGTAAGCGCTTGCACAGGGAATTTTTTATTGGTTGTAAGATCGCGGCTATTCGTTTAAGCTTAAAACCTTATTTGAATGTTAGAATCTGCCAACTGAATTAGGAAGGCAGAGGGTAGATCTTGTTAATTGAGATTATTTTAGCTGAGAAGTGCTCAGCGACCCGTCGGCACTATTTCAAGTCCTGGACTTTCAGAGGAAGGGTTCTCTTCGTGATGCACTTCTGAATTGTTTCAAATCCATTACACTGTTATCCTTTGTTCGAAGAATGTTTTCAAAAGCCTTGGGCAGTTTGAGGGCAACGCGATCGAAACTTTCCCCATCAAATCTCAGTTAGGCATCACTGCCTCGAATCAAAGACTTGTTGAATAATACAGTGTGGGAAGCCAATAATTGAATGCTGTGCAATAATGGAGAAATGGTAACTCCGATTTTTATCCTTGAATAATCATCGTCTCTTAGACCAGTCTCAGGGACATCAGGAATTTGATGTGATAGTTACGCTCTCTTGAGAACACTTTGAACAAATCGGGTTGACTTTAATTCAAGCCCAGTTTCAGTCCAGTGAATTCATGCTGTCCCGTCAGCTAAAGTGCACAAGTTGAACTGCTCTTGAAAATGTTATATTACAGCGAATAGGACAATCCGCGTGTTTCATCGAGTCAATCGCCCAATTAGCCAAAAATTTACTGAGCATTTTACTCCCTAAGGAAGCCTCTCAACAACAAAGTTGTTACGAATAAAATACTAGCACAGAAAGAAATTGCTACCTGCGTCTCTGGTTAGTCGCTCCAGCACCGTGCATCATCGTTTGCCGGTAGATTGCAGGGATTGTGCATATGTCTGGGAGTGGATATATACATATACCGCAGCCTCCACAAATTCCATATCTGCTTCTTGGACGTAGTTAGGATCCATAAACTTCGCCACGTGCGACAGGAATGCAATTCCCCGCTACGTTCTTTTGGTTGACAGCGGGTGGCTTAAAATATTGTCCAATCATCTGGAGGCCTCCAGAAAAACATCCGTAACCGACGCTTTATGTCCGCCTCAAGAGGCCATCTTTGCTCCAAACAATTCATTGTTATAATGAGCATGCTATGGAAGATACAGACCTTCCTCGTCCAGATTACCGAGGAGGTTCGTCTCAAATTGACTTGATTTATATTCATTTTCATTTATATAGTGCTGAAATGAGATCGCAGGGACGGAGGAGCAGGGCCTTCAACAAGAGGAAATTCGACGTCCGATTTAGGCGAATACAAGCTGATGTGGATCTTCTCCCAACGTCTAGTATGCTTCACGCAGTGACACGAAAGGCCGTTTTTTTTGTTATTGCTCCGAGGAATTGCGCCCATCCATGGATCCATGTGCTTTAGTGCTTTCAATGGCAATGCATGGAGGCAACCGCCAGGAGGGGGGAAAGCGGAGGGAGGGAGAACGGAATGGAGAAATGTGGAGGTCCATTATTTGCTCCACATGTTGTCATCCGTGAATGCAAGAAGGGATCGGACTGTTCAGCTTGGTGCTTCCTGCAGCAGTCGTGATATCGGCTTGATGACATGCTTCTAACCTGTCAGTTGAACTGATGGGCTATGTGAAGAACGCCAACTCGTTTTCCCTGTGATTGACGTTGACAAACCGCCTTCCCATCTGTCTACATTTCCTTTTCGTAAGTAAATTTGCCTATGATATGTTATCAGTTGCCATTAACGATCGGGGATTACATTGCTTTATTTTATCCACTGCATCAAACTGACTTTTCAATGCCTCCACAGTCCCCGAAAAACAGACTTACGGTGCGAGAGAAAGTGCTTCACCGTTTATACGGTCTTATCCTCCTTAAGGATACGCTAAGGGTGGTTAGAGGCGATTGTCTAAAGGGAGAAATACTATCTGATGAATCTAGCCTTCGCGACACGAAACTGCGACGCGGATCCCTGATATTTCTTCTAGCGACGAAGATACTAGAAAGAAAATGAATACTACAGCGGAGGCGATGCTGGATGAGATGATTCAGGAGATGAAAACAGATTTCAAGAATGATTTGACAAGGGCTGGCCCCATGTATATACATGCAGATTCGTCGGCAGATATGACATCGACGCTCGCAGACGTCGGCGCCGTGGCTCGCGTTGGTATGCAGGCCTTCGAGATCGCAAGCTACCTGGGTTCATTATCTCTAAGCGATCCTGTCTATGCTATAGGTGAGTTCGATCCGAATGCATGAAAGGGATAATCGACAACCAAACCGAACTCAGAGCAGAACAGAACGCCATTAAAATCAAAATTACCTCATTTTTAACACCTTCCAACAAATAAACTGGAAAGCGCAGAACCTCCCCCGACAACGAACCCGTACCAAAATTTGCATCCGCTTCAGCAGCAGGCACCCCAATTCCAGTTCCAGTTCCAGCTCCAATCCCAATCCCACGACAACATCGCTATTAGCCCTTCTACGCCGATGCCGATGCCATGCCGATGCCCGATCTCCATTCCCATCCCCAACCCAATTCACCACGCCACTCCCCCGGCGCCCCTCTATTCACATTTCCCTTCTAACCCCCTTCCTTTACCCCACAGTAGCAGTGGCAACAACACTGCGACAGCATTTCAAGAGAGCAACACCATCCACAAAAGTAATGGCCAACAGCAACAGGCCTCAGGGTCGCACTTGAACTCTCCCGCACAAAGGGGAAGAGACGCAAGTGGCGAGGGACCACCGAGCCAGCAGTAAACCTGGTTTCTCCAACGTCATTGAAGCGGACGGTTGGTATGATGGTGGCGATTCCACTTACGAACCTCACAACCATTTCAGGCATGTTTTTAATTCAAGGGACTAGGTTATGGATATGTATGGTATGCATGGAGTACGATTATTATTATTATTATTATTATTATTATTTTGCGCTGAGGACTTGGGACCTCTCTGCCTCGTTTTCCCCCTTTTTAGTGAATGCCAGCTAAGTTTGTAAACGAAACTACTTATAAATGTATTTAATGACAAGTTTTCGACCTTCAAAAGGCTATGTAGCTGCCTCACTGCTCACCCAAAGTCTCACATCAGAGATCTCGAGAAAGGATTTCAGAAGAAATCTTAAAAAACTCTTTCCACACTGCTGAATTCACAACCGGAATGCGTCGCGTGAATGGCCCTACGCCATCTGTCAATCTCAGCATGAAGGAAACCCGAGGGTATTTAGAGATTTACATCAGTCGGACAAACTCGGGAAACGTTTTCAAAAATAAACGAAAATAAATTTTACATATTCAAATAATATATATATTTTAAATTATTTTTTAAGCGATACTTTTCAACTCGGTATTTTTCCCCCTGCCCTTGGTGAATCCCTGGGAATTGTATGGAGGGAGTGACGGCCTTTAAATAAGCAGAGAGCAAAAGAAGCAGTTTTAATTTTAAAAGGGAGCAAATATTAAAAAAAAAA
>NW_015440947.1:792052-793295 GCF_000150705.2 Paracoccidioides lutzii | reverse complement strand
CCTAAAATATGAAATTGTTATGTGTTCTACTACAATTCCTCTGTCTCTAACCATCTTCGAATTTTCAATAGCAACCGAAGCCGTCCTTTCCGGACAACTGTGAAAAATTACATCTCTAATCCATCATTCACGAGAGTTTTCTTCACTTTTTGCTCTTTTAACATACTGCCTAATCAGATTAATGATGTGTCTTCTATGATTTATTTTTCACTACATTTTGAGCGAGTTTCTTGAATTGGTATACTCTTGTTTTTTTATTCTGTCTATTTTCTAGAGGTTGGAATGTTATTTTTGTTTTCTCCATCATCTATCACAACTAAACACAGCAATAGGTATATGAAGCTTAGCGCTTAATTCTGTATTCAATTTCTTTGTTTTCAGTTTCAAGTTAATTTTGAATTTTTTTTTTTTTTAATTTTTTTCCAGTGAAAAAGTGAGGTATGAGATCGATTTTGATTTACTCCTCTCGTTGCTTTCCTGCCGCAATTCTTGTTTGTTCTTTGAAACGATTGAAAAATGAAAAGAGCTTCTTCTGTTTTCTTATTTGTTTTATTAGTCATTTACCTGCAGAATTTGTCATTTCTTAAGTTTTTCTTCTCATTTTTGTTCTAGGATTGCTATGGCCGCTTTGCTTCCTCTGATAGTCGGATATATTTAGCTATTGATAGATTTATTACATTACTGAAAACCGTCTATACCTGCTGTAGAATTATCTATGGTGTGTGGTTGCCATTTTCCAAGCGAACCGGCCACATCTTATGCGAAAGAACTCCTGGTTTAAAAGGTGTTCAGCCTTCTGAAAGACTTTACAGAGCCCACTCACAAGGAGGCCAGGTTGACCCGTAGGATCGGATATCGGTTGCTAATGATGTTGACAGATTATTGTTTGCACCTCAAAGCACCGTTTCCTAGTATAGGAAAATTTCAACTTCTATGTTGGATATAGTAAAATGCAGAGAGTACGGGCCATTGAGCCGATTAGATAACTAGATCGTCAGACCCTTGAATTAGATCTATCCTGCTGCTAGTATACGGCGGAGATGAGTCCGTCTCCCAAATTTCCACCCCCAAAAGGGGTGCAAGGGTGCAGCATAGCCCATAGATTGTTCAAATGCACCTGTATCCCATATACTTCTAGCACACACCTGGACGACGAAGGACAGCTCCATAGATCATTATTAGTCTGTGTCGTTTTTCGGATAAGAGAAAATGCAAGGTAAAAGCCAAATGAAGAAGAGCAGGA
>NW_015440947.1:788107-789135 GCF_000150705.2 Paracoccidioides lutzii | reverse complement strand
GTTCGACCAGGTCGAGCCCGTTCCTAGTTGCATCATACTGTGTTCCGCAAACATCGATGTAGAAATTATACTCATTGAAGCCATCGAAAATGATTTGGACATTACCTATCATACAAGACGTAAGCATGCCTGCTCTCGTAGGGAGGCACAACAAAGGAAAGCTTGGGAAACTCACTTTGACCCATGATCTTATTGATCTTGCCATTCTTCTTGCCACTCACAAATTCCTTATGCTCGTTCGCCAGCTCAATCTTAACACGCATCTGATAAGGTGTACGCTTCACGAAAGGAATCTGCTGAATCACCATCATAGCCGCTTTGACAGAATCATCGGAGCCATTAATGGTGAAAGTCAGCTTGTCGAAACTGACTTCAGCGCCCGAGTTGGTGCAGATATCGGAAAGCATCGTTCTAACATCAGCTGGGGACGGGCCACGCATGGAACCCGCTTGGGTAGGGTCGGGCAGTATGAGCCACCAGGAAGCACTGTAGAATTGGCCAGCCTAAGAGGGAAAATGGTTACCATACGTGATTACACTCATACTTGCAGGAAGAGTGAAGCTTACCAATGCCATGATCTCCCTCACGGTTCGCTCAATATGAAGAACTTCCGTCCCTTGAACACGAACCATACCATGCTGACTGCCCAATGATGGGAAAAGGACATACGTGCCATTAGCTTCCATGACTTTGCGAACCTTGTCCAAACGATCTAGAAGAATATTGTCGATTTTACTCGAGGACAGTTTAACGTTCTTCATAAAAATCTTGACTCCTGTGACCAGGGTCGTGTAATTTTTTTCTTTGCCTGACCAATTTGTTCTTGAGATTCGCCAGTAATATAAACCTCGTCTTCGCTTCTGCGGTTACCACCGGGTGGTGTATAGCCAAAAACTCGCGGGAATGGGTTGAAAAATATGGCCGATGGATTGCGCCTCGAAGAGCCTGATATCCTTGCGGGACTGCCACAACGAGGATGGATCGAATAGCTCAAGCTTCATAGCGTCTCATCGGCGTTTAACTGCTAT
>NW_015440947.1:697243-787516 GCF_000150705.2 Paracoccidioides lutzii | reverse complement strand
GGGGGGGGCAGAGGAAAAGAGGAGAAAGAGGAAGACGGCGAGAGATACAGATATAGAGAGACAGAGAGGGGTAGACAGACAGGTAGAGATAGAGAGATAGAGATAATGATCGAGAAGTGGAAGTTGGAGTCGGGACAGACGACGAAGATGAGGTGGACGCGGCTCACGTGGGGCCTGACTCAGCCTGCTCGGCTGGACAGGGTCGAACCACGCCTGGACAACGGGACAAGAGCCGGGAGATGGAAGATGTCATAGATTCGAGCGAGGTGAAAGAGCTGAGAGCGGAGCGGGGGAGAACAGACAGAGTGTCCATGGAGAGTTTGCGGGTTGAAAAAAAAAAAAAAAAAAAAAAAACAAAAAAACAAAAAGACAAAAAAACCTCTAGTTGGACTACTGGTATTATTGTCTGATATATATATATGTATGTATGTATATGTATGTATATGTATACTGGCATTCCCTCTCCGGCTCGAGGGATTCTCTTTTTAGCATCAAGGCTTTTTTTTTTTTTTTTAATTCCGCCTGCTCATCACCCTAGCTACACTGCTGCTGAAGTTAATCAGCAGCTTCTGGTTTCTCCGGTCACTGACTAGTTAAGCAAATCCTCTCTGACGAACCTCCTGTCAGTCTTGCACTATCCCATTCCGTCCCTCAGCTCTCTCTATCCATGGATCCCGGATGGGCAAAAGTGAAGGCGTGCGGAGAGAGTAAGTTTACCCCTCCGTCAATTGGCTGGAATAAAGTCCTCACAATTTCACAGCTGCTGAGGTAACTTCCCCCCCCTTCCCCTCCCCCAGTGTCTGGTTGGCTGGTTTGACTTTTGGCTGCTCGGTTAGTTAATTAGCTAGCTAGTTAGTAAGTTACCTCATCAACGTCATCATCACCATCACTTATCATCATCAGCCACCAATGAGGAACCGCAATTTTCATTTCTCAGCATCTGGCTTCTCCTATCATCTGCCGTGCTCCTAAGTTTCACAAGTTTTGCCTAGAAAACATGTCCAACCACCACTTAAAATAAAAGCCGTCATCGTCTCCCACTTATGCTTCCCACCTCTCATCACCCATCCCACTTGGCCCTGGCTAGCTGGTGTAGTTTTGGTGTAGCTTGCAGAGTTAGCTTAGGTCCCCCTTCCCCTGCACAGCCCCCTTCCTATCTCCATCCCCGCCAGACGCTGAAGCATCGCAACAGCGAGAAAAATCCCTAGCAACCCGGCTGTCCGAACACCCATCATTGAATTCTGACATAATTCGCAAGTGTTGTTGTGGAAAGTTTTCGCAGAGCCAAAAAAGCAAAAGGCAAAAAAGCTCAAGTCCCAAACAAAAAGGTTAACCAGAAGGGACAATCCCCAGAAATCATAATGAGAGAGCCTTGTTTTATCTATACCCCATAATAATAATAATAATAATAATAAAAAAAACCTTCTCTTGCGTCGTCCTTCCTCCAAACAACCCGCCAAATAACCAACAGTCCCTTGGGCCTTTGGGTGGTTAGGAGGTTTCTTTGGTTAGAATCTGGAGGCATTTTTACCCATTCAGTCAGTCCCCAAAACATCCGGCTCCTCATCCCGCTTATTCATCCCGCTAGGTAAATTAAATATAATTAACAAGGGGTCTAAAACGCCCCCCCGTCCCTAATGGTTTGCCTGGAACCTGAATGCTTTGTTTGGACTGAAGTGAAACTACCCCGAACTGTAAAAAAAAATATACATATATATAAAAAAAAAATATAAACAAAAACCTGCCAGGGTAGCTGGTGGATATCCGCCCGTTATTGGACAGGACTCACCCTTGCTCCTTGGCAAGTTCCACCGCACCCGTAAACCCCGCGTATCAGGGCTTCTTCTTGGACAGGAAAACTCTCCTGTTTACCGGGCAGCTTATGGGCAAGGAAAAAGGCTCCATCCCCGTGCAAACAAATCCCAGTCCCCAACCAAACTGCTCCCCCCCCGGGTCTCTGACTTTAATCACGGGTCCCCCCCTGGGGGATCTTATCTGAGCAACCCCCCGCCCATGTCACTGGCTACGCGTAAAACAACCACAAGAGGGCAAGTCAAGAGGGTTCCGGCATGACAAACGCCCAACATGTGATAGAGCAGCCAAGGATATTGGGATTAGGGATCACCAAACCCACCTGCAAGTTACCTGGGTACACTAACTGAAAGGCTACCCTGTTTGGGGTGTGGGGCGGACTGTATCCGTGCATGCGAGGGAGTTGAGATGGGAAGGTGATGGTTTTGAGTGACGCGGAGACAGCTCTGGGGCGAGGGGGCTCGATGGGCGGGAAAGACTGGATATGCCTTGCGTGGCTCGGGGAACTGAACTGAGATGGTATGAGTGGGGAATCGGGGGCCGGTTGAAGGTGAACGGGGGAAGGAGATTGTGGGGTGGTTGTTTTGAAGGGGGGAAGTGGTGGTTGATATCTATTGGGCTTTGGTTCTCTGGTGGGAAAAGTCTTGCGTGTGTTTTGGCTTTTGGGCGGAAGATAGGTGGTTGTTTTTTACCTTCTGGAAGTATCTCTTTGTAAATAATGATGGGTTTGAGGTGAAGGACCTGACGGGATGCAGGTATGTAGATGGTTGTTGAAGAATTAAGAATCGGAGAATTAAATGCTTGTCTGGTGGCTATGTATGTATGTATGTGTGTATGGATGTTTGTTTGTATGTACAGTAAATGAAGATTAGATAGGAAGCGGGCAATAACAATAATCACCATGATCGATCTAATGGGAATCGAAATGTCACTTTAACAGAACCAGTATCACAATCCCTAGAGTCGAAATCCAAACACCATTCGAAAATTGCTTCGAAAAATGCTCCATTCCCTCCTCTTCCAAAACTGCGGAACAAATCTCTCAAAAAGTCCCCCGCATGGAATTGTCACCAGCAACATCCTTCCATCCTCCACCCTCACCCTCACCCTCACCCTCCCCAAAAGCGGACGGAAAACCAGGACGAATATATATATATATATATGACAACGAAACACACCTACAATCGCAGGGGATAAACTTATAATTGTCCATAAGCTCAACCCTTTAATCACTCAGCAGCCATCCTAATATCGTCTTTGAACCCGTTGAACAACATCATGCATCCCCTCAACATCCATCTTCCCTACTTCTTCGTCATCATAATATCTCTCCTCCCTCACAGACCTCGCAACACCAGCAGGAGCACCAGCAGGAGCACCAGCAGGACCATACCCTCCCCGCTCAACAGGCGCATAATCTCTCCTCCCCCGCGGCTGCTCATCATCCACATACACACTAATCTCCCTCCCGCCAGGCCTGACACTCTGCATGCGCGACATCGGCTGGCGGACCGCCGGATGCCTCTCCTCATACCTTGACGGCGGAGGCCGTACACTTGCCATCCTCACCACTTCATCCCGAGGAACCAACGGCTCCTCGACATATGTCGCGTGGCGCGCGGGTGGAGGTTGGTTTACGTAATCGACAACCCCGCGCTCGTCGCCATCATAGCCGTACACGGTTCGCTCGTGGAGGAATTCACGTCTGAATTCTTCTGGTGCACGGCGGTAGGTGAGAGGGGGAGGCGGGGGCATTTCTTGTGCATATCGTCTATCGTGGTATGGGTCTTCGATTATGGAGGCGGCGCGGACGCTGCCGTTTGCTAGGCGGGGTGGGCCTTCGGGGTACGGGTCCATCCGGGATAGGCGGGCTGATGGTGGGGGGAGTGGTTGGAGAGGTTGGAGTCTTGGAGTCTGTGTTGCTATCTGTTCGACGTAGCGGTTTCCGTCTGCGTCGACGACCACGCGACGTTGTTGTGGTAGGGGGGCCATGATGCGTGGCTCGGGTTCTAGTTCTGGATAGGGATTGCGGAATCTAGGGGAGGGTGGTGACATACCCCCGGAGACATAGTGTCTGCTGTAAGGTTGAGCAGGCTCTTCATAGTATCTAGCTCTCTCTGTGTGGACTGGGCGATCGGTGACGGCGTAGGAAGTACCCCGAACATATCTTGGTTGGTAGTCAATAGGCGGTGGCTCCGGATAATCTTGGATATACTCAGGCTGTCTAGCATTATGCAAACTTGCAACGCGCCGCAGATCCAGATCATCGCGGGGAGGTTTCCTGTAAGTAACTCTGGAGGTGGACCGGGGGACACCCAGGTCAATAGGATTGCCTATATCATAGCCTCTATTTGGGTGTTCGTCAAATACTCTTCTTTGTCCACTATCCCGTCGATGGCCAACGGGTGAATATTGAGGAGACGAAATATCAACAAATGCAGGCCTTTCGTGGTGTAGTCGAGGCTTTGACTCTCCAGCAAGTGGTAAATCAGAGAACGGGGGTGGAGAAATCGGCTCAGGTTTGATATAAGGGTGATCAGGGGAATCTGCTTCCCTTCTTTCATTGGCAACACGGTTTCGATCTCTATTTTCCTGGAGTCGTCGGCGTTTTCGAGAAGTTAAAGGTTGGGGTGCACTTTCAGGGCTTGTACGCGCAGATCCATGGCCAGAGGTTAGTCTGTCCACAGGGCGTGTATGCCGCTGTCGACTTTGAGGCAGTGATGGTACCCTTGACACAGCAAGTGGGGAAACTTTCGAGGGTTGCGGTGCAGCCGGAGATGTTATGTGATTCCTAACGACCCTTATGTCATGGCCTGGTGATGCATTACGCCGTGTATCGGGACCGCGTTCTACTGGCCTGCCATTGCTTCTCCTTCTAGAACTCATATCTAGTTTTGGAATATACTCGCCCTCTTCTTCTCTCGGAACAGTTGAAGTGATATCTGGCCCGGGAGGAGAGTATTCTGGTTCATCGTATACATCAGGGTGCTCCCGAACAGGATATTGGCTGATGCTGTCGCGACGAGGAGTTCGATTCACGGGACTCCTCAACAATGGCCCACGTTTGTCAGAAGCATTGTACGGAGATTCCTGCGTATCAACATCCAACACATTAGGGTCACCAGCATCAATCCGGCGACCCTCAGCATGCCGCCGGCCTACGGAACCTTCATACTCCGTCTCATCCGCGTCCACCGGATGCGTATGATCTTCTCGGATGGGAGATGGTTGTTCGTTCCGAGCGACTTGTGGGGAATCGGGAGCTCTGCTCGAGTAAAATGAATTATCATCGAAAGAGTCACTGGCTGTGGTGTTTGCATTAGCCCCTTGAATATCACTGGTTGCAATAGGCTCAACAAGCTGCAATGCTTTTGTCAGGACTTCAGACACGTCGAAATCAGGTTTTGCTTCTTGGAGGCAAGTCTGTAGTCTGTGATCAATTTTCTTCTGCTCAAGCTGCTCACGTAATACACGCTCAATCCGCTGACGCTGCAGCTGTATCTCGGCTCTGATCAGGTCGTCAGACTTGGTAAGGAATATAGGGTCAATTTCAGACACTGGTTTTGGGGCAGTTACACGACCACTGGGGCCACTACTGCTGGAGGAAGCAGCCACGCCCGAAACAGTAGCAGAAGCCGATCCATTTACCAATGGGTTGGAGTGCGTGCTGAGCGGAGCGGGATGCTGTTTCGCCTGCACGCCCGCTGGAGTTCCAGCAGGAGCAGGGATGGGAGGAACAGCAGAGAGGGGAGGAGTTTGAACAGGTCGGTGGATGACTTTGCGGATAACATGCTGGGGCACTTTTAGTCTTGGATGATTTCCAGAGAATATCTGGTCGTGTAAGTTCACGATCTTCTCGTACTCCAGCATCTCCTTCAAGTCTGGTTGGGGGCCGTGGTTGTTGCCATTCACCGGACCCGGAGCGACCTCATTTGTGGGCATGTCGATGATTCCAATAGATGTGACTCAGTCTAGAATAGCAATTCTAAGCAAGGTCTTTGGAAGAGACACCACAGCATGCCTTCCTGCTCACTGTGAAGCAGACAAATGGGACAATCTTATGCTGGTTTTCCTCCTATCCAACGCTATTCGAGGTCTGGCGAAGATGTTTGGTTCAACGGGTTCTGCATCTCGCTTATTCATACGCCAATGCTTTGGGACGGGAATGAACTAGGCTTCTTCTAGCGTAGCGTCATTTTTTACAGCAACCAGTACCGTGACGCTAAACGCAAAACAGATGGCTTTGTCTTAGGTAAGCCACCGTTGGAATTATCTAGAAAGCAGACTTGTTCGCTGGCGACAACAACGACAAAGTTATGGGGAAGAATATTGAGAGGATGATGAGCTCGCCAAATACGAATGGGAAATAGCAAAATAGTCTAAGCACTATCATTCTTTTACGGCACCTAAAGTGGCTTTGTTGGAATTGAACGAAACGAAAAATGCTCCGGGATATTGTTTATCCAGACCGATCCTCATCGATGACTGTGTCAAGTGAGACTGATATCACTCTCATGTGATGCACGAGGATTCAGTTCAATTCATGATTTGAGAGCCTCACTCTGCTTGACGTTATATGATAAGCCATTTGAACGACATTTACTACAAGCAGCCCGCATCTGGATATCATATAAGCGGGGTAGACGGCATTATATCGCTCTATGAACTTGTCCATATTGAGGATTCATGCTGACTCCCATCGTTCAGTGCCCGTGAACATCTCTATCTCATTGACATATTAGTACTCAAATAGAGAGGGGCGCATTATTTCACTCAGTCGCTGCCATAAGATCCCATCCATGCGAGAATGTCTGTCCGGGAGAAGGGCCTGAATAATGAGATAAACCGCGAGTCCTGCCCGGGTGGGGACTCTCGGCCTGTATTCTTTTTTGATATTGATAACTGTGTATGTATATTATGCGAAAGAAGAGCAGCTCGGATTTCAATATCATAATTGCCTTTTAATTTGTAATCTATCTCGGAATATCAACTGACTATATATCTGCGTTGGCGCTTCACAGCTCTATTCTAGAAGTAAGAACCAAAACCCCCTTAAAAAACATGTCTTGGCCCATTCAGTCATCATCGTACACACTCGCATATGCTGAGAATAAATCAGGTAATAAAATTCATGATTTAATGCATGACCTCATCGGTAGGTACCACCCCCAAATCTACCCATTTCATGCTCTGTAGCCATAAATATTAACCATCCATGTAGACGCCTTCTTCATCCAACACCTCTCCCTCGACCCTGCAGACGCAACAATGCTCCACCAAAAATACTACAAAGAATACGGCCTAGCAATCGAAGGCCTAGCCCGCCACCACAAGATCGACCCGCTCGAATTCAACAGCAAGGTGGACGACGCCTTGCCTCTCGACTCCATCCTAAAACCAGACCCACAGCTCCGCTCCCTTCTGCAGGACTTCGACAACACCAAGGTGAAACTGTGGCTGTTCACGAACGCCTACGTCACCCATGCCACGAGGGTGGTGAAGTTGCTAGGCGTGCAGGATTTGTTTGAAGGGATTACGTTTTGCGACTATGCGGCGTCCAAGTTGGTGTGTAAGCCTGAGGCGGCGATGTATGAGAAGGCGGAGCGGGAGGCAGGGGCCACAGAGGAAGCGGGAAGTTATTTTGTTGGTAGGTTTGATTAGATGCTCTTATTCTTTGTTGAGTATATGTTTATTCTGACATTCTTTATTTTATTTTTTTTAAAAGACGATTCTGCCTTGAATTGCAGACATGCACAGGCGCGCGGCTGGGAAACGGTCCATTTCGTGGAACCACATATTACTCCACCGGAGGCGCCAGCGTCGAAGTATCAAATTCGATCCCTTGAGGAGCTTCGGGACATTTTCCCGCAGTTTTTCAGGTCTAGGAATAGGACGGGTTAGAATGGGTTTCTAACTATTTCCTACGGTTATACTTTTTGAAAAGAATATGTTTCATTGTACCTCTGTAGAGTTATATTAGACTCACGAGCACAGGTAGGATCATACAAAAGTATAGGGCGTATTTTGTGATATTTTTGAGATATACCCATGAAAAAAGTCAAGATATTTTGTTCGTTTGGTTTGAAGTTCTGTGTAAATTCAAAATTATTCATATAGACGAAACGGGACGGATGGATGGGGATGATCGCGTGATGAGTGATTACAGATTCTATACGGATAATCCAAGGAAGAGCAAGCACCAAGTCCAATTGTGTTCTTGAGGAAAGGGTATATATAATAGAAAGGAAACTGTACAAATCCCCCACACTAAAACTTGCTAACCAAGTCTCTTTAACCTAAAAAATGACGAGCTAGATTTCATTAGAGAAGGAAGAAGGACAAAACAGTGATGAATCTCGATTTATTCCGTAGTACAATCTGGATTCGGAAAGGCAAGAGGCCTGGGATTCCCCAACGCATCACACGGATTGAAACGCCATGCGCCTGCATACCGCCGCTCAAGAACGAATTTCGAAAGGTATTTGACAAACGTCGGGACAGGTGGGTAGATTAGAGGTTTACCATCCAGAAGGAATGTGTTATCAATACAGCCCAACATTAGCGGTGCATTTCTGTAAACTAAGTCAGCAAAGAAGGAGTTTTAAGTTGCTCTTCAATAGACAAGATGAGATGAACGAAAGAAAACCACAGGAAAGACCCAAAAATATCATACCCGAATGGATCAACATGTTTCTGCGCGTATTTAGAGGTAAGGTGCCACCAAGGCTCCAATTTTTTCGCATCATACTTTGCAAGATCGAGGAGCGTCGGGATCTCTTCCGTCAAATGCTTATGGAGCACTGGTCCTAGATCATGTAGGAGCCCCTGCAATTTTTTCCCGTCATACGACTTAGCATCAACCTGAAACACATATTCACGTAACTTCTCAAGGCTTTCCTCGAAGTCCTTGTGCTGTTGTATATTTCGGTCCATGATGTCTTGTATTCCGGTGAGTTTCACCAGTTCGGGAAACATGAAATCTTCCTCTATGTCGTGGTGGCTACGTATATTGTTATACAAGGCTTTGTTGTAGAAGATAAAGTCAGTCGCATCGACGGTGCCCGGTTTGATGGCGAGACACTGGTTGTACGAAGAGTTGAATGAGCGGATGATTCCGTTGTGGAGGCTGGCCATGTTCTGGGCACAGGTAATTGCGAAATGGCCATCTGGGATATCAGAGCGTTCTTTGAAGCGTGTCTCTGAGATTAATCTCAATGGCGTGTCGGCCCATGGTTTTGACATATTGGAGGTATCTAGAAGATAGAAGAATCAATAATTGCCAACCGTAAAAGTAAAGGATATCCGATATCCAGCGAAAACAACAAGAGTGACATATAAGGTAGTAGATTTTACTGCTTTGCTATTCAAGAGTGAGCTTTTCAGTCTCAATCAGAAGATCCTGGCCAAGTTTACCAAAGAGGTATATATAGAATTTACTTAAAGAAAAGCTTAACTGCAAGCTTGAGAGGGGTGGGAGGGGAGGATCTGTGGAGAAAGGGAGGGCGGACCTGCCCAATCGATGCAGGAGGATATGTCATAAGAGGGCTGACATTTTTTGATAAAGGGAGGATTATTAGAGCTCACGCACCGATACCGCAGACTTACCTTAACATGAAGGACGCATGATGAGCTGGGCCAATCACATGGAAGACGTTGGCTTCCTCCAACATGGTTTCATTCGAGGAGGGGACCAGATGGTCTGGAGCGGTTCGCTCAAGGGGGATGAATGAGAGCTTGTCGATAAAATTAACTTTGGCAAAGCAGGCGCTGGCAGATGCAGGTTGGAGGCATTACCTGCTCCAATACTACAGCTCGTAACCGAAGAAAATGAGCCTCAATGGATATATTCATGATTGGTCTTCTATCATGAGCTGAAGACGAGGCTGAAGAGGCGGTGAGTGGTTGAAGGAATGTATGCTGGGTCGAACAAGGTCGTGCCTGGTTTTGATTGTGAAAGATACATCTTTCACAACTGAGCCTCTTCTCTTGATCCATTTCTTCTCTTCTCACAGGGTCGAATTACTTTTGTCGTCATACGAAGATAAAAATAAAACCGACAGTGGTTTCTCTCTGGCTAGGTTTCCTGTAGAATTATACGAGGTGATTAACCAGGCATTGTTAAGCCACTGAGCCATCAAATGGGGTTGAGTTGGGTTGGTATGGCATGTCGAGCGCTCTAGAATACCGAGATCGTGCGCTAGAGGTAAAAGAATGCATGAACTCGAAATCCACAATTTTCTTCTTCCACTCCATATGACATCGTGTTAAAAAGGTTCTCTCCTCTGTATCTCATGCACTCCCCTCCCACTAGTGCTACCCCGTGTTGAGTATGATAATTCATCTCCATTCCCTTCTCTGACTTCTGGTGTACATATATTTAATTCTCATCCGTTATTTGCCATCCTCACAGTGTCGTAGCAGGCTTCATTTAAGACCCCTGAGAATGGCCAACAGTTTTGCTATTCTGGTCAATTTTCCGGGTGTGCAATGGGGTAAGGTGTGACCTGTTCTCAAGCTGTTACCGGGCCAGCTGATAACTTGAGTCTCTTCAGACACGCGAATTCTACGATCTTGTACCGTGTATGTCACCAGTTGGGCGATGATTGCCTGCTTTCAAAATGCACATGACTAGCCACATCTGAAAGATGACAGGACACAAGGAGAGGTGGGAAGGTTTTCGAAGAGGAGGCATTCTTTGCTGATGCCAGATATTTTATCCGGACCTCGACGAATCCCATAAAGAATGCCTGAAGATGTTTTCCCTTGGGGATACTGGCCAGGTACCAATCTCTAGACCGATATAACTCGGAAATGTGGTGAAAAACCTCAACCTCCCTTCCAACTGTTTCTAGATAAGCTGGGAAAGACTGTTTGAGATGATTACTAAGAAGCAACTCAGGGAGAGATGGTAACTAGCCGTTCTTTGGGTCTCGGCGTCAACTGACAGCTACGGACTGCTGCCAAATCGTTTCACTGTCTGCCCTAGTCGATTTTGCCATCCTCCGGTCACATCTGTCAGACCTTTGCATCCTGGAAGGCTTGATTTTGGTGAACCATAAGAATCTCTGCTCGGTATTTATAATTTTCCTTTCTTGTATTAAACTTGATTGGAATCCGAAATTTTGGCAGGTAATTGAATGGTCCCCATTTTCCTGTGAATGTAGAAGCAGGAGATATCATAAAATAAAATGGAATCCGAGTCTCATAATGTAGACAAGGTGTTCCCGGGAACAATTTGGAAAGTATTTGAGACTCAACGATTTTTAAGTTGCCTTTCGAAAACAGTTTCAATATTATTCTTACATGAAGAGTCGCACGGTTTTGATGGTGATGTAGAGACCAGGAGTGTCTGAAGATATCAGCCGTACATGTAGTTACCATGTGAGAGCAAAGCCAGTCCAGTCGGTAACATGTCCTGTAGTAGGCCTTGGAGAACGGGCCAGTAACATCAATATCATCTCATGTTGATGAAGTGAAGGCGGTTTTGAGGTTGGAGAGCGAGAGAGCGAGATATCGTGGTGGAACGCGTTTGTCTTGTTTGTCTTGTTTTGTTGTCGCGGTCCCACGTAGTCTGCTTATTAAGGGGTCGGTCAATAAAATAGTTAACTAGTAACTAACAAACGAGCTACAACAAACATTTTTATGGATTGAACTACGGAGTTCAACCTCCAACAACGCCCATAGTAGTATAGAGACAGCCTGTCAGGAACAAGACGTTTCAGCTGATCGGGCCAATCTCACTCCGCATTCCCTTCTGATGCACAGTCCCAAGTCTCGTCTGAAAAATGGGTGATCTTTCCCCTGGCCAGGTTGTCACTCTGGCTGATGACAGAAAGGCCGTAATCCGCTTCATAGGGGCTACCAGCTTCGCCCCTGGAGATTGGGTTGGTGTGGAATTGAGTGAGCCAACGGGGAAGAATGACGGATCTGTTCAGGGAGAACGATACTTCGACTGCGAACATGGTTTCGGAATGTTCGTCAGGCCCGCTGCGGTTGCAGCTATTTTGGAGCAGCCCAAAAGGGAAGAGCGGAAGCCAGCACCGAAAGGAGGTTTAAATGAAGTGCCCCAGAGAGGGAGACCGCCCAGTGGCCTCGGGCCAAAGAGGCAAAGCGGGATTGGGTCAACTGCTGTTAGAAAACAGAGTACTACTTCAAGCCCTTCCCCTGCTCCTAGAGCTGGAGCATCTCCTCGACTTCTCAGAGTATGGACCCCGCAATTTGATATCTCATGGTCATGGTCTAACGTTGTTTGTAGTCTCCTACAAAATCGCCTACAAAACAGTTGTCAGTAACCTCGCGAACAGCGACCACAACGACACGGTTGCCCGCCACGGGTCTGAAACCCAGACAGAGTTTGAGCGGCCGTAGCTCAATGGCCATTCCTCCTACAACCACAGCTTTCAAGGGCCCCCGACAATCAGTGGAAGGGCTAACGATCAAGTCTTCTAGTCCACTTTCTCAGCAACCACTCCCTACCATAAAGTCTCCGCAAAAACGATTTTCACTGAGACCTACACCCACCAAGACATCAACCCTTGAGAAAATTGAGAGCGCAACAAGTGAATTGAGTGAGGAAACTGGAGATAGTGGATACTCGAATTCGCCCCCCGAATCGAGTAGACCGACCCCGGCACCGCAAGCCTCTCTAGGCCCATCACCGCACCGATCCGTTTCCGGGACGAATACTGTGCTTAAGGAGGTGGAAGATCTTAAGACTAAGCTGAGGGTCATGGAGAAAAAGCGAGTGGAGGATCGGGAGAAGCTCAAGTCGCTAGAAACATTGCGATCGGAAAGAGATAAATTCGAGAGTATCATTCAAATACTACAAACAAAGTACCAACCACAACAACAAGAGATTGCACAGCTACGGAAACAGCTAAAGGATGCTGAGGCTAGAGTTGAGGAGGCGGAACGTCTTCAAGATGAACATGATTCTATCGTTGAAATGGCTGCCCTCGATCGCGAAATGGCCGAGGAGATGTGTGAGGCTATAAAAACTGAGTATGAAGCGTTGAAAGTGAAATCAGAGGAGCTGGAACTAGAAATCGAGGTGCTTAGGGAAGAAAATCAGGAGCTAGGTCAAGTTATGAGTCCAGAGGAAAAGTCAAGCCAGGGCTGGCTCCAGATGGAACGGACGAATGAAAGGCTTCGCGAAGCCCTCATACGCCTCCGCGATATGACGCAACAACAGGAGGCCGATTTACGTAACCAGATCAAAGAACTGGAGGGGGAGCTGGAGGATTTCACTACCATCAAAGCCAACTACGAGATAGCAAAGGAGCAGCTATTAATCTCTGAAGCCAATATGGAGGATTTGAAGCAGCAAGTTGAAGCTCTTGGAGCTGAAGAGATGATTGAGGAACTGGCCGAAAAGAATATGCAGTATCAAGAACAAGTAAATGAGCTGAAAGCGGTGATTGAAGATCTTGAAAGCCTGAAAGAAATTAGTGATGAGCTAGAGAATAACCATATTGAGACGGAAAAGCAACTCCAAGAGGAAATCGACTTCAGGGAGAGTGTCTATCTTGAACAAGGGCGAAAAATTGCTCAACAGGACGAGGTTATAGAGGACCTGGGCTATACCTTATCCAAATTTCGAGAGCTGGTCACTAATTTACAGAGTGACCTCGAGGACATGCGGGTATCGCAGCAACTTACAGAAACGGAGTCGACAGAGCTAACCGCACGGTCAAGAGCGATGATGGACCTGAACATGAAACTTCAAGCCTCCGTATCAAAAGCTCAGATGAAAACGATTGAGGTGGAACTAGGCCGTATGGCAGCTGAAGAATCTGCGCAGCATTTGGAGA
Organism: Paracoccidioides lutzii; assembly: GCF_000150705.2. NCBI lineage: Eukaryota > Fungi > Ascomycota > Eurotiomycetes > Onygenales > Ajellomycetaceae > Paracoccidioides > Paracoccidioides lutzii. Next base: position 773,894 of record NW_015440947.1, on the reverse strand, counting down.
TTATGAAACTTTACCTCCCGGAATACTTTGAGAGCGAACGGAACCCAATTCTTGCTCTACTACGGTTTAAGAGAGTTGGTTTCAAGGCATCTCTCATGGGCACCACAGTACGGGAAAAAATATCCGATGCAACCTCCACGACGTCTGGTGATCATAATGTCTTTACGGCATATGAAGTCCTTGAGAAGTTAACATGGATAGCCTCCCTTTGTGACAGATTTATTAATTTTATCAGCAGCTGTTCAAACGAGGAGTTCTCCACTTTTGAAGGAGCTTTGTACGAACTGGAGCCCGTGGAACGTACGCTTAATTCCTGGATTGAGGGGTTGAAGAAAAATGAACTGAACGAAAAGATATGCGCTGTTGAGCTTCAAAGATCAATCGCATTACTCTCTCATCTTGCTGAAACACTCATTCCATCCAGTCTGGAATCGTATGCTGATGAAATTTACATGCGTTCGGTCATGACACAGACTTATCTAGAATATGCAGCGTTATCCTTTTCTCAGTTGAGAACTACGCTGCAAGCGAAGCTTCCATCGCCAAGCGATGAGGATGAGGAGGCTCCTTTCCTGTATCAAAAAATCGACGCCTTGGGTAATCAAACCCGAAGCGGGAAGATAGTAGCCGGCAAAATCACCCGGTATTTGGATGATTTAAAATCAAGATGTCTTGCATTGACTGGTGACTTTGCAGACAGCTTTGAGAAGTGCGAGGGAGCTGCTAAGGAGGTCGCCGAGCTTGCAAGACAGCTTGGAGAAAATATTGTGCTACTGGCGGGAGAAGAAGGGCGGACAGAGCCAATTACGTATGCAGAAGTTGCTGCAAATATGTCACAGACGGTTATGCTTCTTTTCCAACCATCTGCTGCTTCTGCGGAATCTAACGATAATAACCCTCTATCCATTGCTTCCAATAAACTACGTATTTTGGGAGCGTATCTCGAAAAGGCCTCCGATGCCTCGTCCGACCTAAGCCAAACTGTTGAGTTTGAACGTCACCCCGCTCCTTGGACTATCCGTGCGAAAGAGCTCAAGTTGAACAAAGTTATTTCTCCAGATGCAGACGAGGAGATTCGGCGTCTGAAAAATGAAATCCACGAAACATCCACTGCACTTGGCGCTAAAGACAAGGCTTTCGAGGAGCAAACAATCAAGATTGAGCTTCTTGAATCGAGAATGCGCGACGCCGGAAAGAAGGCTGCATTGGTTAAGGAACTCGAATCCAAATTCGATACATTGCAAGCCAAAGAACAAGAATTAATGGATATTGTCGAGAAGCAGTCAGCTGACCTGCAAAATATGGAACGGGAGAGGGATGATTACAGAGCTCGACTAGAAAAAGCGAAACGAGCTTCGGGATCTTCTGGCGTTTTGCTTGGAGCAGATGGCGTATTAACTATCGATGCCGCCGCTTCTTCAGCAGTGATGAGAGAAAACGAATCGCTACGTGCAGAGGTTGCAAACTTGCAAGCGGCTGTCCGCTTCTTGCGCGAAGACAACCGCCGCGCGAATTATATGGATCCTTATTCTGTACAACGAACAAATCACATGCGTGCCTGGCTTGATACTCCTCTAGTTCGTCCCAAGATTGCTGCTGATGACAAGCGGGCGATTTGTAATGCCGCATCTGAATGCCAGGATGTTCTCACGCATCTTCTGAAGCTAACTAAAGAGTCTAAGCTAGTGGATCTCAAATCCACTCTACCCGTTGATGAAGCAAGTCGTCTTTCCTGGAGACCAGTTAAGTCGACAACTAGATACCAAGTTCTTCGTCAGCGAGAGGAATACGAACAGTGGACTCAATGGAAAGATGAAGTCGCGCGGCGTGAGCGTGCCCGGGCGCGGAAGGAGGCCAAAGCCATCAGGAAGCATTTTCGCTATCCGGATACAACGGGGGTGGCCGCTGAAGTTTCATTTCCTCCGACGTCTGGCTCTCGAGGGGCAGAGTCTTTCAGCGATGCTAGAGAGCAGACTGCTACAACCAAAAGTCGAGGGGTGATGGACCGGGCTTGGAAAATCTTGGGGATGCAGAGAGATTTCGATTCGAATGACGGTTCCGAATATGGTGATCCTGAGGAAGTCACTATCGTCAATGCTTAAAAGAGAGATGCATCTTTTTTCTCATGGCCTAGGCAAATCAACATTTTTTCTCTTTGGAGTCATTCAAATCCGACCCCTTCGCATCCACAGGGTGGTCTTTGCGCCGCCCCGCAAGTCCCCTTTATTTCCACCCTGAGACGCTGCATCTGACTACATTTCATTTGCATTTTTCCGCTGGTATATTGAACAATAAATTGGCCTTGGGCTGTGCCTTTCCTAGTTCTTTCTTCACTTCTTAACACAACATGAGATTTGGAAGCCTCCATCCATATTGATTTCCTTTCCTTCACCTCCTTTTCCATATACAATGGAGAAAACCTAACAGTACTTGCAGATGCACATGATGGGTGCGTTGTTTGCTTGCTTCCCTCCTTTACCGTATAGACGTACGTTGCTCCATGCCGGTTTCTTTTCGTTGCTCCCGCTGTCTACATATGTGTGTAAGATACCCGTTCGAGATTTCCTTTAGATTGTTTTCAGCGCTTGTCTTCGTTCCTGTTCTCCAAGCGTATTTCTGTACTTTATTTTGCTCATTGAGCATTGTTTTCTTTGTCCTTTGGACACTGTGGTTGCAGTTTGACGATGTATCACTTTTATAGGGAGGAGAGAATTTAAAATTACAAACGGAGGATTTTATATGCAGATGATATCAGGGGATGTTACTATTAATATTGACAGCGGACACAGGAGGTCAGTGATTTTAGAGGCACGTTTTTTAGCCGTCTTTTCCGTGACACACACACTCTCTCTCTACCTTTATGTACAGTGAGGTTTTGGCTGCCATGCAGCTAGTGCATCCAAAATCCAACCATGAAGTATTCTGAAGTATTCCCGCTGACAAAAAACCAAAAGGGGTATGATTAAAATGACTAGGAAGCTAGTCTTTCAAGGGGTGAAGTGATTTACAACACGCATCCTTGCTAAGGAAGAAAGTTTAAAAAAAAAAGACTTAAGGAAAGGGGGAAAAAAAGAAGAAAAGGAACAGCTTCCAAACACTGCTTCCGTCACCAGTCCAAATACAAAGACTACCTCTGAATCCACCGACAAAGACCAAGTCAGTCCCAATTACAATAACCAAAGATTACCGTTGAGAATCCCTTCAAACAGCAAGGTTCCAGTGGAAGGAATATTAGCTGGGCAGCCCGGCTGTGGGCTGTTGTCCGTATATACATGTAAATCTGAAAGTTTGGGCTGTAGTCTCTACAACGCACAACGTGAAACGGGAAGTGAGTAGGGAGGTGGGAAATTTCCGGAACAAACAGTGTGAATGTTAGAGGGAGAAGGATCTCGATGGAAACTTGGGTTGGGGGTCGTGTTTGTTAAAGGAGACGTTTTTGTTAAGGGAGTGAAAAGCCTTTCTCTACTTTGGTGGTGGGGTGAGAGCTTGATAGTCGCGAACCCCCAAAGCTCAAAGTTTATATAGTCGGTTAAGTTTCGAAGGATTGAAACTCAACCTTACATTGAATTGCTATAAATAAGAAGAAGAAGAAGAAGAAGAAAAATGGTAGGGGGTTTTAAAAGGCGAATCTAAAATTTTCCGGCGCGATATCTTTTTGAAACAGATGCGGCTGACAATGGTCGTAATCAGCTTCGTAAACAGTGGGGCACAGCTCCTCAAAACGCGAAACGGACGCCTTGTTGCTGTTGACCATGTAGGAGGTTGTTGGCACCATGGACTCAAATTCCTTGTCCAGAGTCTCAAAGATTATAGACGGTGGGGCAGGGACAGTTGCCGCCGTTATGGCGCTGGAGAGTGATGGAGTACGTCCTGTGCCAGCCATCGTGGACATGGTGGCTGATGAAATGGTGGAATTGCTTAGGGTACGGGAATGGGAGGTTGATTGGCTTGTATGCTGCGGGCGTGTGGGGAAGGGAATCCAGGCGTTCTGAGTTGTTGTGTTGGGATGATGGGCTGGTGGCTTGGGGAAGAGCCACTGTGTTACCTTTTGAGAGCGAGGGAATTTCGGATCGGAACTTAGGTTGAGATGGTGGGAGGAGTTGAGGTCTGACAACGGTGTTATTTGCGCTTCATTTGTGAGATCAATTGACGGTTTCTGATAAAAGCTCATTGGATCACTTGTCGTTCGGTTATGTTTGGGAGTTCTATTAGAATTAACATGGTAGGCTGCGCTCCGAGGAGTAGGGTCGAGAATAGAACTCTGTAACGTAGGTCGACGATCGTACGCTTCGATGCGGCTGCCGATCGATAGTGATAGGTTCTTTGTGGAACCCACTGGTTTTCGAGGGACTTTGAACGGCAACATGGAACTATCAGGTACGAAGGAGGTTTCGATAGACAATAATACCTTTGGCAGAGGCTTGGAAGGCAGTATCTCGAGTTTGTCAGGGGTTGGTATGTCGAAGGCATTGAATTCTGGAAGATCTGAAAGCCTATTTCCTGGCTGATAAATACTGAGTTCCAGGGGGCGGAAGGGTTCAAGACGAGATCGCATGCCATTAACTCGTCTGAAATCCGACGGTTCACTAATCGTTGGCTTGAGGGAGAAACGTTTGCTGGACTTTTTTCTACTCGAGAGGCTTGCTCGATCTGTTGCTTTCAATGCGAGGGACCGGCCCTCAGCAATCCATTGGGATATGGTAGACGTACGGGTCCCATCAGGACTTGGTAGTTCGCCATAGAACACCAGCTTCATTGGCGGCACCAGATGAGGTTGGTCATGACATATTTTCATCTCTCTCTCGACTCCTATTGTGGAACGTCAAATTAACCCGAGCGTCCTGAACAACGGCTGACGACAAAATACGTGAAATAAATCCCACTCACCCGGATCTTGAGTTGGACGGTGATGTTGATGAGCCTGCTCAGCATCACGACGCCAGATACATGAGAAACAAGATGCGAACCATGGCCTCAGAACCGAGCCTGCTCGCTCCATTGACGATAATATCATAATTGGGTCACTCTCATGGCAGCTGAGTCTGCAAAGAGACGAAACGAGCTCTGATGGGAGTGTAGTACCGAGATAGAGGGCCGGCGGCTGCGAGAGCATCGCTAATATATAACTACTATATAGGACTGTAAGATCTCAGTTCATTTCCTGGCGTGTGGGTGCATGGGTGACCAACGAGGGAGGGGATGGCCCAGGCCCTGCTGCAAAGGATGAATGTCAGCGCTGCAGGTTCTTTCGCTGTCGTTACTGGATCCCCTCTTCGACCAACACGTCTAGTGCCAATTATGCCCTTTTAGTGCCATCTCGACATCAGAGAACCGTTCTGTAGTGGCCTGTGATGTTAAGCCAATAGGGTCTGTTGACATTCATGTGGGAGGTCATGCTTGAAGCTTAGAATCCTGCCATCTCCCCTCCTCTGGTGCTTCGACCAGATGTTGAAAGTCGACGCCGATTCGTTGACAGAGGATGTCGAAAGAAATCGCGGCGCCCATCGTTAGCGATGTTCTTCATGCAAGCTCTGTTGATAGGTTCCCGTGCGCCTGCATTGTCCTCAGTTCAGAGTTTGGAGTCCAATCTCTCAGCGCTTAGAGATTGGCCCTCCTCGTAGGACCGTTGGTGCAGACAGGTTTTAGCATCCCTGCTCAGGACAAACGAAACTGATTCCTGTTTTGTCAGAAACAACCTTGTGGCAGGCTTTTGCCAAGTCTGGTGGTCAGAAGAATCCGGAGATATTGTTAAATTGACTTGCGACAAGTAAATTGGATGTGGATGGATACAGAGAGGAATCCCAGAAGGCTTAACTATATATATCTCCCAAAATCTACACCTATTTTGTCTCTGGAAATGGTCACGTCACCAATTCTCCACAATCGTTAGAAAGAATCCACGCCGGCAGTCTCTCTCCTACGTGAGTATGAGCAATCGAGCCAGCGCTGTCTAGATGAATGTTGAGAGACTCCATACAACGGAGATTTAGTATGTAATGAATTAGAAGCGAAGAATTCCCTACGCTTTAACCAATCCAATTTCTCCACCTTGGAAGTGTGCGAAACTGCTTCTGCACAATCAACTACTAACTACATATCTATCCGTGCCTTGTTCGAACTTCCTGGTCCCTGTTCATCATTGCTGACAAAATACAGCCATCAGCTTCAACCACAGCAATGTCTTCCAGGCGCGGACTGGTTGTACAAGTGAGAGCATCCCCTTGTTCTCTTTAAGTGGACTATTGAAGACAGAGGTGAGTGATGAAGAGACTAAGATTCTAATCTGGAAGAATCTGATGCGTTGCCGCTTGTTTTTGATCTGGTCTGAAGACTCCATCATATGGACATGTGTTTCAGGAGAGCATGCTCGCTGTATAGGGAAATACCAACGGGTCAATCTTTCTCAACGGCTGGAAGTTTATGTATGTTTAATGTAGCATGACTGACATTTCGTCCTCCCAGCTATATCAGGAGAATGATGATAGATCAATCAGATTTCGGGTTATGGTAACTATGTTACGGGGCATATGATCGGATGTAGCCAAGGACCTTTCTATTTCCTCTTGCAACACCTCCAACCCTCGATTCGCACGCATGTCTTAAAAAAAATAAATTTATCCCAAGACCCAAGCAGAGGAATTGTCGGTGCTATATAACTTGAGCCCCTAAGTCATGCTTTAGTGAGCAGGTAACTACCTGCTAACTTGATTATTTCAAATCCACATCCCTACCAGCATGTCAATGTCCCTGAAGCCTGGCCTCACAAGGCTCCGATACCCCATGGCCCGTAATCGGCCAGAACACCTGAAATCCTTGGAGATGACGCCAGGGCATCTTTCCCGCCTTATAGCCGTTGAAGCTATCACGAACAACGAGCCATGGGGGCCATGGGCCACAGACCGGGAGGTGGAAGTCCTCCAATTTCCATTCTTCGTGGAAGCGCAATCAATCTGACGATATGAAACTCGATCCTTCTCGGGAGAGCCTTCACCAGACAATTGGCGTCCGAATCAGGTGGCACAAGGACCAGGAAGAACGGGTGTTCAGCGGACCATATATTTAGAGCATGGGGAAAAACCACCCGGCGCTCTGAAGGTTCCCTTGGATGTTGAAAAGGGGGGGTTTCTCGATCTGTTACTGTAACTTCCACTTCACGCAGCTTTTGCTGGGGTATCTTGAGCATATCTATTGCAAATTGGCAGATTATTTTTTTAATTTTTATTTTCATTATTTATATATATATATATATATCTAACCAATGCCGTGGGGTTGACGAAACTGTCTATCGTTGAGTTGTTCTTCCACCCACAGATTGTCATGGGGTAACTATATTTCGTACACGGTCCTCTGATGCACTCGATCTTTTCTTCTCGGGTAGTACGGGTGGAGTGTCCAAGCCCTTGTTGGTAAGAGAGTCCGTTAGAGCTACTAGAGGAAAACAAGCTGTCGGGATAGATGGAGACCCTGTTTTGACACTGGGCTCTTCATATTATTCCAGCGAGGATGCAGCGGGATGTCTCAATGTGATGAGATTGAAAATAGTTTCCGCAAACTCACAAGGATTGCTGTGTTTCTGGCCGTTGATGTGACAGCGATATTAAATTTCAACAGCTGTCAGAGAACTGAGGTTAATATATTATAATAAGATATTCTCTCATCCTCTCCCCATCTATTATTCGGAAATGATAACATTACTCCTAACAGAAACGCCCCTGTTATTATGTCGAAATAACATCTCAACTGCCGTGATTCAGAGGCGGCGGCATGCGATCCAGTGAAACGCAAGCTCGGGCTGTGATACGAGCACACATTTTATGGGGAAAATGTTGCTTGCATGGAAGGCAAGAGGCGGGCTGGGAAGCAGAACAGGATCTACGTCTAAGCATGCATGAAATGTGCGACTTCATTGCTGGAATCTATACAGGTTTGTGACTGGACTGAATACCGTGTTTGGAGTGGTAACTGGTTACCCATCGGCAGAAATAAGTAGTTATTACAGAGGACACTATTTCTTGCCTGCTCTCATGCAAGGTCCTTTGGCGGGTAAGCCTCAGGCGGGCTGAGAATCCACTTCATAGCATTGACGATTATGTTATTGTCGTAATAATTCTTGCTGGAAGTGTATGCAGCCCTCAGCGCGAAAATGAGCTTTGGAAGCTTGTCCGACCGGTTGCAGGTGATAACAGTCGCGATTTGCGGCTGGGGGAAGAAAGGAGGGGTAAGAAAGGATAAAAATTCATACAGTCAAGGGCCCATCCTTGTATCTCAGCCCCGCTCTATTATAGTCTTTGCTTCTCACGAATTCCAGATCATCTAATTTATCTGGTGGTCATGATAGAAGTGACTGTAGTAAGTTTGCTTTCAGAAGATAACCCCTGCGATTCTCTTGCTAGATTGGATCGAGTGGACTTGAATGATCCCAAAGCATACGGCGCCAGTCACGATGACGGTGTTGGGAGACTGCGGCGGTGGGCATCAACTCTAAATCTGCAAAATCTGCACCGATCTGCCAGAAGAATAGGCCACGAAACCCAGCACGAGAGTCAGAAAGGGTGTCAAGGGAAAGGTATTGGGGAGGGGGAAAAAGGGCGGAAAGGGGGGTGTCAGGGCTGCCTTTGTATTATCAACACCAAGGTCCTAATAAGGGAAGGTTAGGATTGGGTTTAGGATTAAGCTTAGTTAAGGATAAAGGTTTGTTGAATTACTTAAACCTGTTGAAACGACATTCGCAGCGAATCAGTCGAGCTCTCTCCGGGAAAGATATCTCCTTGCAGCTACGGATGGGTTCCAGGAGAGCATGATATGTTGGCAAATCCACCTTCTCACGGTGTCCATGCCACCAGCAAATAAGGTCGGTTGTTTTAGAAGCCATTCAAAGGGTGAAAGAGTCTGTATCGTAGGAAAGAAGCAAAACTATGTCAAGATCAATCCGCCATAAAGGCAGTCAACTTCCCGCGGGTGTATGTATGTTAGTGTTTCCACAATTAAAATTGGATGGCTGATTGTCCGGTCATTATGAAAATGAAGGTTGATGTTATGATCTGGAGGTTGAGAAAGATTGAATGATCTCAGACAATGGTTGACAGTTGATAAATATAAGTGTGTGAAACTCATGTAAAGCCGAATTAACCTACAATAGCTATATATTTAGCCAGCCTTCCTTCTTATCTAGTTCTCAACTAGTAAGCAACCCCGCCCTCAAACAACAGAAGAAAAATGACGGTTAATGTCCTGCATTCGTATCTCATATTCATACCAACAGTTCACTTATTTTGCCCTCTTTCTGTTTTTCCCTTCACTTTTTTTTGTTTCTCTTTCCGTCTTTCTTCTTCTCTATTCCAACAACGGGCGGCGTGGCAGCATATCGCAAATTCCCCTAGAAGTCTTTCTGTTCTCCTCTTTCAAATTATTTCTCTCTTGATATCGCGCGTTGGATTAACTATTGAAATGTTGGCTGTGCCTATCGCGTATGGACCTCGCCATCCTGCTCGACGTGGAGGTGTTCATTTGTTTGAAGGACCTTGATTTGGTCATCTGGGTACTCGACACTATGCCCCGTCGGGAGATGTTAACTAGCTGCACCTTGAGGAGGAACTGGGGTGGCGGGTGCGGGTGCGGGGATTAAGCATGTAAGTTGTTAATGTAGGCACATTACACCATACAACAACATTTTGGATAAGTGATAAGAGAGCAAGTATAAAATGAACGTACATGAATCCTTTGATTAAAGAAAATTTAAACCTTATGGTTCCACCGTCCTTTTCTGCTTGTTCCATGGCCCTGGTGGTTTGCGGAAGGGTATGTGAGCTTCGCCCTTTGGAGTACGGGGAGACATAGAATGTGGGGGGGGGGGGGATATATGTCGAAGGAGGATAATGGGGGGTTAAGAGGGGTACGAGGGGTACGAGGGGTAGTTAAGTGTGCAATACTATGTCACGTATGTATGTTGGGTATGAGTGCATGCATGTACCTTTCCAACTCCCCTGGTGGAGCATCCTTCTTCAGAGTAACCTTTTACACGCAAAGGGGAAGGTGTTAGCAGGAGCCATCACGGAGAGAGGGGGGTTTGGGTATTACTGACGTTGAATAGCATGGTGGGGAATGAAGATGTTTGCTGGTGGCGGGAATGGCGATAGAAACTGGCAGTGGAGGGGAGTGGTAGCTGCAGCAAAGAGTTTTGATATTTCGCTTGGTAAGGTGAGAGCTAAAGAAAAGAGAGATCTTGAACAAGGGCGAAAAGAGAGGGGATATATGCGTTTTAAATAGATGTCTCCACTACGTGGTGGGGTGCTCATGGGAAACAAGCCGCAATCGTGTGTCATAGAGCAGTGGAGTGTGGGGGATTGGTTCGGGCAGCAGAGCCAGATAATAGCTGACGGGGGAAAAAGTTATCAATACCCCGTAGTTTTCTGTAGCTCGATTATTATTCATGGATACCTTCAAATGTCATAAACCGGTATTTTTAATGGCCAGCGGACTTTCTTAGCCCGGGCCATTCATTTACACATGACAAGTAATATGTCACGTCATCTCACAGCTACGGAAGTATGCAGCAACCATTAATTAGGTTTCGTGGATGATTAAGGTTGTCTGGCCATGTTACAAGCCAACACATGCCTCTGCGGTTGGCTAACTAACCTATAATTTCTCAACCACCGTATTACTATACAGATTAAAAGAAGATATATATTACAAAGAATGGACCATATTAACATCTGAGATACTAACTGGACTGAGAGTGAAAATGTGCAAATTAAAATGTAAGAAATAAAAAGAAAAACCAACAAAGTTATAAAGAAATTACTAGAAAAACTAAATCTTGAAAAATCTCTCAGTAAATATACACTTAACCTTATTATTAAACTATTAAGAGATTAGTATAAAACTTACTAAATATTCCTGATTGTACGGAAATTTGAACTGCATACTCTTTATCATTTTGATAATACTTGGTTAATCAATAAATATTTTTAAAATATAAAAGATCTACTTCACTACTCAAATAATTTCTTTTACTACTTTAAACGTTTCAGGCGGTGGAGCCGAAATGGCCGCATGTCGACTACGGCCGCTTTAGGCTCCGATACCGCCACGCGCCACGCACGCTGCCCCTCTGCAGCCGAACTCCCACGCCACGCACCCAGCGTCGATGCGCCAAAGAGGGCGCGCTGCTTGCCATACCACCACTCGCCCTCCACCCATTTGGAGACCGCCAGCCAGATATGGCCCTCTCGGAGCTCACTATATAAAGCCATGGGCCCCTTCACTCCGGCAGCTAATATCTGTTCAGCGGGTCTGCTTGCGAACAACAAACACCCTCCGGAGCATTAGTTATATGGAAAGGATGACCGAACTTGAACGGATCCCTACTCCAATACAATGGAACTCTACAATGAATACGCACCTAACTCTCTGAGGCTGCTCGACCGACCCGCATCGAGCAGGAATGGATCAGGTGAGTGTCTGGCGCATCCCACCCTGGCCCGCGGGGCAATATCTTTCTCCCAGTTTCCCATATGCAGATTCTGCGCCTGCGTCAAATGGGAACCCAAGGAGACGTCCTAGCAGATGGACGTACAGATGCTGTACATGTTCTCCAGCGGGGTGCTGCTGACTCAGCATCGCGGCAAGGGTGGGAGATGACGCCAGGGGCCCAACTACCAGAGCTCCCTGGACACGTATTGGAAGGTCTTCCGTCTGGTCTACGAGAGGGAGCTGCTGGAGAAGATCGACGGGGAGACGTCAGCGAGGGTGGTCGATAATGTATGCAATCACCCGTTCTCATGTAACAACCCTCCCCCTCTCAGCGCCTGGACAAATCCGGTCCGGTGGCTGAGTCATTTCACGGTCACTGACCCGGGGCCTGCTGGCAGTCAAGGTGGCCCAAAACTGGCGAAGCTGTATTATCTCAAGAAGGGGTGCCGGAAGAAGTCAGTCGTGTATCTGAATGATCTTGTCAAGGTCGTTGAGTAAGCCATTTGGCTCCTATCTCATTCATGGACCAATCATTGGGGCTAATATCAAGCCTCCAGCCATCTGGGAGCCCTCAAAACATCCTTCCTGTAGATTCTGACCCTTTAAGAATCACATTTGGGGGTAGAGCCCGGCCTGACATGTTGACTGACTCAATCACAGTCACCCATTCTCAATTCCCAGGTTGTAAAAGCTTTGCTTGATCATAGCACTCACTACTAGTAATAACCTTGATAGTTGCACAGAGTCCCAATGCAAAACCAGTCTCATCAAAGTTGCAGATATCTCCAGATCCAATCCCATGCTCAGTTATTATATCCTCTTAAGGCATTAAATCAATCCTCCACAATCCTTCAGTCTTCGCATTTAGCTCATTTATGATTATAGCGTCTGGAATAGCCGCCTGGGGGGCAATTCTTCATTTATCCAGGTCTAGGATCCATTCAACAAGACTATCCTCTTCAGTCTGAGTCAATCTCTGTGAATTTGCATGTAAATTCACCGTGCAGTTCAGCCATTGAGCCTATGAACAAGAGTTAGGCGATAAACCTCACATAGACACGCAGCTTCGGGAAATTGAGGATATTTCTTGCATTTTAATAGCATTTATCACGAGTTCAAGTTAACCCTCTCTTCTCTCTCAAGAGAATATGAAGACTTTTTATTGCGAATCGGTGGCATGATTGCGTTGAAATGGATGAGTTAGAGATAATTTTGAGATATATGAATTTGCCTGTTTGCTCGGTGGGGAATTACGTTAAAATAGTCAAAAATAATCACTAATAAACATAGTAGCATGTTTGTTAAGCTGTTGTTAGATCTTGAACATCCCGAGGACCACATCTGCAGGTATTGGCGACTGTTGGTACCATATCAGCATACAGTAAACGCGGGAAACCACCTGTTCCCGCCCATGCAGATGCCTCAGTTATTGAACTCGGAAAATCACTGGTGAGATTGATGATCGCTTGTGCCCTTGCGTAGTCAGGCCAGTTATTAACTATCGGTTCGTCGGATCATGGAAATAATCATTGGGGATGGATGATAGCCCGTGCCCTTTGCGTAGTCGGAGCCGTTATTGGTTATGGACATCGTCGGTCCAGGAAAACAATGAGCGAGATTCTTACGACTTAGTCTCAGAGGTTAGTGCCGGCTAAAGCTATTGCTTATTCACTGATAGTTAAGACTCATCTTGATGCGTAGTTAACTAGCTGTCAGGGCTTTGACTTTTCTGGTCATCCACAACCACAAGGGCCAATCGCAAATCAATATCCAGCCTGAAAGGCATCCATCCTAGGAGCATATCCAGTAAGAAGCACAGGCAGTTGGTCCATAACCTAGGTACATGAGCAGTCCGAACCCCTGGCTAACCTAAGATACTGAATGACGCAGTCCCCGTCATCCCATGCAGGAAAATATGGGGTCGCTCCTCTCTGCCTGAGTGGACGCCAAGCTTATTACTCTATTTTTGAGCGCCATGGGACCGCCCTTTAAATTCCACGCGGCTGACCCTTCCGCCACGCCCAGCAAACAGTAAAAGTTAGTAGATGGGTTTGGTTGACAAGGGATTTCATGTGGAAGCAATATTTGCCTAAATTCGTTGAAATGGAGTGTTTAGGTCTAAGGGTTCGCGCAGGGGATTGTCATTTCTCTTTTCTTTAAGCGTGCCCTAAAAACCATAAGAGGATTAGATAGTATGATTGATAAGGAACTCGCGCGGTAGGATCATGAATGAAAGCATGTCCGAACAGAGTCGTCCTCTCGGATCCGTACCGGAGATACCTGGGCACCATAACTTGGGAAAATATGAAGAATAACGAAGTTAGGTCGGCAGCCATATACCTATTGCGGGGTGAAGGTTTTGGACTATCACTCAATAAACACAAAACAACGCTGGGCAGCCGGAAAGAGAAAAGGTATAGCAAGTTTTGGTAACTGGCAGAAGAAAGCTGAATTTGGATTTCGAAGTACTCAACAGAGAGTGGAATATATGTTCAGAGAGGGTACATAAATGCAGAGAGGAGTATTGAAACCAGTCCAAGCCTTTCCTGGCCCGACCGAGTTCCTGTTGCAACCCCACGCCTGCGCCTTTCCCGCCTTTCCCTACTCCTCCCAGCACCTTTTGGTGTTCACGCATCGCAAGTTGATCGTAATTCCTTCCTTTCTTCCATACGTTCGTTCGTTATCTGCTATTCGACCCCATCCAGCCAGTTCAATGATCCCTCTCACAACGCATGAAAAACATAACACAAGAAACCGTGAAAAACATGCGTTTATGTGGTAGGGTTCGGGTTCATCTGGAAGGTGTAAAAGTTGCGCGTTAGTTGGGGGTCCCTAAATATTGGCTCTGGGCGGATGTCCTCATCTCTTCTCCAGACTGGGGGAGATTAAAGATGTGAAACAAAACGCACCTTCCGCTTTCCACCGGTCAACGTGACATTAACAAATCGTCTGGTGTATTGCAGGCGCTTCTTGGCGCGACCCTTGGGGGTCTTCTTCTTCTCTTGAGGCTCGACCTATACAGTTCATGAAATCTCCCATGTCAGCCAAAACTTGGTCTTGTCCGGGTTACCCTTCCGCATATTTTCGATGCATCTCTCATCCCCGTATACCTCGACCTATCCCAGAGGACGCCAAACAATAGATTTCTGGCCGTGAGATGGGAGAAGACGGGCTCGAGAGGGTTGCAAAGGTGGAATAAAAAGCGAACTGACCTTGGGGGTCTGAGACTTGACTTTTCCCGCACGGGCAAGGGATCCGTGAACTTTACCCATGATGTGTGATAGGCGATGGGAATGAGCTTTCGAAGGATGTCGTCAACGAGGAGTTTGATGACTGTGCGGAGGCTGAAAGTGAAGAGGTTGATTGACTTGTTAGCTTTTGCTCCTGTGGCCCGCCGTATTAAGCGAAAAGTGGTAAAGCAGGGGCCGAAAACAATTGGAATTTTTCAGACTCTTGTGCTGTTGCGGATTTCAATGGGGAATTAACTGGAGAACACGTACTTACAGTTGCCTTGAATATAGTCCTTCTGTCGTCGTCGTTGTCGTTACCAATCGACTCTGCGATATCTGTGACTCGTTATGGTAGACATTCAAATTTAGCGAGCGCCAAGTCACGTGATTTCATCAGATTAGGGTATTCTAAGGTTTGCCCTATTGCCTATTTAGGAGTATAATCATTGGAGCCCTGGAGCCCTATAGACGAACGTCGCAATGGCATGTTTAAGGCAGTGATAATCTGACGAAGAGTGTGTGCATACGTGCGGTACCGTCCTGGTCTTCTAAATAAACTTGACAAGAGTGCACAGTCTATGGACATGGGGCTTCCATCCTGAATTAATTCACCATTAGTAATGACGGTGCACTACAGTCCAATCTACAAGGCTATGATCATGGCCAAAAGAGCTCCATTCTAAATATCCCCTTCAAATGCATACCCATCCGAGGAAACTCATCAAAAAATTCTTCTTTGAAATCACCCGGTCGAGGTTGACGGATTTCAGGTGAGAGAAATAGAGTGAACAATCTGCGAAACCGAGCTCGTTTGTTGGCTAGATCACAGACATTAAAAACCGCAAAAGAAATTCATTTGCAAAGAAAATCATTGCCCAAACCTCCCATAGTACAAGACGGTGTGTGCGTGCGTGTGTGTCCTGCAGTTCCGATTTAAAGACAAATATCCCAGTAGTTTAATCATGAGAGGCTCCAACATCGATTTTCACTTGCACCCTTCCTCCATCCTCCAACCACCACCCAAAACACCACTACCGATCCCAATTTAACGGGACTTGGCAGCAACCTTGGGTGGTGCACCCTTGGCACCCTGCTTGCTCTGGATTCTGCTGGCCTGACCTCTGGCAGCCCCGGCAGCGTTCTTAGCCTTCTCAGCTCTCTTCCTGCTCTCCGCAGCGGACTTCTTCTCCTTTCCCTCCTTAATGGCTTGCTGGCGAGCAGCGAGTCGGGCTTCGGGGCGCATGCTCCTTCGTTCCTTGATGACGTCTAGGGAGGCACCGACAATCGCACGCTGGGACTTAACAGCTCGTCGAGTGCGCTTCTTGGCAACTTCCTATAGTCGAGGGTAAGAACATTACCAAGGTTAGCTGCATTCCTATTCCCCATCATCTAACTGCACTTTCTTGTCCTCTCATATAATCCTTTTTGTCGTCATGTTATAGGCCATGCCTCCGGTCACCCTCTCTTCGCTTTGGTACATGTATTCCACTAAACTTCAACTTCTCGAAATATAACGCAAAAGGACAGAATGTCACTGACTTCAGAGATACCCTTCTTATGCTGTCTTCTGTAAAGAACCGTCCATGAAATACGGCGGGGGTTCTTGCGTTGGAGGAAGAGAGATTCGGTTTTTCCATTCTGGAAGCGGAAGATTTTGCCGTCGCCGCGGACGTAGAGTTTACCCTGCATATCACCAGCAAGAATCAGCTCATGCCTTCCAAACCTCTCTCATGCTGTATAGCGGGAAATTTATTTCATTTCCATGACATCCAGGTTGGAACGATGCTTCATTATCCCGCCTGTGTGGATGTGACAATTTCATTATATTACAAAGGGCGCATCCAATCTCAGAGAAATGCAGTTTCGCCATACCTTGCCAGGGTAAATCTTCTCGCCGCTGAATGTATCGTCGTAGGTACGCATCTTGGATCGAGGAGATGCGCAGCCGGTGTGGACGAGGTTGGATTTGTTGACTTCGTGGTTAATTAACTCGTTGCGACAGCCCGGACGCTTTCGCCCTTTCGATGAGGTTTGGTGGTGCGAGAGGTTTCGCTAAAGTGCGGCACGTGACTTTGGTTGCCCTTCCCCAGGTTTTTCTTTTAGTACTGCAGACCCATAACTACAGCCCATAGCCTCGCTTGCAACCCAACGAAATATTCTTGAACAGGAATAATAATTATTATGATATTAGGAGTAATGACTATCTGTAAGATCTGCAAATACTTTTGAAATTCGATGCCAGGCTTCCAACTATTTAAATTGATATCTTACCAATATCGACAGCAGCAAGCAGGGCCACCGGTCAACTTCTCTTTCAGAGGTGAAAGAGGGTGAGTGACCAAAGGATGTCGCATGTAGATGCTTTGTACATCTTAGGCCTGCATGAAACATATTGGGCCTTTGGATGTTGGGTAACTTGGGAGGGGAACAAACATAATCTTCAGACTGGAGGTAAATGGCGCGAGAATAAAATCACGAATATGATGGAATCAAAGAATCAGAGATCAATGCTCAGCACCACCATGCTTTTTCACGTACGCTCCTGCCTTTTCCCATGCACGGTGAGTGGCAAAGTGTGTATCCAGAGGGCTTACATGCAGCGAAATAGCCATTGGTATGTGAAAAAGCCGAACCTTGAAAAACATGTGCGCCTGCATCCAATTGAGGGCATTTGAAAGCTCAACAACTGGTGGAACAAGCAACAACATAAGCACCAAACGCCTGCAGATGAATAAAAAGAAGAAAAATGGGTTAACAAAAAATGGGGCGGGGAAAGGCAAAGGTATGCAGAAAGGTCCTTGCTGTTAAGAACTTTCCCAACCACAATCCATCATGAAATATTCGTGATGTTAAAAAGGCATGCATAATTTTAACTGGCCAAGAGCCTGGCAGCCTCCTCTGGCGTCGCATACAGGTGTGTGTCCGCCTTTGCCTGCGCAATGGCTGCGGCGGAATCACTGAGCCAGTGTTTTGCAACATCAGCGGCAAGGGGATCGTCAGCGTTCGGGGCTCCAAGTAAAGCCTGAATCGACAGGAGGATGGTTCGGATTTGCAAGGCAGGGGACCAGTTGTCTATTGAACAACAATTAGCTATGAATATGTTATCAGGGGCTGTAGGGAGAGGTCAGAAGTTTTAACATACTCTTCAGTACGTCCAGACAAACCCTTCCGATTCCGTCGACGTTGGGGTGATATATCTTTGTCTTGAACCGGACTCTGGGAGGAGCCATAGGATAATCTTCCGGCAGAAAAAGTTCTAGTACAAAGATGCCGCCTAAGATACGGTTAGCTGAAATGGGCTGAGAGCGTGGCTGAGAGCGTGTCGTCTCTTTCGTCTGTTTGGACAGTTTCCTGCAATACCTTCATATGGAGAATCGGCTGGTCCTTCGAGCGTAACATCAAAGTGGCGGAGATTGTTTTCCTTGGGTTTTGCAGTAATGCCTGGAACACTTTCCAGCATAATAATTTATCTTAGCCATTTGACGAATCTATATCCTAATTTATGGATACTCACGGCTCAGTCTGTAGGCGCTGTGTCTCCTTGATTATTCTCTTTGGCAAGGCCATGGTGGGGGGTGCTTGACGTCCAGGAACCAGGAGTGGCAAAAATTATAGCTATACCAAACAAGCAGATCTTAAATGAACACGCCAGAAATAAATGATCAGATCAAGTCAGCTATACTAATAGACTTCGGATTGTCAGTTGGATATCAGACAAAGAAGGCCTTTGATGTAAATGCTCCTGCGGCAGATCGGCAGCACACTTCGCCTCTGCACCCCGCCGTACTCGAACCATCTAAAATGGGAGACGGTGGCAGGATGTTCCGTGCCGATGGCAGCTTGGCTTGTTATGGTAACTAAAACTCAATCCACCATCATTGAACCTAAGGTCAAACACGCAATTTTTACTGCGTGCTGCTTTGATGTCGAGCTCATTGCTAATCCATTCATTTCTACCGAACTAGAAATTCCATTTGCTCTGCGCCTTAGTTACCTCCCTAGGTAGGCTTTTGATAGCGGAAGATTTACGGGAAGGGGGGTAACTATCCTTTCTGGGGAACTTCAAAAAAGGAGTTTCAGTTTGATTATTGACCAGGAGGGAGTCGACGCTTTCGACTCTGATAATAATATTTCCTGCGCATGGAATAAAGAGCACCAAAGCTCTTGAATTGTGCCTTTCCTGCCTTTAGTTACCCATACTAGTAAATATCTAGTTGCTGGCAGTGACCTGGCCGAAAAAGGGATATTGCCATTTGAGCCTTTCGCACGCCACTGACAAGGACAGGAGATTTGACTCCAGCAATAATATCGGACTAAATACTCCGAAGTTACAATTTCCAGCACTGAATCATTTCTGTCCTCCATCAGTGGTAAAAGGGTTAGCAGATCGTATACCTCTTGACCGCAGGAAAAATCTCTCCAAGGTTCCAGATATCAATCTCCTCATGATACTAAGAGGAAATTGCTTCGAAATACTTGGCTGCGCCCTTACGCCACGGTATCGATTATGACTTAGGGTAAAATCCCCGTCGAGTTCAACAATGAGCCATGGTGGTCATCCATCTCTGTCTGTCTGCCCTTGGGAAGTGTTTACCGTCCTCAGTCACTGTCTCTCCCTATCTCCCTCCATAATTACTGCTCTTCTATTGTTTGGACGCCCCTGCGGATTGCAACCTGGCCACTATCCATCACCCTTATCTGTTTACAGCAAATCCCTCAGCGACTGCCAAATCTGAGGATGAGAAGTCTGACGAAGACAGAGAGAGGCAAACTGTTTTGAATTTGTAGCCAGCGAGCCATTGGGATGGTCACAAAGTATCGTTTCATGCATTGAAGACGGGGTCTCCCCTAAATGATGTTGCACAGCGTATGAATGCAGGGTGTTATATATATATATTGAAATGTCTTGCGGCGATAAAGGGGCTTTTGAAGGTAGACGTAACATATTCATCATTTCAATACGTCAAATACATTACAACGGGCTGGGTGCAGAATGGAAGTGAAGCCAAGCCCTTATTCCATGCCGGGTGACGTCCCATCTAGCAATACCGAAAAGATAAAGAGGGATGCATGTATATCACAATGCTGAGGTGAATGAAGTTCCGGATCGATTCAAGTCATGCCGTAGCTATTTTGATACGAATTAAACTTTGAGCCAAATGGAAAACGGATTGATCGCTCATCAGTAGAGGATGCGCCGTTTTACACATAGAGCTGAGTAAGTTTAGAAGAATAACTATACTTATGATAAGCGCGGAAGAACATTTGCGAAACTAAAATTCAGTGTAGAAGAATCAACGTCATGTTGTTCAGTTCGTGCTGGAACTTCGAAAGGCGGTCACGAAGGGCAGTACTGTCTCTTGGCCGAGCATATCACATGACGTTATCGTTAGGTTCAGCCCTCAAAGCGGAGTCCCCTGAATGAAGAGGCCCTTTGCAGAGGTCGGCGATAGACTGTAGTTCAGTTAGACTATTAGTTTCATGGACTTAGTGAGTGCCATATCCTTCCGCGCATCTTTGCTGCAGCTGGAAATTTTGTAGCTGACATTTTGTGCTCTCTTCTAGTGAAAACACATTGATACTCCCTATTCCGCCTCAATCTACGGCATTGTCGATATGCGAGTAACGCCGTTTGATATGCACGGCACCTTCTACCCTTCCCTCATGTCATCTGTGCAAGTTTCTATATGAGTCCTAATTGGTCTCACCGCATGACAACAAAAGTGTTAACTACTGCCAGTCCCGGAGGCAGTACTTCCACATAGTCATCCGGGCGCTGGGAGAGCTTTTCGACAATATGTCGAGCCCTATGGCATTGAGGCCATTAGCCTCTGCCTACGAAAGCCCTACTTTTGGCGAAGATAGCTCATTTCATGTTGAGCAGCCTATTGGGTCAATGTCAATATCTCCGTGTGGCAGAGATGTTGTGCTCGCTTCGTACGTTGTTGGTTTATGTCCTAAAAAATGTTATTCTCCTTTGATTACTGACTGGTAGTGGGAGGATACCAGAAAGGAAGGTCTTCATATAATTGACCTGGATAATCCTTACTCCCCTCCTCGATATCTCCCTCACCATACTCCTTGGGAAGTGGCAGATGTTCAATGGTCCCCCTTCGCCGCAAGAGACAGTTGGGTTGTGAGCACTTCCAATCAGAAGGCATTGGTTTGGAACCTGGCAATGAAATCGGCACAGAATTCTATTGAATACGTCCTACATGCGCATTCTCGAGCCATCACAGATATAAACTTCTCCGCCCACCATCCGGATGTTCTCGCCACTTGCGCGGTGGATAGTTTTGTTCACTGTTGGGATCTACGGTCTCCAGCCAGGCCTGCAGTATCGTTCTCCGACTGGTTTGCCGGTGCGACACAGGTTAAATGGAATAGACAAGACCCGCATGTGATTGCAAGTTCTCATGATAGATTCCTCCGGATTTGGGATGATCGAAAGGGTGCTCATCCAATACGTACAATTGTGGCGCATAACACGAAAATCTACGGTCTCGATTGGAACAGGACCCGTCCTGAAGCGTTGGTGACTTGCTCCTTGGATAAAACCATTAAATTTTGGGATTATTTAGCTGAGGAGGACATCCCCGAAAAAGTAATACACACGCCTTTCCCTGTTTGGCGAGCCAGACATACGCCGTTTGGATGGGGAGTTCTTGCCATGCCGCAACGTGGAAATAGTGACTTACATCTTTATACCCGGGAGAGAACTTATGATGGGGGTTCTTCACGAGTTCATAGTTTTCCGGGTCATAGAGGCCAAGTCAAGGAGTTTCTCTGGAGATCTAGAGGGACTGTTATTGACGGCCTAGATCACCGTGAATTCCAACTTGTCTCCTGGGGCACAGATAAGGAGCTGCGATTGCATCGAGTGGACCCGGAAATTTTAGCAGGAGTGGGCTATGAAATGGGAAAGTCCTTTAATCCCTTGCTGAACCTCACGCGGAAAGGCGCTGTCTATAAAACATTCCGCAACGACCCGAGACTGGAAGACAATGCAGTGCAACAGGAGACTACCCCGGACGCCCAACTATCAGGACACAGTAGATCGGCGTCCGCCATTGGCCTGAGTCCTAGCAATGTTTCCATGCCTTACTATAGCAATTGGACCCGAGGGGGAACAATGGCATCTCCAGTTGGAATGCAAGCGAAATCCGCTCTTTGTGCTGACATGAATCCTATTTCTTGGATGCGAGGTGTTAAGATCTCGGGATGGGAAGTGGAAACACTAGGCGACGAAATTACGCATGTTGGTGAGAAATTTACGAAGGTTTCTTTCGAGTCTGTGAACATCGGGCAACGGAAAACGACAGTTTCTATGCATGGACCTTGGGGCCCTGACAATAGTAGCCTTTTTGTAAAGGTTGACATCAAATTCCCGCCTGGCTATCCGCGAGCCTCGATCCCTGTGTATAGCGTACAGAAGACTAGTTCAGTGACCAGTCAGTTGGCCTCGACAATAACGTCAGGATTACGAGCCATTTCCAAAACATACCTCACTCAAAAGAGAGGGTCACTTGAAGGGGCCATTCGATACCTCTTAGGTGAACATTCCGTCGAGGAGAGCATAGCGTTGGTACAACGACAGGCCCGGGAAGCTTTGAAATCACCAGATATTTTAGGTGCGGATGAATCAAGTGATGAAGATGAAGAAAACGGGCAATTCCGCGTCTCGCAACTCGGGTTGAGTTCTTCCGAGCTTCTCCGTCCGGCAAATGCAAATGTAATGGTGCCAGTTTCTAGAACGTGCGGTGCTCTTTGGGCCAACGATGGACGGCTTTTGTGTTTCTTCCCCCCTAAAAAGGAGAAAGCTGCCTCTTTTATGGGCTCCGTGGGACTCAGTGACCTGAGGCTAGTGCGAAACGATAGAGTTTTCGAGGGCTTCGGCAGACTGCAGACTAGCTCCCCGGGTCCGAAGCGATCTAGTGGGGTTGGGACAGGTAGGGGAACTATTACAGACGATGGCACCTCTGATTACTCGGACGATTCTTCTATTGTGTCTTCTAGCTCGTCGGGCTCATCGGATCTCCTAGGAAACCACCATACCCAATTCCATGGGCCAAACACCTGGAAAAGTGGAAGTTTGGGATTCTATCACTCAAGGTCAACGGAAAATTCCCAAAGGTCTACAACCGGGGTTGACACAGTGAAGTCATCATCAGACAAGCCCCACAACATAATATACATATATGATTTCAGCGAACTTCTTCCTGCCAAGAGAGAGTTAGCGAAATTGTATCAGGTGTTTGGTAGTCGCCCGGACGTTTGTTTGCATAATATGGTCGCTGCAGCTAGCCTAGGTAGTTTTGACCTTGCCAATGTTTGGAATTTGATCGGATTAATATTGCAACACGATATCCCGCCTGATACCGTCGTCATGGGGGATGACATTGTCGTGATTGCACACAAAACCTTGCGAGATGTGAAACGAAAAGACAGTACCGTAGATTTAAGTTTCGGTAAGCCTAAACGGAGGAAATCTTCCATCAGTCCTCTTCCAGACAAAATCGAATGGGGAGAGCATCCTCTTGGTGGCCGTTGGCTTGTCCCAGCCCTGTAAGTTTCCTTTGAAATTGGTTGATATTAGGCTGATGACCGCTGACCGTGACTAGATTCAACTATTTTGAGCGTTTGGGAGATATACAGATGTTAGGGATGCTCTCATGCATTTTTTACGAACCAGAGTTTAAGTCGGATCCAATCCAAGTGGGATTTCGCGGGGACGGACGGTCTTCCGTTGTATTGGAAAACTCAGCGTTGACCACGGATCACAACTCACCATCAGGAGACTCCCAAGGGAAACCTCAGATATCGTCACGACTCACATCACTACCTAAGGATTCCCACGTCACTTCAACTTCTCATAGCTCTGCTTGCTCATCAACGTCGCAGTGGCAAGTGGACACACCGCCAGTCTACTCAACCGGAACGACTCCTCCTCAAGGAGTTCACCTAAACAGGCATCCCTCGGCTCGAAAATCACAGGCCCAAGGTATCTCTTTATCTGGATCGCCTGACCGTCATTCTACTTCCCGCTCTATTTCTGGTTTAGGCACCACGCTGGCCTCGTCACTATCGCGGTCTTTTACATTTGGTCCTTCAGGATCATCTTCACCTCCAAGTAACAGCAGCAAAAAGCGACCTAGTCCTGTAGGAAGTTTGAACATGACTGCCCCCAGTGGCTGGGTGACCAGTGGAATATTTGCAAAACCTGCATCATCAATCCCAGACTACTTAACCGCTTCAACCACTACTACATCACAAACTCATTCCGACTCCGAAAGTTCCAGACCTACCTCGCCAAAGTCCTCCAAACCCATGAAAGGTGTTAAAGTGGTGATGAAAAACCAAGATATGTTTGATGGGGATAATCATACCTACGTCCCATTGTTAGATCAGAGCCAGGAACCTCTTTACAAAGCCTACCGAGCTGCGTATGCTAATTTACTTTTCGTTTGGGATATGCCAGTAGAGCGCAGGGAAGTGCTCAAGATGGATAGTATTTCAAGCAACCGTCCGGACATGTCTCTTCTATCTCGCCCAAAAGGTTATGAAAAGCAAACGTCAGTCTTTCCTCGTCGCGATTCAAAGATATCACCATCAACTCGCTCTCAAGTAACACAACCTCATGAGGAAAACCAGGGTTTGGATTTACAACGGCATTGCGGGAGATGCGGATACTGTCTTCATATTTCTGCTTTCGCCATGCATTCGCTGGGGAAAGCTAGTCGAGCCAGTAAAACCCGTGACGATTCGTTTTCAATCCAGTGCCCCCGCTGCAAACCTGCACAGCCGATACCCACAAAGATGTCCTGCGTTATTTGCGACGAAGTAGTTATTGGAATGTTCACTCCATGCTTCAATTGCGGACACATAACCTGTCACGAATGCCACCAGAAATGGATCACCCCACAATCTCAGACAGCTGAAGGAGAAACAAACACGCCATCCTGCCCAAGTGGCTGTGGCTGCATTTGCTCGGACCACGTCGTCATCCAGCTCCCTATGCCTTTGTCTCCGAACACAGTAGCATCAGAGAGGAAACTTGTCATCACAAAGGAATCTAACCGAAGTCGATCTCAGCCCCCGCGCAGAGATCGTCGGCGCAGCAGCGGATTTTCAACCGGCTATTTCGACTTCAAACGAGATGGCGAACCTGATGTCCGGACCAGCTTCCGCTTTGCCTCTCTTGCGCGTGGGTTAAGCGGTCTTAACCTCGATCTTCATCAGAGGAAACAGGCGGCGAGAAAATACAACAGTCGTGCGGCTGAATAGAAATGGTGCGAAGAATACCTTGGAGAGGATTGATACTCCCTGATTTAATCCTTTTTCCCCCTTGCATTTTACTTCTTTTTCTTCTGTTGTCGAAATACCCCTAACAAGTCACTTCCTGGTACTCGCAACGAGCTTGCTTTTGCCCCCCCTCTGTTTGGCAACTATACTCCTTCCCGCATAGCGTTGGTGTTCTAGTGGCGTTATGAATCCTTTTGGATATCCCAACCAATGTCGATTTACATAACGTCTCTATGTAGTCAATGATGTACGTATGCCAGCAATGCAATTATTAGTGCATTGCCTTTTTTTTATCTCACATCCGGCAGATCTTCCCTGTGCGGCTGTGGTCCCATGGTTAAGGGTATCATTTAGTTGATAATTCAAAGCATATAACTGTGATAAGTCGTTTCCTGACTATTCACTTCTTTCGTGCAGATTCTGCTGCCCTTCCAAGGAGAAACATTCTAGGCAAGATCGCCTGCCAGAATAGATCTTCTGGAACAACTCACCTTATTATATGAAGATAAATACATACATTATTCCATAATTTCAGCATGCAGAAGCTCCATGATCCATTTATAAATTATTATATTTTTAAGTATAATCTTTTAAATCCTGATATAAACCTTTATAGTACGACTGAATTATCGATGTAGAGAAACAGTGAGTACCATTTTATTAAGATACTAAAACTGAGAAAAAGCAGGAGATGCGTAAACAAACAGAGAGAGTAAATCTATATAGAGCTATTTCATGTCCTTGCTGAGCCTTCTCACTTTTTTGTAATTATATTTATAACTACGTAGTCAGGAGAATAGACTTGAGAGTGACATTATACACCTTACCTGCATGCTTAAAATTGCTTAGTTTCATAGCTCTAATGACTAAAAGAAGCATTCCTTCCTGATTGAAAGCTTGATCTTTTGACTTGATGGGCATATTGAATGATTTGATGGATTCAGGGGTTGGCGTGAAATGGTGCTCTGGTAGGTGAACTTTGTTAAGCCAGCGTTGACCACCCACCGCACGCGACCTTGCTGCCCGTATAGCTTTGCTGTAGCTAGCCTCCCGAACCGAACGAATATACGGACGCGATATTCATCATCAGGTTATAGCCCAGCCCAGTGAATTAGTCGAAAATTTTTGGACTTGAAGATCCGCTGAGCAGCTTCAATCTTGTTTTAACCCGAATTGTAGAGAACAAAACGGTTTGAGAGGAAAGCGGCGGAAATAGCTAGGATGCATCGTGGAAATCAAAACAACCACGTAATCTAGAAACATGTCAGCTATAGAGAGTTTCCAATGAGAGAATCAAAGGCAAAGGGGGCAAAGGCGCTTGTTTTCCGCATTCGCTCCCTGAGGCGCTATCTAAGCCGCCGTAATGAGGGCATATCCTGCTGCGGTTAACTGAGGGATTATAAGGGCTGCTCCATACGTACTACCCTAACAGTTAATGGCATTACTGCAGAAAACACAGTGAGCCCAAGAGGGGTACGCATGGCCATGGCATAGCTTCCGTAACCCTGGAGCGTGGATTCTGTTACTCATAAATGACATAGTAAAATCAAAGGAAGCATATAATAAGGAAAAGGATGGGATGGCTAAACACTGAATTGACAGAGAGGAACATAATCTATCAATACGAAAACATGAATGGCTTCTGCAGGATGAGAGTGTCGAAAAGAGTAGGAGGGTAGAGTTGGTTGGATCCCGATTCAACTTAAAACACTCTACCAGTCTTGATTTCCGATTTGTGGATTTGTTGTGTCATCTTTATTGTTGGGTCGGAACCCGTAGGGGTTTTCGATCCCGTATTCTTAAATGCAGTGCAGTCGATATAACAGGGAAGCGCTGTATATTTGATAATGGGAAACCACCGGATGTCTTCCGGACCTGTCGATCTGCTGGCATAACAGAATAGGAAACGTTGTTGGCCCATGTTTCTGGGCCATGTTCTGGGACCGATAACCAGGTGTCAAAAACCAAGGAAAGTTAAAGTAGTAGTGCGGTGAGACATAACATGTAGGCCTAGCGGGCCGAATCGACAATCTAAGTTCCCCGCTCGAGGCTTCGTTCATTTGTGCCAACATCCCACTTAAAATTTATCTTTAATTGTTCTGAGATTAAAGGTCTTGGGTACGACGAAAAGGGCATTTGCCTCAGCACATATGCCACCCTTGGAATCTCGAATATTACCCTTGATGAAGGCCTTGCGCTCCGTACTCTTCTCCCGGTCGTACTCTGCTGTCACCGTACAGAAATCCATTACCCTGATGGGTGTGCGATAGTGAATGTTAAGGTTGGCAGTTACGCCTGTTCGAGCGGGAAAGCTGAGTAGAGCAACTCGGCCCAGACACACATCTAGCACTGTAGCAATTGCTCCCCCGTGAACTACTAACGGCCACCCACCCATCCCAAAACCAAAATACACAACTGTAACAGCTTTGCGTTCTTTATCGTTCCAGAAAACGCGCTGCGCATGTACATCGAGAATAGATTAGCAACGCGATCTCAAAGCTTCCCAACTGACGTATATATAAGACCATCGAATATCACGCAGGCAGAGGTGGGGGTGAAAAGTAATCCTACTAACCTGTAGGGCCAAATTGTGAGTCCCGCTCAGAGGACCGCTTGTAAGTTGACGCGGCTTCTCCTCCTCTGAAAGATTATCATGTGCCTCCCATTCCACATAATCAGGATCTGCTCGTAGCTTTTTAACCACCTCCAACTTATCCATCTTTTGCCGTAGATGGCTTAATCGCTGTCTATCCTCCTCGGAGCCTGGTGTAACTGGATCTTCGAAGAATGAGGCCATAGCATCTCCTATCTTATAACCCAACAATCCAAAGAGGGCTGCGTAAACCAATGACCTTAGTCTTCGTCGAAATACATACTCATTTTCAGTCAACGGCGCTCGTGCTGAGCGCATAAAATTGCGTTTTGATGTGGAGGGAATGAACCCATTGAAACACAGCAGACGCGCGGAGATACCACTCCGGAGCAATGTGCCACAAGAGAAGGCGCTGGATATCAATCTTGGAGTGCGGAACATTTCTGGCGCATGTCAACAGTTGCAATGGGTTGTTGAGAACTCTGTGAATTCAACGGATGTTTGGATCCAAAAATTATTGTTCAAATTAGAGTCACGTGATTATGGTGTTACTGGAGGCAGCAGTGAGAATTCCTAAACAATGGCATGGGTCTTTTTTTCGTTGAAAAATATTGTATCTATACTAGATAGGCGCCGCGGCACCTTGTTTGCAATTACTTTTGGTTCAGAAAAGAGGTTCTTTTTTTTTTTTTTTTAAAGCGTGGCCGTTGCCTGAAAAATAGATTGTTTTTTCAACAGTTCTCAGGACATATTCGAAGTAAGGGAACAAAACGAAAGCAACAACAAATAAAACAGGCATACGAGTAGATAAGTCAAATAGCATATGAGTACTCATTTCAAAAGCACGCTAGGTTACTAAGTCTATCTTGTTTTTGCCCCAGACCGGTTCGAAACATGATTTCTTTAACACAAAGCCAGAAAGCAAACCGTAGAGCTCGTCTCAAACGAAATGGGAACATAGCGTTATCGTGAGTTTGGAGGGAACGAAATCGACAAACACGAGGTAGCTATACTGTTATCTAGGAAAGGTTTGCGTTTCCCCAAAGTGGAGGGCTAGGTTTATTCTTCTTTGGGCCCCTCTTTAACTTCTTCTGCGGTTGGCAAATCGATCGCTCGGTATAACAATATCAAGGCAGAATGTGATTCACCTGGCAATATCATGTTAAAGGCGGCTCCCGAACGTGGAACAAAAATGAACGAGAGAACAAGTCAACAGACACTTACCGCCTCCTGATAGCGTTTCAATCTTCTCCGCCTCGACCTCCGAAACTTTGTCATCATTGAACCACCACCACTTCCCATCGTCCTCCCGCCTCTTGCCCCGTGGAACATGAGGATCATCGACGATCCGTGCTTGCTTCCTCACAAAAGTGGTGTAGTGACCACTGTCGGCACTAGGGCCCTGGTGTGTAATTACTCCCCGCAGTTCGTAAAGTCCAGATTTATTGGCCCCATCATCAGCCGCCAGCTTAGGGTCAATAAGTTCGAACAGTTCTTTCTTCGCTGCCAGAACCGCAGCGGCACGCTCAGATTCATACTCGGCATCTGTTTTGAAGGTACCTTCCATCGGCACATCGGTGCTTGCTTCTGCTTCGGCCCTTGACTCGGTCATTTGCTTCTTTTGGATGGGCTCACTCATTAAAGCATCAGCCTTCCGGTCCTCTTCTTGCTTATGCGCAATCTTCTGGCGTTTGCGAGCTCGTTCCATATCATGTTCATCTTTCCGAATCTCTCGGATCTTGTCCCTCACGGGGATGAGCTGGCTTTTCAGCTCATCAGTACAGAATTCCACTACGTCCAACTCTGCAGGAAATGTCACTTTGCGCATGATTTTCACCTTCTTTTGTATATCCCGTTTCCAGAAGAAGCGCATGAAATGAACTGTCAGGTATTTAGGTAATCGAGAGATCCGTGAGCGTTTCGTATACATGGCGTCCCTGTCGAGAGTAGGTGAATGCTTCTCAATCTTATCTTGTAGGCCTGCCAAAATTCCATCTCGCAGATGATTTATAGTCTGGTCGATATGGCAGTCAAGTTTAAGAAAGGTATCAGATGATTCAGTGGGTGTTTCTCCAGCTTCCTTTGCCGCCTCTTCATCACATTCGTCAACCGATTCCAACTTTCCAGAGAGGTATTTGTCCACGAAGGATACTTTTGCTGATAATTCATCATTGTTCTCGCCCTGGATCTTGAGACTCCGGCGAAGTGTGGATATAATCTCGGACCAGGCCTCTTCTGCGTCTTGTTGTTCATATCCACGACCGTCCTTCGCTTTCCGTACGAGATGTGGAATACCGAATGCTAGAGCATTCCAAAACATGTCCGGCGAAAGCCCGTACCGCGTTTCAGACATCTGCTTATAGAGGTCTCTCAACGAAGCGACTAGGTCGAAGGAGGAACCTCTACCGGAATTATACGGCCCGAGCGAGGACTTGTATTTCAAGAGCTCTTCCTGGAGTTCTGGGAGGGTCCGTAATGTCTGGAGTGTGGAGTTTAGCCAGCATGTATTGCCCATGTTTTTTAGACCGGCAGGGGTTGCGCCCTCAGATTTCGCGGCTTCAGCTTCCGTCATATCTTCGATAAACTTGGTGGCTACCTTAGGTTTCTCCAGAGCGGCGCTGGCACGACCAGAACTTGGGGTACCCAGCAACATGAAAGTTTCCCCTGGTTTAGCATCGAGAGCGGAGAGTTCGGTGTTATCTTTAAGCTGGACTCCCTTCACAAGAACCTTCTGGCGCTCTGGTTCGACTCCGGTAAGTGAATATAACTGGAATTTAAAGGTTTCCCCATTGGTAGTCGGATCGAGATCTACTTCGTGGCGCTTGCCCTGGTGCTTTACGATCACTACAACCCAAATGTTAAAAGGCAAGCGGGAGCATGATGGCGTGGGAGTGGGGTTGTAAAACTCACCTCGAATCGTAGCCATGGTGGAAAATCGATCTTCTTCCCCCAAGCCACAACCGAGCAAGATATATATCTAAATTTTCAAAAGCCGTTGAAGACTGAGTTGAGAAACGGCGGGAGTACATCAACAGGGACAAAGGTCGACTGAAGAAGTGTTGTGGATGTTGATAAACGCTGCCGCTGCTTTGGGTGGGATGTTGTTAGGGTGATGCTCGGCAGTCCTGTCACGTGATCAACGCCCCCATATTAAGTAGCTAATTAGTTAACTTGATCGTAAACGATGCACAGGAAGGAAGGCTTCTTTTAGCCACTAGAGCTTATGAAACCAAGCAATTTTCAAGTAAGTATGCGAGCAGCTGTCAAGGCGTATGGATCAGTGTTGCTCTCTTCAAGCCTATCCTACCGACTACACAGTCAAATCACATACATGAATTCTCAACAAGTCAATTTAAAAGATGGCCTCAATTGAAGTAGAATCTCACTTTATTTTTAACTTATATAAATATTATATTAAAAATAAAAATAAAAAAAAATGTTAATTTAATAGTAAAAAAATATTCAAAAATTATATTTTAATAATTAAATTAAACTTTAATAACATTTAATATTAATAATATATAAAATAAAATTAAAATAAAAAATATTTTTAATAAAGTATAAAAAGAAAATTTGTCTTCTATAATATAATTAAAATTAAAAATTTTTATAAGCTTAAATAAATATAAATTTTATAATTTAGCTAAAAATTTAAATTATATTTTAATAAACTATTTATTAAATAATATTATTAAAAGAAAACTAAAAGAAAAATACTTTTAGCAGGTAACTAAATGTATTTTTTAAAAAACTAAGTAAAAGTTGCGACGGGCAAGTGCATGGCCAGAAACGGCCATGGCGCCGACCGTCTGCGGCCTGGCGTGGCCCCTTGTGGTCTAGCGCCGACCCTGCTCCTCTCGCCGACTCGCCGACGTCATCCGCCGCAACTCTATAAAGCTGCTTCGACTGCCTCCCTCGCACACGCCCCCTCCTGCGTCCTTAATTTCCCCCTTCATCCAATTTTCCTTTCTTCTTTGTCTTCTCTGCCCCTGCCCCCTGCCATCTTTCCCCCTTCCCATCTCCCAATTTTATCCCTGACGCGCACTGCCTCTTCTCTACCCCACCGCGCCCATCACATCACGCGCTGATGCAACCCATTTCTCGCTCGTCGACAAGTTCAGGAACATCCTAACCTCGACTGAGATCCAATTCGACAGCGACAAGCTCAAGACGTCATTTGACGACGTAGAGATTTCCCTTGCAAGGCCAAGGACGTGATTGCTTCCCAGGTCAAAACCTTCTTGGAGTCGGAAGTCAAGGCTATAGGCCGTTGCAAACGGACTATCCTCTTTTCGTTACTCATCTATATATCATTCTATTTATATTTATAATCTCTATCTCTAAAAATACTATTATACTTTAAAGCTTTGCTCTTAGACGTAGCCCTATTCAAATACTTTCTGATTACTGCACTTCACTAACCGCCGGACCCATCCACCATCATGCCGCCAAGTTTCTCTTTGATTCCTTACGCGGTCTGTCCTTGATCAGGTCATTTTCATTGTAGCAAACCGGACACCGTTCATTGCCACATGCTCGACATTTCACCCCGATCCCGACCTCCTTACCACATGCACAACAGTAGAGTCTTGGACGATGGTGAACTTCCCTTGTAACCCATCCCTGTTCGTTTTTCCGTGCTTTCCGATTCAACCGTATTTGGTTCAATAGGTCGTGCCCCTTCAGTTGCTTGTCGCCTCGATCCTGAGATCTTTAATATAATTGGGCGGGATGCCCTGCCTATCTCGAGCACATTGCACCTCGCGTTGCCGGCTTCCCAGCCCCAGAGGGAGGAGGAGGAACGAGAAGAGTATGATCCAGTTTAGAGTTATTGGTCGAAAGTATCTTCTGACCGTTTGTCCCTTTATATATCCCTACAAGGCCGCCCGCTCCTCGCAATGGCTCCCTCTAGTTCGTGCGATCCGTTTTCACACTTTCAATGCATGAAGGATGCAACGCCGCCAAAAAGGTCCACCCTCCATTCTTGCAAACCAATCTCCTATAATTTTAATTTGAGGAGATACGACTAGCACCTGAGTTGTTTCAACTCTGGTCGACTAATTTCACAGGCTCCTTGCATGTTTAGTTGGGGCATGACCAAGTCGCCAGGAACTTCGCTGGCACGATTTAATCGTTCATTCATAGCCATTCGGGACATTTTCGTCACCGTAGGGCGTCGTAATAGCACCTTGCCATCCCTGCAGAACAGCGCAACGTTTTCGTGTGATGTTACATCTGGAAATTTTGGCGGCTTGTGCCGCTCTGGGGTTTTGGGCATGATAAGTGGCTGTCAATATGTTTGGCGCGTTTTGGGTGAAAACCGCTTTGGCCTGAGTCAAATCGCCCCGGAAGCTGGCGCGGCGAAATTCTAGGTGGAGGTTGTGCTCTGTGTATCTTTGCTAGTCCAGCCCGGCCTGTTGGTTGATTTATGAGATCAAAGTGTTAATTAACATGCTTGCTGGCTGAAGCCAGTAGGCAAGATAGCGCAACATTCCCATTTTTTGTTTTCCTACCAATTGAATGGACATAGATCTATTCTCAATCCATACAGGTGCTGTACCTATGGCGTTGTTCGGGCCGTCCTGCTCACCGATATATGGTTTGGGCTGGGTTAGCGAATGGGATGGCGTGGAGGTATCGTCGTATGGAAGCTCCGCGGATAATGTATGACCCATGTTCCAACTACTCACTGCCACGTATAATAACTCGTTCACTCAAAAAAAAAAAAAAAAAAAAAAAAAAAAAAAAACCTCATCGATTGGGAGGAGAAACTCAACAGGAGAAATGCATATCGGCCTGTTAAGTTACAGCAAATGATTGGTGCTCTGCAGGGTTAGGCACCGCGGCTGGGCACCCAACGAGGAAACGCTGGATTGTCCTACTTTGTCACACCTATCGGCATGATCTCGAGTCAATTGTTTCCATACGTTGATAAATCTAATCATCGGAACTCGATCCACACTCCTTGAGTCTCTCAAGTACATCATCTTCGACAACTATGGACGAATATATGTATCATAAGGAAATAATTGTACATCGTTTACCACACATGGTCGAAGCTAGCTAAACTATATAGGGTTCATCACGTGCGGTGGAGTGGCTGCCCCCTTTATGTGAGTGAAACCGCCCGCACCTTGTCCCTTAATTCTCTGCCAAAACCACTAGCGAACCGTAATGGCATCGTTTGGCCCCACTTCCGCACGGAGAATGCGAGTCGTGTTCGAGAACGATTCCACCATTCGAAAGTACGGAACCTGCCTCCGCCTCGAGAGAGAGTTGGAGGCGATGGCCTTTGTCCAGAAACACACGACCATTCCGATTCCCAGAATCCTGGAGGCCAGAGTGTTTAGTGAGTGTGATAAGTATTGGATTTTGATGAGCCGGATGCCCGGAATCAGTTTCGACAAAGCGTGGCCGGGTATGAGCGAGGACGCGCGGAGGGTGACTCTCAGCTAGCTGAAGTCCTATTTCAAGCAGCTACACAGCCTATTACCCCCAAATTCTGGCTGGATTGGGTCATGCACGGGAACAGCTGCCTATGACCACCGGTTGAAGAACGGGTCTCCGTGCGGACCCTTTGATTCTGTGTCCCAGTTTCTTGATTTTCTCGTCGAGCCGATGAGCCGTAGCCCAAAGCCGTCACTAGCGAAGACTTACCGGGCGATGTTTTCTGATGTTTACGGCGTCAATTTCGCCCACGCCGACCTGTCATATGAACATATATTAGTGGATGAAAGCACAGGCAACGTGACAGCTATCCTAGATTGGGAGATGGCTGGGTTTTGGCCAGAATGGTGGGAGTATAGGAAGGCGTTATTTGGTGGTCGATGTCAGAAGTGGTGGGCGGACATTGTCAAGGAAATCATGCCCCCCTACGAGAAAGAGTTTGAAGTAGACGTTGTTTTGGAGATGTTTTAAGAATCCCTAGCAGCACAGTATCTCCTGTTTGCGTTCGTTTTGCTAACTTCAAATACTAATACTACTACTAAAAATAATAGTAGTAATAATAATCGTCAATCAGGTGCTGAATTGTCCCTATTTCTCCCTGAGCCAAGCTCTAACTGTCTCGACTGTGTATATATCATATACAAATCCTTCAGTCTTCAGTTTCTCAAACCCTTCAAGCGCCCAATCCGGGCAATTCCAGCTGGACGATT
Source organism: Paracoccidioides lutzii (assembly GCF_000150705.2). NCBI lineage: Eukaryota > Fungi > Ascomycota > Eurotiomycetes > Onygenales > Ajellomycetaceae > Paracoccidioides > Paracoccidioides lutzii. The sequence continues at coordinate 739,137 of NW_015440947.1, read as the reverse complement.
CAACTGAGTCTATTTTGCACTCCTTCAGCCTTTGGTGGATCATCTCAAATTTATCCTCAGGTCCTTCCCCAATCAGAAGCTCCTCCTTCAGAGAGCCCGAATGCCCTAGATCAACTTCTTCTGGTCCGTCATAATGAAAGGCTCCTGGTATTCCCCGCAGCTGATAAGCAATTCCCTGCCTTACTTTGCCCTTGATTTCCTTTTGGACGAAGAAGGACCAGTGGTACGGTTTGGGTATGCTGGTGTTCAGGTAAGTGCCGCGATCGTAAGTGACAAGGTAGAGAGCGTTCCCCATGTTGACAGCGGATCGGTAAGGAAAACTGCATCATCGCATTAGATATGCGCTGCTCTCGATTCGCAGGTTTTCTTACCAGTAATATGGGCTTATTGAATTTGGTTGTTTTGGTAAGGGGCGAAACAACAAACAACACCTGCGGTAGAGGGGGCAGACCATGAGAGATTTACGTGTCTGCTATATACCAGGCAGCCAAATAGCCTTGTTATTGCCGGTGTTAGATAGATCCCAACCGTCGGGACATTGTCATTGTGGCTGCTCCTGTTGACGCAAGTGGGGATTTCTATGCCCTTTGCAACGTATGGGTTGAGAAAACGGGTCATGCAGCTGCTTGGTGGCAGCCTAAGTAACCAAGAGCGGGTGGCCCGTAATTGCCGTTACCAGGACAGACTTCAGCATCCAAGAACCCCCCTCCCAGTCTCGGGTCCTTCCAATTAGCAAACCTACAGACTTCCCCACTTCCTGGTTCGCTGGTGAACTGCTGCCACACCCGGATTTTTGAGGTCCTACACTCTACAGCACAACAATCGAATCAACTTGAAGGAGTGAACAAGTCATGTATTCTCCTGCGAAAAATCCCAAGGCTGAACACGTACTCAACGACATTGACGACTTTTGGGGAACAACAAGACACAAACTAAATGAGCGTTCCAAAAACCCATTATGGCTGTTATCTCAATTTTGAAGCAATCCCTCCTGCAAAGGAAGCAAGGTATCGGTGCTGATCTAAACTCACAGGGGTTCAGACTTGAAGGGCCAATTCAGCTAAAATTTCTCTCCATCAAGAATACCTCCAGGGACCATACTACCATTTGGCGAGAGGCAATTGGAGACAAAGAAACAAACATCCTGTCCCACCTCATCGAAATTCTCCTCTAGCGATGACGGACTCTGCCGCCGGCTTCTTCGACACCATTTTCAAACCCAGCCTAGAAGATGCGATTCCCAAAATACATAATCCACTCCCCCAGGCAAATCAGGCAGAGCCATGGGTTGAACTGTATGCAGAAACCGACGAATCATTGAAAAGAAGATTCTCAACACACAACGAAGTATCAGAATCCGGGCCCGTTACTTCGCCAGAAAAGTCTATGGTATTAAAACGGAAACTGTTTGTGCTAAGTTCTCTGTCATATCATATTTCTAGTCTGCCTACCATTCCTCGTAGGAATTTCTATGCCCAACTTGAGCAGTGGTGGGCGTCGAGACCTCTTCGGGAATCTCTTTCTGAGGTCACTGGAAGCAATTTGCCGGGATTTACGGCAGGACAAAGCAGACAGCCAAGGTTCTCCCGCAATTCTCTCCCTGCTGACAAGCCTAAGGGGACGCACATTACGGCAATTGGCGACGCATAGTCTCCCGCTTGAATTGCAACATGAAATTGCAGGGAATGTACCTTCCATATAGTATTAAATAACAAACAGTAAAATTTATTTTTAAACTGGAATAAAATAATATTAAAATAAATAGTTAATAACATTTGAGAGCGTTCTCTCTAAGAAATGACCATCAGATCTCATCTTCAATTTCTCCAATTCGATCAAGCTCAGAAGATGCCACTATCAGACGTAGAATCTCATTGGCTTAGTCATCAATTCTCATTCTTCTTTTATGCCATTCTTTGCAAATTTTTTGCGGCTATTCATAAATACAAGTAGCTTCTTTTCTCACCCCCACATTCTTGCATATGTTTCTACTGCTAATTTACATACAAAACTCAATTTGGTAGCGTGTTTTAGAGCAACTAGCTCCGAAATTCGAAAAAAATAAGGAATAAAAGAGGGAGTGGGAGTTTTGATGTAGATTTTGATGAATATAATCAGCCGCATGAAGGTCCAATGTCTGACAAACTCCAAAGACGTCAGTGGATTGAGCAAAATAGCCTTGTTCAGAAACTTTATCAATGAAAAGACATATGCTACATGATTACTTCAATGACTGTACTGCAGAGGGATTCTATCTTTTGATTCATGAAGACAATTGTTACTTTGGAATTAGTTTTCATGAGTATAAAAACCTCAAACTGTCAGTTAATTTCCATTATTAAAGGCATAGGAAGTTGTCATCATGGACTGTATAAAACAATAAGCTTATAAAAACAAGATAAACATTATCCACCTCAACATGCAAAAGTTATTCAAAAGGTAAAATCTGTCATATTTATACGTAGTCAAAACGAGTCGAGATAGAGAGTAAGAGCCGATTCCGACCGCCAACAAGGGCCGGTTTCTGGAAGCAGAAGCCCCTAAACCTAGATTATGTAAAACTATAAAAAGGGAGAATTTCGATTTGCATCGGCGCGGGCCACCCTTCCCCTTGCGGCCTGGCGCCGTCCCGATCGGGCCTGGTGTCACCCCGTTTGGGCCTTGGCGTGGCCCGTTTCGGTCTGGCGCCGCCTGTTCGGGCACGCTGCCGTCGCCGCGACTATATAAGACGCTGCCCCCTTCCCTCTCTCGTGCACGCAATTCTTCATCTTTTTCCTTTCAGTTCAGTCTTTCTTTCCTCCCTGCTCTCCTGCTCTCCCGCTCTTCATTGGCGATCGCCGGATCCTGGTGTCTGTATTAACCCCCCCCCTGATGGACATTGGCTGGCTCACCGCCACTGCTGTTGCGGGATGCAGTTACTGCTGAACCTATCATGACTCATCACCTGCTTCTACAGTTAACTCTGATCAGCCAATCTCTATGATTTACTGTTTTTCCTGTTTACTCTCTCTTTTGACTGCTCTGATTGTCACTCTTCATGCTCTCTTAAAATTTGACTCATTCATTTTGACTGTGAGACTTCTGATCATTCTCTCTTTCATTCTCTCTTTTCTTCTTCTTCTTCTTTTCTTTTTCCTTTCCCATCTGATATTGGGGTGGAAAGATTGCTGTGCTTTGAGTCAATGCTAAAAAGATCTATCTCAATCTCCTCTGAAGTTGTACATGTTGATCTAGCAATATAATGCATCAGTTGTCTTGTGATTCAATTCTACAGCAGATTTTTATGACATTCTATTATTTTTGAGAAGAATAATAATATAATCATCAGATCTGAGTCTAATGTCACTGCTAATTGATTCTTTGAGTGTTTTATGCAAATGAGCTGAAGTCAAGATTAATGACAGCTATTGATTCTTTCTTTTTTATATTTTTTTAAATATATTATATATTTGTATTTATAAGGGGCTGAACCCCTAGATTCGCTCTGGCTGGCTGACTCAGCCTAGCCATCATTTGCATGTGCGCACGTGATCATGCTATGTGAGCTTGCTTAAGCTTGTGTTCTCATCTCATTCTTTTCTTCCCTTTCCCAAGCAATTCATCCTTGTTATATAGGAGGACTAGTCTCTAGTTCTTAGAGCTTAATCCTCTACATTACAAATTGCTTCACTCCTTTCATTGATAGGCCACTGAGAGTCTTAATTCTGTATCACAAAGCTCAGCAAATATGCTGACATATGACAGACTATTGAAAGTCTTAAATTCCGCATCACAAAGTTCAGTGATAGCACTGGTATATGAATAGACTGAGTTAGCAATCATGCTAACAAATGAATGAGCAACATTGAAAATGTCTAGCTGAATGAGATAAAGTGACAGACTTGTACAACAAATACACAAATGAATTAACATGAAGTAATGAACAGGGACACCTTCAGCAGCTTTGAATAACAATGAATGATCTTTCTTCAACAGCAGAAACAGGTTCAGTGTGAGAACAGAGATTTAATAGCAGCTCAGCAAGCTGAAATAGCTAATCTACAACAAGCTTTAAACATCTCAACATTAATTCTCTCTCAATTGAATCTGCAATCACTTATTGCAGTCAGAAGATCAAAGATCAAGCTACTGAACTGCAAGAAGTATGATGATGCTAATCTGAAGCACTACTCTCAGTGAGAGCTAAAGCTTCAATCAAAACTTAAGGTCAATGAGAAAGCTTTAGGTAATAATGAGAAATGTGCTTGGTATGTGTACTTGAGACTGGAAGAAATGGCAGCAGGTCAAGTTTACCTCTGAGTTGAGAATAATAAGAACAAGATCAACTTCACAGTAGAGAGCTTACTGAAGCAGACACACATGCTCTTTAGTGATTCTGCACAACAGGAAAAAGCTATGCAAAAGCTCAACAATCTATGACAGAGTAGAAGAGCTCTCTTCAACTTTCTGTCTGAATTTAATCAGCTACTGCTGGAAGCTGATGGTTATGAATGAGATGATCACATTAAAAAGAGGTATTTGAAATCTACTCTAAGCATGGAGCTGAGGGAAGGCATGGTGGGTGTAAGAGAACCATCTCTTTATAAGAATTACTGCAGGGAGCTTAGATTAATTGATCATCAACTCTCTGAGCTTAAGACTTTAAGACAGTGGTCTAAACATCATGAGAGCAGATCTTCTTCAGATCATACAACATCTAATTCATACTCTCTACTTTATCATGCTGTTCTTGACTGATGAAACCAGTCTCAAGCTTTCACTGATGATCTGATGAATCTCTCTCCTGATGCTGTGACCTCAAGTGCCTGCCATGCCAAATTGATAAATCAGACAGAGATTAATCAATGAAAAGAGCAAGGCCTATGCCTGAGATGCAGAGCTGAAGATCATATGATTAAGAGCTGCTCATTCAAACCTCTCAGATGCTCTGTCACCCTCACAATAGCTAAGATGATCTCTAAGCCAGTACTGGACAACAACAATGTGGATATGAGTGAGGATTTGAGAAAAGAGTAGCTCCAACCAAAAGACACTGAAAGAAGTAAAATAAAAAGCTTATGAGAAAGCAATGAAGAAGATTTAAATCTAAGATGATATTCAAACCCTTCACTGTCAATGCTCTAATAGATAATGCCTTTTTGACTAAAGCAATGATAGACAGTAAATGTAATGTCTATGATCTTATTTCTTAATTCTATGTTAACAAGCATAAGCTCCTGTGCATTGAAATTCTCTCTGTTAAAATGACTGGCTTTGAAGACTTCATGAGACTCTCCACAAGCATAGTGACTGGCATTTGAATTGATATAGATGGTCACATAACTGCATGAGCCTTTCTCTACATAGTGAATGAGTTACATGATCATGATATGTATCTAGATGACCTCTGGCTGGCCCAGCAAAAGGTGACTATGATCCCTTATCAAAGAATTGTGAGATTTGAAGAGAGTGGTATAAAGGTAGAGTCTAGTTCAAATGCAAAAGCTGATGTGATTCTCATCTCTGCTGTAAGCTTCTCTAGGCTTATGAGCACTTGAAAAAAGTGAAACATTGAGATCTTCACTGTCAGTTTGACTGACATTCAAAAGACTCTAGAAGTAAAATCAAAGATTGATTCTAGAGAAAAGCTGCCTGAACATTATCATAAGTTTTTGAACATATTTGATAAGGAAGCTGCTAACACTCTACTCCCACTTTGTGACCCAGGTAGAGATCATGAGATTGAACTGATTAAAAAGACTGATGATAGCACAGAACAACCCCATTGAGGCCCACTATATAATATGTCTTGAGAGAAACTACTGGCTTTGTGAAAGACTCTTACAGATTATCTAGATAAGAGTTTTATTAAAGTGAGCAACTCTTCCATGACCACTCTTATACTATTTGCAAAGAAGTATGAAGATAAGCTAAGATTCTGTGTGAACTATTGAGCTCTTAATAAAATCATCTAAAAGGACTGATATTCTCTATCATTAATCAGTGAGACACTACAGTGAATTGAATGAGCTAAATAATTCACTAAGCTGAATATTATTGCAGCTTTTCACAAGATTTGAATCATAGAAGGTGATGAGTGAATGACAGTCTTTAGAACCAGATACAGGCTATTTGAGTAGCTGATTACACTCTTTGATTTGGCCAATGCTCTGAATATATTTCAAAAATATATCAACTGAGTATTACATAGATATCTAGATGACTTCTGCTCAGTCTATTTAGATGACATCTTGATATTTTCCTCAAGAAGCTTACAGGAGCATTGTGAGCATGTACAAAAGATGTTTATATATCTACAGAAAGCAGGCCTATAGGCAGATATCAGAAAGAGTGAGTTTGAGATGAACAGCACAAAATATCTTGAATTCATCATTGAAGCAGGCAAGGGTATATGAATGAATTCAGAGAAGATTAAAGCTGTTTTGAAATGAGTAACATCTACTACTCTTAAGAGTGTATGAGAATTTTTAGATTTTGTCAATTTCTATAAACAATTTATCAGAGATTTCTCAAAGTTCATAACCTCACTGATAATTCTTACACACAAGGATGTTTCTTTTTTATGGACAAGCAAGGCTGAGGAAGCTTTTAAGTATCTAAAATCAATATTTATCTCCACTCTGATTCTGCTTCAATTCAAATCTGATCATGAGACTATATTGAAAACAGACTTCTCAGATTACATCTCAGGAGGAGTGCTGCTATAATATGACAAGCAGAACATTCTACATCTATGTGCTTTCTTCTCTTGCAAGCATTCACCTGCAGAATGCAACTATGAGATTCATGATAAGAAGTTATTAGCAATAATTGAGTGTTTAAAGAAATGGGACACTGAGCTACAAAGCATAAAGGAATTCAAGATTCTCACAGATCATAAGAATCTAGAATACTTCATGACTACACATAGACTAAATGAAAGATAGCTATGTTGAATAGATATTCTCTATTAATTCAACTTCAGAATTGATTACCAGCCAGAGAAGTTGAACACTGGACCAGACACTCTATTGTAAAGAGAGCAGAACATGCCACAGGGTGCTGATGATGAGAGAATCAAGCAGAGGCAAGCTCAACTACTTAAGTTTAATATACTGGCACCTGGAATGGAACCAATAGTGGCTGCTGCCAGCATGGAACCTAAGATGTCTCTTCAAGCTCAGTGAAATGAGACTCACAAAAATGATAAGATTCTGCAGTGTCTGGAGCAAATTCTTCATGAGAAAAGATTCAGATTTTCTTCTGAACTCAGCATTAAGACCTCTGTCTCTGAGTGCTCTTTAAATGAGAATGGGAAGCTTCTCTTTTGAGATCATAAGTGAGTGCCAGACTTCAAACCTCTTCAAACCAGGTTAGTACATGAGGCTTATGACTCACCTCTTACCAGCCATCCCAGGCAAGAGTAAATGGCAGAAGTTCTAAAATATGAGTTCTACTGGCTAGGCTATGCTGCCAATGTGAGAAGAATGATCAGGAACTGCCATCTCTGCAGATCAAACACTACATGAAGAGATTGATATCAGGGACTGCTTAAGCCTCTCCTCATTTCTGAATACATATGGTAGGAGCTTTCTATGGACTTTATCATGAACTTATCAAGCTCTAAAGAATATACAAACATCATGATTATAATGAACAGACTGATCAAGAGAGTTATATTAAAAGCAGTTAAGAAAACTGATGCAGAGATAGTAACTAGAGTGTTTCTTTGCAACATCATCTTTCAACATGACATCTATAAGATGATAGTATCAGATCAAGAGTCATCTTTTACAACTATATTTTGAACTCAGATGTGTGAGAAATTAGATATTAATAGATGACTCTCTATAGTCTATCACTCAGAGACTAATGGAGCTATGGAGTGAATGAATCAGACTCTGAAAATCTACTTACACAAGTACATTAGCTTTCAACAGCATGACTGACATGAATGACTCCCTCTAGCAAAGCTGACCATCAATAATAGAGATACTGTCTCAATGAGCATGAGTCTGTTCTTTTTAACACATCTTTTCCATGTCTCCTTCATTGATATAGCTGATGCACCTCCTGTTGAAACACTACATAATCTCATTGAGTTTGCAGATGATTATATGAGAAAGGCCTGTGAAGTGTTGAAGTGAACTCAAGTAAAAATGACAGATGCTTAGCAATCTCAATAGAAATACATGAATAGACAAAGAGACCTGGCTTCAAGCTTTCAACCTGGAGATAAGGTCTGGTTGAGCTTAGAGAACATGAGAACTAATTATCTGTGCAAGAAGCTGAACATAAAATACAATCAATATATCATGCTAGAAAAGATAGAATTTCATATCTACTGACTGAATATCTCACTTAGCATTCACAATGTCTTTAATGTAAAGCTTCTACATGCTGTAATGACAGATCTCCTGCCTAGTCAGAGGCAAACTGACTGGCAGTCACCTGCTATAGAGACCTCAGAAGGACCTGAGTTTGAGATTGAGAAAATTCAGTATGAATGAATCTATTAGAGAAAAAAGTAATACCTTGTTAAATGAGTAGATTGGGCTGAGTCTATGTGAAATGACATGAGTCTTCTACAAGAAGTGAAGGCCTTGAATGCTTGAGAGGCCTCTCAGCAGGCAAAATTAGATGTAAAGAGAGCTTTAAATAGTCATAAAGGCCTGCAATAAAGAGGGAGAAGGAGAGTATTATAAGAGATTGAACCTTTAGATTTGCTCTGACTGGCTGACTCAGCCTAGTCATCATTTGCACATGTGCACATGATCATGCTACATGAGCTTGCTTAAGCCTGAGTTTTCATCTCATTCTTTTCTTCCCTTTCTCAAGCAATTCGTCCTTGTTATATAGGAGGACTAGCCTCTAGTTTTTAGAGCTTAACCCTTTATACTAATCACTTATGCAAGAAGCTGAATGCAAAATACAATCAATATACTATGCTAGAAAAGATAGAATTTCATACTTACTGACTGAATGTCTCATCTGACATTCACAATGTCTTTAATATAAAGCTTCTACATGCTGCAGTGATGAATTCCCTGCCTAGTCAGAAGCAAACTGACTGACAGTCACCCACTATAGAGATCTCAGAAGGACCTGAGTTTGAGATTGAGAAAATTTGAGATGAATGAATCTACCAGAGAAAAAAGTAATACCTTATTAAATGAGTAGATTGAACTGAGTCTACATGAAATGACATGAGTCTTCTATAAGAAGTGAAGACTTTGAACACTTGAGAGACCTCTCAGCAGATAAAATTAGATGTAAAGAGAGCTTTAAATAGTTGTAAAGACCTGCAACAAAGAGGGAGAAGAAGGGTATTATAAGAGGCTGAACCTCTAGATTCACTCTGACTGACTAACTCAGCCTAATTATCATTTGCATGTGCATACATGATCATGCTACATAAGCTTGCTTAAGCTGATATTCTCATCTCATTCTTTTCTTCCCTTTTCCAAGTAATTTATCCTTGTTATATAGGAGGACTAGTCTCTAGTTCTTAGAGCTTAACCCTCTACAGTATTTCTTATTACTACAGAAGAGACATATTTAATGTTCTCTAATTCAACTGATTAAAGATGAAGTATGAGAGAATGAAATAGTAATGAATTATATAAACTGAAAAATTATAATTGATATAATTTATAATATTATTCTCTACTGCTTGTTGTATTCTCTTTTAAAGTTCATATATATGATTTGATTCTGTTTTTGTATCTGTTGTGCAATAAATTATTGTAGCTAATATGAATAATATCTACAGAAACTAACTAATTTAAAAGATTTATAATTATCATAATTGCTGTTTACTTCTTTGTTAGGCTCAGCGCCCGACCGAGCCCGACCGAGGCCCGGTGCCCGGTTAGACTCGACGTCGGATTAAGCTCGGCGCCCGATTAGGCCAAATATTCTCACGTGATCAAATGACCATGCAGGTGGTTATAACCCAGGCAGGCCCCAGCACCTCTTTCATCTCATCAAGCTTAGTATTTCATTATATAGCAGTTAGCAACACAGAGAGTTTCCTTCTTATGCAGCTCACATTTGCTCTCTAACATAATACTAAGCTTCATCCTACCCCTTCTACTCAGGATTGAGTAGAACCTGCTCAGCAAGAATCTGATGACACAATATACAACAGCAACTCATTCCATCCCCCCTAGTCACCAGAGAGACTCAGACCAGAATGGCCATCCCAGACTTCCAGCCCTCTGAAAAGATCAAGAGGGACTGATGATATGTTCTAACTAGGTCAACCAATCAATCACAGATCTCACTTGAAGAATTCAGACAGGTGATTCACTCAGACAAGAATCATGTTTACAAAGAGTTAGCAGCAATCTTTGACAGCATCTTTGATGATGAAAAAACATTGAGAGATACAATCACATGTCTGAGGATGGAATGAAACAATGTCACTGATCAGGCTGCTGTCAAGCAAAGTCAGATTGATGAGCTAATTGCTGAATGTGATGAACTTAGCCACACTCTGATCCATATGACAGTCAGCAATCAAGCAGCAAGTTGAGATGTCATCTCCTCTGAGACTACCTGGAGATCTGTCAAGATTGATGACTCAAAACATCTCACTGATGGCAAGGAGTCAAAATTTGAACATTGGCTCTTCTGGATGAAGAACAAGCTCTGGGAGAACACTGACCACTATTCTACTGAACACATGAGAATTGCATACATTGAAAACTTAACTGATAGGAACACAGCATGTCACATTGCACTCTGTATGGAAGAGAATCACTCTGAGTGATATCAGACTGCAGAAGAGATATTTGAGCATCTCAAGTCAATATATGAGAATGCTAACAAGCTGCAAAATGTCAAGAGTGATTATCACAAGCTGATTATGCACAATAGGGACAAGTATCATGAATTTGTCACAAAATTCTTACATCTGGCAGGTGAGGTCAAGATTGTCAAAGAGGACTACAAGACAGACTTCAATGACAAGCTATTCTTTGATCTTCAGAGGATGATGGCAGTAGTCAATACAATCATCAATACATATGCTGAGTTTCAGAAGATCTGTGCTCAGGCAGCTCACACTCTCCAGACAATCAATGTCACTCAGAAGTCAAAGAGCTTGCAGAGAAATGAGTTTAATATCTTCAAGCAAAACACTCTGTGAGTCTCTAACAGTCAAACTTCCCACAGCACCTTGGCCACAAAATCCCCTATCATAAAGAAAGCCTTGAGTGCTTGTCCAGATATTCAGTGCTACTACTGCAAGGAGAAAGATCACATTGTCAGAAATTGCCCTGTGAAGCAGAAGTCTCAACAGATGATCACTGAGCTCACAGAGAATGACACTTCTAAGCCTTCAGCAGATTTGAAAAAAGAGTGAGTCTGAGAAAAGACTTCACCTCAGATAGTTCAATAGTCTGTGAGAGGTTTGAGATGAAGGACTTGATTGAGAGAAAGAGCTTTAATGTCTCAATTAAGTTAGCTCACAATGAAATTGCTACTTCTACAAATTCTCTCACTGATACTGAAGCAAATAGTGTGAATTTTATTGATATCTGATACACTATAGAATTGGTGAGATTTTTCAATAGAAAGTTTCAGGAACTCCCATTCAAATGCTGCATGAAGGGATACAATGATGCCTCTGATGGGGTGATAGACTGCACATTGACTCTAAACCTCTGAGTGAATGGTCAGAGATTCTGGAATGTTCCCCTGCTGGTGATGGACCTAGGCCAGTACTCTGTCATCCTGGGATGAAAGTGGTTAGCAGCACAGGATATATGGCTTAATGTTAAAAATCAACACCTGATTTGGCTGAGTGAATGGTCTATTCCTGAACAGATGACAGAGTCAATGCTGAAGATAGTGTCTCAATCAATACTGAAGCATCCAGACCCTAAGTCTGAGCATCAGGCAGATGTGAAACAAAGAGAGATCAAACTGGACAAGGAGATCAGACAGGAGCATCAGGCTCAGCTCTGCAGATTGAAAGGGACCAGCTCAGTCATGACACCTAAGACAAGGCAGAGACTGACCTGAGAGGAGACAGCATCACAGATGATGAATATGAACTTCATTGAGACTGCTTCTTTTCACAGTTATATGAAGAACAAGAACTTGACAGTCTTCATAACCAGTCTGTATGAAATTAATAAACAGCTCAAGAAGAAATGAAGTTTAGTGAAAGCTGAGAAGGAGTCTGATGAGAAGCTGATCAGCAACTTATCAGAATGATTGAAAGATCAGAAGAACTGTTTCTCAAAGAAAGCATCAGATGAATTATCTCCTCTATAAAAGAATGTTGATTTTAAGATAGAGCTTCAGTCTGACACTGACCTCATTCAGAATATTGAACATGCATCTCTATATAAGATGAATCTGGAGGAACTAGAAGCAGTGAAGATCTATCTTGAAATCAATCTAGCAAAGAGCTTTGTCATTTCAAGTTCAGCCCCCTACACCTTCTCAATTCTGATTGCTTGTAGTGGAAAGAAGCTACAATTCTGTGTTGACTTTCACAAGCTGAATGCTATGATCAAATGAGATCAGTATTTCTTGCTTCTAATAGATGAGCTGATGGACTGACTCAACAGAGCAAAATACTTTACAAAGCTGAACATTCAGCAGAGGTTTCATTGCATCTGAATGAACTCTAAGTCAGAGAATCTGATCATCTTTAGAACCTGCTACAGGATCTATAAATACTGAGTGATCTTCTTTGACCTTACAAATACCCCTGCCTGCTTTCAATGATTTGTCAACAGTATCTTCTTTGACTATCTGAACAAGTTCATGATAGCATTCATGGATGATCTTCTAATCTACAGCAGGACTCTTGAAGAACACAAGCAGCAAGTGAACCTGGTACTGAACTGATTAAAGACAGCAGACTTGCAAGCTAGCATTCAGAAATGTGAGTTTGCTGTTCAGAGAACAAGATATCTGAGATTTATCATTATCACAGAGAAGATTGAGACAGACTCTGAGAAGACTGCTGTCATCACAAAGTGGCAGATTTCAATCACAGTAAAAGGTGTTCAATCATTTCTAGAATTTGACAACTTCTATTAGTGATTTATAAGAAACTATAGCTGAATTGCAAAATCACTATACCAGTTGACAAAGAAGACAGTTCCATTCATGTGGACATCAGAATGTCAATCAGCCTTTGAGAAACTGAAGAAGCAGCTGATGAAGGCTCCAATCTTACATTACTTTGACTCTGAATGTGAAACCTGCATTGAGACTGATGTCTCAGATGAAGTGATGACTGAGATACTGAGTCAAAGATTGAATGATAATCTTTGACACTCTGTGATCTTCTACTTCAAGTCAATGAATGATGCAGAGCTCAACTATGAGATTCATGACAAGGAAATACTTGCAGTCATCTGAGCATTGCAGAAGTGATGAGCTAAGCTTGAGAGACTACAACAGGAAGAATGATTCAAGATTCTCACTGATCATCATGCACTGAAATACTTCATGACAATCAAGAAGCTGAATGCATGTCAGACTCACTGGACAGAATTTCTTTCTCATTTCTATTTTGAGATTAAGTATTGATCAGGTAAGGTCAACCTGCTAGCAGATGTGCTGAGCAGATCTGAGCAGATTAAGAAGTAACAGAACAGCTATATGCAAATTCTTCTAGAATCAGAGATTCTTGACTCTCAGATCACTCTTTTTATGAATATTGCTAGCATCAACTCCTCAGAGAAAGAGAACATTGCTGAATGCATAGTGTCTTTAAACAAGACAGTCATCTCAATTGAGTCTCTGTGACAGCAAGTAGAAGAGGAGAATAGCCCCTATACAATGAAGAATAATATGTTGCTCTATCATGAAAGATTGATAGTGTCTGTTCAGGAAGAAACTCTTATAGCTGCTCTGCTAAAGAAAATTCATGATCAGATCTCAACAGCACACTCAGAAGGACAGAAGACTCTGACTCTGATTCACTCTCACTATTGATGAATCATCTGACAGACAGATGTCTTACACTATGTTCAGAACTGTCATACATGCTGAGTTAGTAAGATTTCAAGAGACAAAGCTTCTGGCCTGCTAAAGTCACTATCAATACCAGAACAGGCATGACAGCATATTGCAATGGACTTCATGAATGTGTCAAAGAGCAAAAGTGACTGTGATGTCATTCTAGTTATAGTCTGCTGATTAAGCAAGAAGACAATTTCAGTTTCTATCACCTGTGAAGTTACAGCTCATGAGCTGACTTGATTATTTATTCAATTCTACTATTTCTATAATGAGGCACCAGACTTGATTGTCTCTGATCACAGTCCTCAGTTCATATCAAACTTCTGAAATGAGTTCACAGAAATTCTAGACATAAAGTTGAAACTCTCAACAGCACATCATGCACAGACAGATGAGCAGACAGAGACAACAAATCAGTATATTGTCACACACCTTCACTCATATGTTAATTACTATCAAAATGACTGAGATGAGTGATTACTCATTATAGATCATGCTTCTGCAGTCATCTCAAACATCTTCACTAGAATCTTCTTCTTTCTAGCTGCAAATGAATATGAGTTATGAACATTATTTGACTGAAGGCCCCTGCCAAGAGAACTAAGAGCAGGGAAGAGGACAAATTGAAGGACTGCTCAAAACTTTGTTAAACAGATGAAAGAGATCTGAGAGTGAGCAGGCAAGGGCATGAAGACAGCACAGGAACAGATAAAGAGGCAGACTGACAGACATCATCAGAAATCTGACTTCACAGTGGAAGATTTTGTCTACTTGACATTGAAATCATACAGAATTGACTGATCAAGCTGTAAGCTGACAGCACAGAACACAGGTCCCTTCAGAATTCTAGAGAGGGTGAGCAACACCTATAGACTGGACCTCCTCACAATCATGAAAATTCATCTAATCTTCTCCTCAGACAACCTGCACAAAGATTCAAAAGACCCCCTACCAGGGCAGACTGTCAAACCACCAGATCCAATTGAGATAGATGGAGAAAATGAATGAGAAGTGGAGCATATATTAGTCAGTTGAATAAATCAAGACAAACTGCAATATCAAGTCCACTGGAAGGAATTTGATGAGGACTCATCTTGGTACTCAGCTCATGACTTCAAAGGATCACCACACACCATATACGACTTCCATGAAGCTAATTCTACAAAAGCTGGACCTCCAAGGTGACTAAATGAGTGGCTGAAGGCATGGGAGACAGACAGCTACCTGAAGGACAAGGTTGATGATGACCTACCAGCATGAGGACATGCCTGTCCCTAGACTGGGGGGTGATGTTAGACTCAGTGCCTGACCGAGCCCGACTGAGGCCCAGTGCCCGGTTAGACTCGACATTGGATTAAGCTTGGCGCCCGATTAGGCCAAATATTCTCACGTGATCAAATGACCATGCAGGTGGTTATAACCCAGGCAGGCCCCAGCACCTCTTTCATCCCATCAAGCTTAGTATTTCATTATATAGCAGTTAGCAACGCAGAGAGTTTCCTTCTTATGCAGCTTGCATTCACTCCCTAACATTCTTTCTCAGAATACATATTAACATTTTATGAAATTAATTTATAATGTAATATTAAAAACTTTTGAAATAAGCTCATTGTCAGTTTTAAAATATAATTAAGAAGAGAATTATGAGAACACTTGAGATGACTGAACTAAGTGTCAAAGAAAGTGTGAGAAGCACTATAACTAATATTATAAAAGAGTAGAAATATAAATACTACAAGCATTATAAAGAGAAGAGAATAATAATGAGTGAAAATATAAATGTAGAATATTACAATACAGCTGCTTGTATATGAATTAAGATTGATCCACTCTGATTTTCAATAATCTTCACTTCAAAGGTTGATCTGTTTCAATCTGCAACCACCTCTATATATTTGGCTGTTCATGTAACGGCGTAGAACGGTTCCGTCCAGACTTCTCGACAGTCTAAGGCCGCTGGGTTGAAAGGGTAATTGCAACTGCCTAGCAACGGCATAGCAACTCAACCCACCATTACCCCGAAAACAAATACCCCGTAAACACGGGAACCGCCTAGAAACCACGCTAAGGAAAGGGGTATATAAACAGAGCCTTCCCCGAACCCATGTTTTAGGAACCATCTTAGTATTTCGTCGAGATAGCTTACCTAGCTGGCAATCGAACACCTGTTTCACCTGCGCCTAGATCGAAGCCGTGACATCAAGCAGCAATTTTCAGAGTGAATGAAAGGTGTTCTGCAGCAGTGATGATCAACATTTCTCACAAGAGAAGCATCATCAATAACTGACACGTAGCAGCAGCAGTAAATGAGAGAATGTAAGTCAATAAACTGCTTCTTGTAAATGTCTAAGATGCGCACAAAACTGTTTTTGCCATGTCACTCAGGCATAGCAAAAGGTGCAGCTAGATGTATTCTAACTTTGTCTTAAATTGTAGTCGTTGAATGCGTAAAATTCCATACACTTCTTTGAACCCTCTGAAGAATCATGAATCAGTGGATTTAAATGACTAATCAATTATGCTCAGATAAAGGAGTGCACAATTCTATTAGTTGACTTATGATTCTCATGACAGCAGCAAAGGTTTTTGTGACGATTTGCTAGGCTCCCTCCCCGTATCACATGACCTCCTGGCTTCTATTTAGGCGTTCCCATGAACCATCACACGGAAAAACGCAAAGAAAGAATGGCAACCCAGAATCATGTTGGCAGGGCATATCCCTAGCTGCCATACTATGGGCGCTCTAGGCCCGATTGCATATCATCGAATAGCTTTTCCACGGCTTCTTTGTCAGGTATCGCACCTATTTCCAGGTCCGCCTGGGCCCAAACACGGTGGCTGTCTTGGTTTGCATATTGTCTCAGAGTCGGATTGTCAGCATTTTTGTTTATCTGGAATTTATATCACTTATATCGCTTTCCGCCCTTCTCGTAGGTCTCGCCATGGTCAAGACGGCTGCCGATGCTTGTGTCATTATTGCTGCTTTGCGTAGGGGCCGCTGAGGTGCCAGCGATGCCCTCTCCTGTCGCAATCTTGGTCACCCGGGAAGGAGCGGCAAACACCCAGTTCCGGAGCCGTTTGAGGGAGTCAACTACTTGACGGCTCATACTGTCAGATGACAATGATTTAATAGGTTCGGTATTCTCTGCTGGTGTGCTGTGAGGCAATCACGACAGTTTTTAGCACGTGTAGTATATCAGGAGCACCGCATCACTTACCAAGAATGGGGTTTCATAGGTGGATGGATGGTGAATGGACAACCAGGACTGACGTCTGGCGAGCACCTCCTTATATATACCTGCCCGCGCAACCCCCCACGAGGGTCAAAGCATATGAACTGCATGCCCTCACTTCCCGCCTATCATCCGGACTGCTCCCTACGCGCTTGGAGCCATTGACGCTTCAAGGATTAGCCAGCCCAACCAATCACATCTTCTGCCTTGCCACCAGAAACAGGCATTCACCATTCAGAGAGCACCTTGGCAGCATCAAACCTGAGAGATCTCAATCCCACTAAAATGAGAATGAACCAATAGTTAACAAGCCTCTGCATCAGCAATTTAGATATCACATTTGTTCTCTCACCCAACCAACTATCTTGATTCTAAAAGAGATGTAATCTTCGCATCAATTACTGAATGGCCATTCTTCCTCCCACACCTTCTCTTCATTTTGGTTTCGGGCAAATTCTCGTATGATGAATTCCTTGGCCTGACACAGAGCATTCTTAGCCTCTTCATACTGCTCTGGCCTCACAATGCCTTGTTCCGGAAATAAATCCCCAAGGCTGTCCTTGATGCTCTGCATTGCTTGCATACCGAGTGATGATCCATTCACATCTCTTTCAATCTCTGCTTTTTCCTCATCAGAAAAGTAGAATGGGTACTGATGATCTTTGCCTTCTGAGGTCACAACGCCAGGAAGGTCTGCCCATGTGCCCTCTAGTTCAACAATGCGAGCGAGGTAGGTCGCTTCACCATCAATCAGAAGATTTCGAGCAAGGAGTAGGAGGTCAAAGCTAGGGCTTTCTCTGTATTCTAGCACGCGGTATAGCCGTGGGTTTGTTCTATGGACAAATGTTCTGTATAATGAACATAAGGCTTGCTTGTTATATAGAGCTTTGGCTTCTTTTTGGGCTTCATTGTCCAGCCTGAGTAAATTCTCGGGCAAGCTAGGCCTTTCGAGACCATGAAGTTGGGGGCCGTCGTAATCCAGAAGGTGAGGCTGGCGTGCATGATGAAATAACGGAGCTAGCTCAGTGGATTGCCAGTCAATGATTCCGACGATTTCTGTGGGGGATTTAGAGTCCACGAAGATGTTTTCAACGTGGAGATCACCGTGCCAGAGACATGATGATGTTATAGATTGGTCAACTGGACAGAGATATCTGATCATGGTGAGATAGAGCTCTAGAGCTCTGAGTTTCCTTGCCCTTGTGGGCTGGTACGTCCCTGGACCATACAGCGCCATTGGTGATTTGGGCAAATTTGGGAGCGCTTTCACACAGGCGATCTCTTGACGGCCTATTGCTGTAAGGTTCTCTCGCACTGTCGACCCAATGTTCTCTTAGTTTGAGGGTTTCACAACTCATAATGGAGGGACTTACACGGCCCACGGTCAAATTGAACAGTTCTCCTCCCATTATCAACTTTCTCTCTGCCTGTGGATGGCCCAATGACAAATCTCTCATCCAATAGTGTGGCCCCTCCGCTATTGTAAGACATGCTTTGATGCCTAAAACCATCGAGGTCTTGTGCAAAGTACAGACCACCAAAGTGACTAAATGAAACAGACATCCGCGCTTTTTGGTACTGAACAATAGTTTTTACTACTGCAAGGCGGTCCCCGATTTCCATGTGAGGCCAGACTGAGCCTAGCGGCACGCCATGAACCTTCTCCATAATGATATACTCCGCGCCCACAGAGTTTGGGCCCGAGTTCCAGGAATATACTTTGGGAACAGGAGTTTTGCATACGCTGCGCACCTATTAACAATAAATCAACAGAGACTCAGTAGTTGGGGTGAAGAATAGGTAGGTACAAATTCCATTGTCGCTACTTCACTGGCAGTAGTAAGATGAGGAAGGCCAGCATTAGGATTAGGAATCTTCGCCACGGCTTGCATGCCATTGTCCATAGTAAGCAGAAAAGCTTTATTGTACATGCCATCAGGGTACTTCTCGACTTTGAGGCAAGATTGGGCACCAACAGCTGCCGCTCCGACACGGGCTAACTCCTCAACGTCAAAATGGATGTATCGCTGCGCCATTTCATGAGCTTCATTTTGAATGAATCGGCCACGTGTGAAACGAAAAAAATTCATGGTCCGAACTCAGCGCTGTATCAGATTAACACTGCTGAACTGCATGTTTTCAGCAGTAGCAAACTCACACGACAAGGAGGAGTAGCAGGCCTGCGAACGACCCGCAGACATGGTGCGGAATGGGGTCTGGCAGATTGAGAAACGGGGTACCCAGCGTCGACTGATAATGCGAAAAGGCTCAAGGATTTCCTTAACCATCATCACCATATACAGGCGATAAATGTCCGAGGCTGATGATCAAGATTGATTTTTGCTCTGCCCGCAACGTCAGGTAGCTCAGCTACCTGAAGCAACGGTAGACTATCACTGACAAATGTTCAAAATTTTCAAGATATGTTGTCCTGGTGGTTAGGAAGGGAAAATTATTGACCTCTGCCGCCGGAAAAATATTGTTCCTCATAATTCTTAGCGTATCACGTGTTCATTCAGAAATAAGGAATGTTCATACAACAGAGCAATGATAAGCATCAAGCAAGCACAATGCCTACGACAGAACTCCACACTACTTGAAATGCTCTCACAAATCCTCATGTTGAATTTGACGAGCTGATAACACCTAGCAATGCTAGCACTGTCAAACCATGCAAAGCTTTCCTAAACGGTTTCATCACCCTCTCGAATGCAGAAGTGACGAGGAGGATATGAGGGCAGAATTGCAATATGCCCAAAAAAAGGGGAATCTTGTATACGGAGTTAGAAAGTCAAGAGCAGGAAATCCAAAGGTTTGTGGCTTCTCATGGTGGGTTGCCATGCCCCGACCTGGTACAAGTTCCAAAAATGGTCGAACAAGACAGCAACAAGCTTGTGTGGCTCCATGGAAGCTTGAACTTGTGTATCCCTATACATATCAACAACTCCGGACAATCACAACCTGAAAAGATGTCATTCAGGGTGCCTTTGCCGTATAAGATTGGTGAGGAAGAATTCCCTGGCAATGCGGAGGATAAGGTACCGTCTGAGGCTGCAACATACATCTGAATCAATAAGAACTGTCCGGATATAGCAATCCCCAAGCTACGAGGGTTTGGAGTTCCTGGTGGCCTTAGTGCGAGTACATATTAATCTCCAGCAGCTGTTTGATACCCGGCTAATATTTAGTGGGCACATGATCAATGATATATTGAACCGTAGTAAGCGTAGCAAGCGCGCTCCAAGTATAAAAAGTAAGTGAAGTGAGCGAAGCATGGTTTGTTAAGTTACTAAAAACAAAATTAAAAAAAAAAAAAAAAGGGCAAAAGTGTACATAATTTAAACAGTTGAATTCAATATAAGGGAAGGCCTAATCAGAGAAGAAGCTACTGAACCTGCTCAGCTCATTGAGCAGCTTGTCATTTTACACAAAAGATACAGCCGTTGCAGCAGAGTTGGGGGCACATAAGGTTAATTATGCCCTGAACCTAGTGTCATTTATTTAATTTAACTAATTAATAAGTGGTAACTACTCCCGGAGTTGAGTGTAGGTTACAAGGCATTTGAAATATTTTCAATTCAACCTTATTTGGGGAAAGTTTCCTCAGAATCAAAATTGGAGATGTCCACCTCGACAAACGAGTCAGACTTCATGAAATCCACAGGGAAGAAAAACTTGGAAGAAACCTCTATTTTTGGATAAGCGTGGTCGATAGGTAGCTACGGTGTCTAACCCCAACACGGATGCCTGCAGCTTTTCTCCAAGATCCCAACTTCGCTCGTCGTTTTACCCCAAAATTTGAGCACCAGAACCACACTGGGGCCCTCCTACGGATTCCGTGCTCTCAATTTAGTACTGATCAAATAACTAACTACCCACTTTTTGTTAAGTCTTCCAGTTTTGGTGTTCTGCAGTGCGGTCCACCACTTTACGGAGGAGTTACATGGGATCAGTTTAATAACAGAGCTAAGATCTCTGTGCAGGGACCGAGGCCAAAGAGAGTCGTCACACAGACGCAGGACGAATATTCAGGACTCTTTTTTTTTTTTTTCCCAGGGGAGAAACTGAGGAATAATGTTCTGCAAAAGACCATCACCATCAAAACATAGCGCACGTTTGATTTCTAAGAGAGTCTGCGGATGACGCTTCTGCATTGCATTATTATTCCCTTTTACCTGTTACAATTGGTCACCACCAGCTCATGGACGGATAACACAAAATTCGTACGCATTTTATTCCCTTCACTTCGGGGACCAGGGACGCCCATTGACATCATCGGATCACCATCACTCACCCTTTCTCGAGATCTTCCCACCCCTCTGGAGCTACAAATATATACATAAAAAAAAAAAAAAAAAAAAAAAAAAAAAAAAAAACCTAAAAGGTGGTGGGTGTTAATTGGGAATTTATCTTAGCTGGGCATTTTTGGGGGTTTTAAGTGTCAATATCCCGCAGTTATAATAAGGGGGGAGCCCTCCATGAGTGGAAAACATGGAGGCGCAGTTTCTCGGTATTCAACACCGAAAACTTAATGCAAAAATACTCAAGCCGTATGTAGAGACTCTTGCCAGCTGCTGCGATCAATGATTTGCGTCAGTGGTGTGCGTTTACTTTCACGTCAGTTATGCGTTTCCTCCCATGGATTTGAAGCTGATGGCTTGATTCGAACTGCAGAATATTTCGCGCCCACGCTCTGGGATATCTTACTGTAACTGGACCTAAACTTATAACTTTTCTAAAAGTTTTTCGCAGAAAAGATTTGACCAACGAAGATAAACTTAACCGTGTGCGTCAGGATTTCTTTCATTCCATCATCCCGCGTTCTGTGATCTATTCTGTTTTCTAGATTCCATCCAACCAAGCTGTATACAAATGCAGAGTACAAACCGAGAAATGCTGACGTTTGGCTACTTCCCTTGAATAGCTCTTAAAAGTTTTAAGCGATGCCTTGCACTGGAATAGATTCCCTGCATTTTGCGCGCTGCTCGTTGGAGGGTCAACTTTATTACCAGCCATTGTTGAGCCTCTATTCACCAAAGCTGTGAATAATCGACGATTCAAAGCTCGACCAGTTGTGGCGCAGAGCTCACTGCGCCCTATTCGGTTTTTTGCAGCCTTTTTATCAGCGTGGCTGTGCTTCCCGATCCTCAACTCTAAAAAAGGGGTAGCACAACCTCTTTCCGTTTCGGAGGAGAAAGAGGGAGAGGCCGCAATCGATGATGTAACTCCGAAAGCAAAAGGCAGCCGGCAAAAGCTCCCAGGCCCTCCTGGTCTGGCTGGAAGGACTCTTGACCTAAGTCTTTTTGCCCTTATTCGAGCAATTGACGCCCTTGTATGCATGGCATGGGTTCGTTGGCAGAAACATCGAGTGTCCCAAAGTAAATGGACGCACGCGGAGTCCATAGCCCCTCAACTGACAGATGCTTGTCTCTTTGCCACAAGTTCCGCAATCGTCATGTGGGCCTGGTTCTATCTACCAGAAAGATTACCCGAATCGTACTGCAAGTGGATTGAGGAGGCAGCTCAGGTTGATAGCCGGCTTATCGACGTGCTCCGATCCGCCAGAAGAGGCGAGTGGGAGTATGGAAAACCATCAGAGAACAAGCCGCCATTACAGTCCATGTGCGAAGACTATGGCTTACCTACTGAATGGGGGAATCCGGAGAAAACAATCCCGTTTCCGTGCGAGCTTGTCCACATGGGTTGCGGCCCTAGCTGTGAGAGACATGCCATCTGGAGGTTCGTCAAGGCATTCAAATTTGCCTGTGCCACGTACCTTCCGCTACATCTGGCGTTGCGGTGGAAATCACGGTCGATAGCAGTACTCTTAAACGCGGTGAAAAACGCCGTCCGCTCCTCTGCTTTCCTTAGCTTCTTTATCAGCATTTTCTACTATTCCGTTTGCCTGGCGCGAACGAGATTAGGACCGAGATTATTCAGCCGTAAACGAATCACGCCAATGATGTGGGATTCCGGGCTTTGTGTTGCTGCCGGATGTGTGATGTGTGGATGGAGTATTCTGGTTGAGAATGCGAAGAAGAGGTTGGAGGTTGCGCTTTTTGTGGCTCCGAAGGCTGCGGCAACCTTGCTGCCAAGAAAATATGCTGAGAAGGTATGCGAATTTTAATTATTTTCGTTAAGTCCTTGGATGGGGATTCTTTACCTGATTTAGGCAAAAGAAGGGCCGATTTTGTTTTGCTAACTATATTTTCCTCCCCATCAACAGTATCAATGGAGAGAACAAGTCGTATTCTCGCTCAGCACGGCAGTAGTGCTAGCTTGCGTCCAGGAACGGCCGGAAATGATTAGAGGCGTCTTGGGAAGGGTCTTGGGACATGTTTTCAATGATTAGGGTGGTAAGAAGGTGTTTCAGAAGCTAAATTTTTGAAGGAAATTGCTTCCCGGACTTTGGTCCTTAACGTTATTTGGATTCGATTTGAAATAGTTAGAGAAAAGGATACGGAACTCCGTCAAAAATTAGTTCTCTCTCTCGAGTAACATGTTGGGGATTTGTTTCATGAGCAATTGAAATTCATGATCAGGGAAGTAAAACTTTTTGCTCAAAGATGAGCTCTAGATAGTTTATATTATTTTCTCTTGATAATATTCACCATTCAGCCACTTGAAAGATTTTCTATCGTATTCAATTTGCTGATCGTCAGCCAGATTGTTTCTGCGTTCTCCAACGAGCCAAGTCACGTGAAATCTCATCCGATCCGGATTGATTGTATCGAAAACTTCAAATGAGCTTTGTTCAATCTAATTTCACACCTTCCGCACATATCGAGTTACTATGTTGCCACGGATAGCACCATTCTGGAGTCGAAGGCTTATAGGCCTGCTCCCATTTTCGACTGCTTCATTTGTCTGTAAGCAGCAGCGCTATGCTCCTCAACGAGCCTTCTCCGCGCCAGCAGTGCGGCAGCCAGAAACGCCATCACCGGCAATGCAGAGCAAGATGTCACACGAAAGAAATCAATCTGCCTTGTGAGTGTTTTTCTGCTTCTTTCTTATGGTTGGTTTATACCAATACATCTTTAGGTACTATGCTATGAGCGTAATTATCGGAACAATTGCTCTCGCCTATGGGTCGGTTCCCATGTACAAAATGGTACTTGAACTTTTCAATCTTATACCACTGCTCATCATCCTAATAGAGCGCTGTAGATATGCCAGCAAACCGGCTGGAATGGTCAGCCCATTCAAACCCTCCGCACAGAAAAAGACCCTGCCTCCCGCCTCAAACCAGTAACCTCTTCCCGCCGACTACGAATTACCTTCAACGGATCCGTATCCGATGTCTTGCCTTGGAAGTTCACACCCCAACAGCGGGAGGTGAGAGTTCTACCAGGTGAAACCGCGTTGGCATTCTACACGGCAACGAATAAGGGACCAAATGATATCATCGGGGTTGCCACGTACAGCGTGACTCCCGCACAGGTTTCGCCGTACTTCAGCAAGATCCAATGCTTTTGCTTCGAGGAGCAACGGCTTAGTGCGGGAGAATCGGTTGATATGCCTGTATTCTTTTTCATCGACCCTGATTTTGTCAATGACCCTGCCATGAGGTCAATTGACACCATTACCCTCTCGTACACCTTCTTTAGTAAGTTGGAGTCTGGAGAAATTTTGCCGACGTTCTGTTTATGATTCGGACGCTAATGGATGCTGCTACAGAGGCTCGATATGATTCAAATGGGGTACTGAAGCCAGAACCAGGGATGGCGACTCCCTAGCATGCCCTTAATTATTTGCGCGAGGGACAGCGTCCAACTTGCGTAGTGATTCCACGAAACTTTGGCTTTTGGGGGTAATATCTCTATTTCCGTCATTCGGGGATGAGCAGTAAAACGTCGCTAGTTATACATGGGGGATAAGTGACCCATTCCAGACACATTTGATCTCTCTGCACGCTCCATCCTAAATGGCAATTGAGCCCGTTTCGTTCAATCTTCACTCAAACACTTCAGAACCATCGACTTGTTTCTGGGCAGGTTCGAGAGCTATATAGAGAAACTCATTTTGGAATGGAGCGGGAATGAATTTCTGTGTCTTATATATATTGCACTATATCTAGGCGTGGTTTTGATCAAGCAGGTTCAACCTTGGGCATGGTATGTGGCGTTCTTGGGAAATTATTTATTTCTAGAATCATTTATAGCATCACTCATCTCAAACTATCCTCAGAAATAGAATCAAGTCTGAATTTTTTGGTATCTCAAATTTGATAATGGTTCTTGCTGCAGTTCTCCGCCTCCAAAAGTAGTCAGCAGGAGGAGCACAGACCACCACTTAAAGTCGCGTGGGGCACGCGCTTTCTTCTCAGGAGACTTTGATATCAAACCCACCTAAACAATTCATATGTATTTTAATATCAAACACTTCTACTAATAACAATGGCACTTTTAGTTGATAGGCTCCGGCCTAGGAACCTTGACGCTCTTACCTACCACCGTGGACTTTCCGCTCGACTGAAATCACTTGTGAGCATTATAACTTGGCTCTACATCCTATTATGATATTCATTGCCAGCTGACTATGGAGCGAATTCACAGGCGCAAAGCGGTGATTTTCCGCACCTTCTCGTTTATGGGCCCTCAGGAGCAGGGAAGAAGACAAGAATAATTGCCACGCTGAAGGAACTTTTTGGAGCGGGTGTCGAAAAGATCAAAATCGACGCTCGAGTCTTTCAAACGAGCACCAATCGCAAGTTGGAATTCAACATTGTCTCCTCAGTCTACCACCTTGAAATCACACCATCTGACGTGGGCAATTACGATCGGGTTGTGATACAGGAGCTTCTGAAGGAGGTTGCCCAGACGCAACAGGTCGATCTGTCTGCGAAGCAGCGATTTAAGGTCGTTGTCATCAATGAGGCGGATCATCTTACGAGAGATGCGCAGGCAGCATTACGAAGGACTATGGAAAAATACAGTCCTAATCTGAGAGTTATCTTACTTGCAAACAGCACTGCAAATATCATCTCTCCCATTAGATCCAGAACACTCCTTGTCAGGGTCGCTGCACCCACTGAAGCTGAAATATGTCAGGTACTAAAGCTTGCAGGAAAGAAGGAAAATTGGGCAGAGGCACCAGGACTTAATAAAAGGATAGCCAAAGAGAGTGGACGAAATCTGAGACGTGCTCTTCTCATGTTCGAAGCTATATATGCCCAGAAGTACGTTGAGTCGGGACTCCCACAGCTGCAAATACGCAATTTCAACTAACAAGTTTCCTTTCCAAAATAGCGAGAAAGTGACGGATGATACGCCAATTCCACCTCCTGACTGGGAGGCATTGATCTCTGTGATTGCAGATGAAATCATGGCCGAACGATCGCCCGCCAGGATTCTTCAGGTTCGAGCTAAATTATATGACCTCTTAACGCACTGCATACCTCCAACAACTATCCTTAAGGTACAGCTGATCATTCCTTTATCCTATCGTATCATGTTCTAATGAGTCACAGACATTGACCTTCAAACTAATACCTAAAATCGATGACGCATTGAAACCCGATGTTATTAAATGGGCAGCTTTCTACGAGCATAGGATAAAGCTGGGAAGTGTATGTATAAGGGAAATGAAATTCAGTCGGATATGTGCTGATAATGTGCTACAGAAAGTTATATTTCATCTTGAGGCGTTTGTTGCCAAATTTATGCGAGTACTCGAGAGGTTAGTTAACTGGAGCGCAAACTTTCTAGATATATATTTCTAACTGACAACATGACAGTTATTTGATGGGACTTGAGTTTTAAGGCTTTGCACATGTTTGGTACTGCGTTCGTGTATGGCTTGTCCGGCGCTGTGTCTAATGGGAGTTGA
The DNA here is from genome assembly GCF_000150705.2 of Paracoccidioides lutzii. NCBI lineage: Eukaryota > Fungi > Ascomycota > Eurotiomycetes > Onygenales > Ajellomycetaceae > Paracoccidioides > Paracoccidioides lutzii. The sequence continues at coordinate 712,105 of NW_015440947.1, read as the reverse complement.
TTAGCAAATTGGGAGTCGGTACCCGCTTTGGGGTAAATAACTGAGTCGGAGTTCAAATCTTTCTCGCATTAAAATGACAGTAAATATACCATGTCAATTCTGGAAACCAGTTGCGGAAAATCAATCGATATGTCCCCGGTCTATTGAATCTTGAGATCCGTCTCCTATACGCGTCTGCCAAATACCGCGATTCTTTCTTGCACAATATCTTGACCAGGCAGCACAGCAGGGTATGAACAACTCTATTCGGGGGAAGGTGCGAGATGTAATGATATTGAACGCCATAATGTACATGTGCACTTTAATGAGAATATATATATATATATGAATCATTGCGCAGGAGTGGAACCCTCTGCTGCAGATAGAGGCGGGGGGATATTATTCCCTGAATTCAGCGGAACCTCTCTTCGCGCCCTTTTCAAAGATTCCAGCGTGACACCATTTTTTAGTTTTACCAGGCCCACCATAGGAGGGTCACCCTTCTTGACGAATTCATATTGTCCTGTACGAATATTTGGTCAGCTACACTGCCATGTGGCTCCCCAGGCTGTTACTCCCTGGAAAAATATTTTAGCTCAAGACGTACCTGGCATCTTGGCCGCCGCCAACCTCAACGCTTCTCGCGCAACCTCCTCATGGAAATCCCCCTTCAATTCGAAAATAATCCGATTAACTGCAATTCTCGCAGCCCAATAATCAAATTTACCCTTTCCCTTCCCCATACGCTGCTCGTTACCACTCGTATAAACACCGATGTCGGCGGCCACCCTCGGATAAAATTTGTACCTCATGCCTCTGAGCCGTTTCTGAATCGTTTCGAAGCCTGTCTTCAATTGATCCGCTGATACTCGTCGATCATGGTCTTTCATCCGCAAGCCATAATCGCCCCAGATGACTGTTGTTCCTCGGGAGGAACCCCCTGTTGGCATTCGGGGTCGGCCTTTTTGCGATTTTCTCTTCTCTCCGTATTTTGGCACTAGCCAGTCGAAGGATGGGGAGGTCGTAGAGAAACATCGTGTGGAAACGGGTAATGTGGAGCCTGTTATACAGGAGAAGCGTGAGTTTTTTGCGCAAGGAATTCTCTTCGGAACAGAGGTCTATCGGGTAATTATACATACAGGAGGGGCGCAAAAGCGCCAATTGAAGTCCTTGAAAGATGTTTAATCGGGGACCCATGTCGCCGTGCAAATCAGCTGTTGTCCCTCTAGAAGGTAAAACCGTCATTCATTGTCATTTAAAGGTTTGGAAATTGTCTTGAAGTTTCATCGTTTCTGCAACTGGGATTACATAAACCGCACTTTCCCATTTGCGGTTCACATGTTTTTGCGCGTGACTTGCCCGCAAGGCGTGTCTTGAGGTCGAACCGAAGCCTCTCTCAACGTCTTTTCAACATCTTTGCTTCTTGGAGGGCCGTAGTTTGGTATAAGCCCTTCTGTGGTACTTTTCGTCTGCCGGAGACAATTGTTTGGTTTTCATTTTACAGTTATACGGTCAAAGGAGCTAGATACGCAATGCCTGTCGACATTCGAAACTTTTTTGGCGGAAGCCAGCCGACGAGTTCCAATAAACCAAAACCACCGGCCAAAAAACCTGAGGTATGTTTTTTATGATGACTGCTGTGCTACGTTTGTGAGGCAAATTATTTCCGATGAACGAAATAGTTTTACGTGATTGTTAACCAGAACCCACTCTATTTAGGATGCATCGTCCTCGCGGAAACGAAGTAAGAATCCCTTTCGGATAATTGAATCGGAAATATCGACATACCTTTGACCCATTTGGCGATCTATAGGAAGCAGAAAAGTAGTAGAAGATAGTGATGAAGATGATGATTTTGAGCAAAAGCCTCCCTCAACAAAAGCTCAACCAAGAAAACCACAGTACGTTCCGGGAACCCTAGATAATGCTATGTACATTCTGAAATCGTAATTAGGAAACTTGAAGAACCGAAAGGCGAACCTACAACAAGTTCCGCTTATTTTGCGTCCTCCAAGAAGAATAAAGTTGGTGAAACTCAAGACTCCAAGGCAGGTGTGACTCTGAAGGAGAAACCAAATTCTAAACCAAAAGCGACACGGGATGAGCAAGCAGATATTCCGGTTTGCAGTCAACCCTCACCTGGTAAGACGCAACCAAAACGAGAGTCCATTAAAACTACTCGCGTCGTCAAAGTCGAAGAGGATCTTTTGGGTGATGATATTTTTGCGACTGGTTATCGAAAGACGGGAAGGGGTGGAGATGACGACTACCTGGAGGAGGATGACAGTGACGATTTCGATGACATGGAAGTGGAACCTCCAAAGGCTGCAATTCCCCAACCGAAGGCAACAAAAACCAACCTGAAAAGTAAACCTGATAATAGATTGAAGAATACAGATACCAAGGACACGAAAGCCCGTTCAGATGGACGAAAACGGAAGTCAGAGGCATTATTAGGCGGAGAGGATGAAAGTGATGACTATGTTGATTCTAAAAAGAGGACCTCTCGTGTCCAACCCCAGAAAAGCCCTTCCAAACCTGCCGCAAAGAAACCAAAGGCAGCAAAAATGGACCGCGTAGAAGGCAAAGGAGTCCAAGATATTTTTGATAGTATTCCGACAGTCCGCCCTCCATCTCCGCCTGCGAAATCTGGTACTACGAAATTCAATTTCGCCAAGCGTTCTAGAGATCCCGCGGACTCTGGCACAACGGAACTGCCCGTGGGTGCTGAAAATTGCCTCGTTGGCCTGTCATTTGTCTTCACCGGTGTTCTTAGTTCATTAGGACGAGAAGAAGGCCAATCACTAGTGAAACGGTATGGTGGGAAGGTTACTACAGGACCCAGCTCCAAAACTAGTTATGTCGTCTTGGGTGATGATGCAGGGCCCAAAAAACTAGAAACCATTAAAAAGTTTGGACTGAAAACCATAAACGAGGAAGGCTTATTCGAATTGATCAGGAGACTTCCCGCGAATGGAGGAGATGGAAAGGCTGCCGAACAGTATGCCGCGAGGCAAAAGCAGGAAGAGCAAAGAATCAAGGAACTGGCAGCAGAAATAGACCGAGAAGAAAAGAAACACTCTGCAGCTTCTATGACGCCAAAGAAAATGACAGTGAGCGGCGGAAATAAGCCAGAGCCTGCCGCAATTGATGATCGTCTTTGGACATCAAAGTACGCGCCAACGTCCCTTAACATGATCTGCGGAAATAAAACTGCTGTGGAGAAGCTTCAATCTTGGCTTCGAAATTGGAGGAACAGTGCCAAGGCAGATTTCAAAAAGGGAGGGAAAGATGGCACTGGTATTTATCGCGCAGTTATGATACATGGCCCTCCCGGTATTGGGAAAACTACAGCTGCACATCTTGTTGCCAAACTTGAGAATTATGATGTTGTCGAAACCAACGCAAGTGATACCAGAAGCAAAGGCCTTCTAGAAACAGGCCTCCGGGGGGTGCTAGATACAACTTCTCTTCAGGGATACTTCTCTGGTGAAGGAAAGAAAGTTGATAGTGGCAAAAAGAACTTGGTTCTTATTATGGATGAAGTCGATGGGATGTCGGCCGGAGATCGCGGCGGTGTTGGAGCGCTTGCATCCGTGGCTAAGAAGACGCGAATCCCGATGATTTTAATCTGCAACGAACGAAGGCTTCCTAAAATGAGGCCGTTTGATTCCGTCACATTCGACCTACCATTCAGACGGCCGACTGTAGACCAGATTCGTGCACGGCTTTCTACGATCTGTTATCGTGAAGGACTAAGGATCCCACCACAAGTTCTCGATAGTCTAATCCAAGGCACGCATGCCGATATCAGACAAGTAATTAATATGTTGTCTACTGCTAAACTTGACCAAGGAACCCTTGACTACGACCAAGGAAAGCAGATGTCCAAGGCTTGGGAAAAGCATGTTATTCTAAAACCCTGGGACATTGTTGGCAAAATTCTGAGCGCCCAAATGTTCGCCCAAAGCTCTCAGACGTCACTGAACGAGAAGATCGAACTCTACTTTAATGATCACGAGTTCAGCTACTTAATGGTGCAGGAGAACTACCTCAACACGAGACCATCAATTGCGAACGCGTACCAGGGCAGAGAACAAAGGTTCAAGTTGTTGGAGCTAACCGACAATGCAGCTCAGAGTATCAGCGATGGTGATCTGGTGGATCGACTGATACATGGAACTCAGCAGCAGTGGAGCTTGATGCCAACTCATGCAGTATTCAGTTTCGTTAGGCCTGCCAGTTTCATGGCTGGGAACATGACAGACCGCCCAGGATTTACAAGTTGGCTTGGAAATAATAGCAAACAAGGTATGCTTGATCAGCCAACCTCCTCATACTTCTTTTCAACTGCTGAACTGTATTCTAGGTAAAATGGCACGACAGATAAAAGAAATACAAGGTCACATGCGACTACGAGCTTCTGGGGACCGACACGAGATCCGACAACAATACATGCCAGCCCTGTGGAACAAACTGGTGCGACCGTTACAAATTGAGGGGAAAGATTCGGTTGAGGAAGTCATAGATTTGATGGACAGTTACTTCCTCACGCGCGAAGACTGGGATTCCATTGTCGAACTTGGCCTCGGCACGATGGATCAGAAGAACCTAAGCATCGACTCTCAAACAAAAGCCACTTTCACACGCCTATATAATCAGCAATCTCATCCCCTGTCGTTCATTAAGGGCACCAGTGTCGTTGCACCGAAGCATGTCGCCAAGGAGAAACCTGACCTTGAGGATGCGATTGATGAGTCGGATGAAGGCGAGGAGATCTTGGGTGAAGAGGAAACTAAAGACGATGGGAGTGATCTCGACCTTAAAAAGGATAAATATGTGAAAATGCCGAAGAAAACTGGGGCAAGAAAGAGCAAAATTGTTACGACGAAGCCAAATGCGAAAAAGCCCAAGAAGAAGGTTGTCGTTGACGATGATGCCGAGGAAGATAGCGATGAGGACGTCAAGCCAAAGAAAGGGGCACGAAAAAGTCGCAAGCCCAAAGGAATGGCATAATTTATTGGCTACGATTATCTTTGGGTTTTGGATGAGATGTGTGTAAGGTCTGGGATATCCTTTGTTCATACGGCATATATCTCCTCGTTGAATTTATTTATTGGTTGTCACGCTGTCCCTCCCTATAATCATTTATTTCAGAAAATCATGAGTTCGAATCATATTGCATTATATTTATTCCTCACATGTCAACAAACAGCAATAATAGAGGCCAGACTACCTAACCCCACACAAGTAAAACTGCAAAAGATGGAAAGCAAAAGTAAGTAATTCTCCAAAGAGTTTCACTTTATGCTTATTTACCCCCAATGTTCTTCGCCGCCGCAACCTCTCTGCTCTCTTCCTTCTTACGCTGCGAAACCTGACCAGCACTATCCATAAGCTCCTCCTCCTCCTCCTCGGGACCTGGAAACCGGATCTGACCTTGTCCCCACGGCTTTACAGCAATACAATTTTGCAATCCGCGATCCCGTTGAGCCTTTTATGCCTGGCTCCTTCCAAACTTTGGCTTGCTTGTCAGAGATATCCATGTTGAACTGAGTCCCTTCGCAGGAGATATTGGCAACGTTGTTAAGTTGCGGATATAGGAAGTTCTGTCAAGGGCAAGCTTATAAAACCGAGACTGATATTTACAGAGGGAAAAGTGGAGTATGGCAGCTGATCTGAAATCGAGAGATATTCGAAGAATGCTTTGCTTATTTGGTCTGTGGTAAATGGCCTAGTTTGATCTATTTAGTCCAGTACGGAACAAGTTGCAGGGAACAAACTGTGAATATACCTCTTAACAAAATGGTGTTTTAGCGCTAAATATTGGAAATTGCGACGATAAGATGGGAAGTATTTTAGAGGGAAAAAGGGAGCCCACTTATATCTCAGGCAGATGATTCAAATAGTTGCCAGAGAACCTTGCCCTGGACATTGACAGTAGGAAACAAAGGCATCGAACTGATGTGAAAGACCAATTGTTTTCAGACTACATTGATCCGTAACTCAAAGAAAATGCATCTCTGGAATTAAATCGAAGCAGACATTACTTCTTCTCTTGCCTTGCAAGATTCTTTAAGTTCCCCGTTGTGGACGAAGGCAACACATGCTTCTAGCTAATGTGAAAAGTCACTTATGTTGAGGCATTGTCGATTCCTTGGTAGAATTGCAGAGGTTCGGACCGGCATTTGGGGAGTCGACTTCCGCAGGGTGTTAGAACGTCCTAGAGCCCAGCTTAACGTTCGATATGTTATAACAAATTTTCATCATATGACTCTTCAGTCAACTTTGTTCTTTCTCACAAAAACATTTCTGCAGTTAGAACACGACAATGGATAGAATTGGTAGAATGGGACCAGGCTAATAATCCAATCGTAATCACAAGGGGATCTCATGCACAGGACTTCGTAACATAGTTACAGGAATCAATACATACATCAACGCTGACGACAGTAAGAAACACAATACCCTAGCCAATCCATCTTATACCATATCTCTCCACGGAACATGAACACCCAAAGCATCAGCAACCCGCATCGCAGACACCACACACCCTTCAAGCAAAACCATCCCATCCCAACACCAACCGCCTACGAGCCAAACATTCCCATATCCATTCCGCCACTGGGTAGTACATTTCTCTGATGCCCTGCAAGTAACGGGGTTGTATCCAAAGATGCGATTTACAACCTCTCTGCTCTGTGGCGTCCTTAGCACCCGCGTGAAGCTCGTGCGATGGATAACCTTCGACGTATCGATAGGAGTTATAGGTCCAGTGGTTACGAGAAGGGACGCAGTGCATTCGTGGATTGCCTCTGTGAACCCAGCCAGCGAGGAGCGGACATGAATGACTTGTGTCTCGGCTGACGACGGGTGAAAATACCCCTCGCTCCCAACGGAAGTCTGTGATAAAATACGGAGAGAAGAAGTGTCATTGTGCACAACACTCTCGACCTTGATGGTAGGCACCTGTGCCACAGCTGACCTGAGAGGTTGAAATATAGCACCCACAACGTCCGGAGTGACCGCCATGATAACATGGTTAAAATCCCGTTGATGGATAGTCCCGTCCGTGTTGGACATATAAGAAACACGTACTTTGGAAGAGCCAGACAGCAATTCCACTGAAACTACCCGTGAATTTAGCTGGATGTTCAACCCCCTCAGCCAGTTTCTTTTGCACGACATTCACGCCCCCCTTCACGACGTAGTACGGGACATTGTATGTCTGCGTCGCATAGTCTGTAAGGTCTTTGGCGGGGAATTTCAGCAGCGCTTCATGAGAGCAGGTTGTCACAGCTGAGAACTGGGGTAGTATGTAGTTTTGCGTGAAGTAGGTTGGTAGCCGGATTCTCTGGAGGTATTCACCTAGCGATTCGGAGACGGATAAGATATCCTGCTTTATTCCAGCGCAAGTTGCAGAGTGGTATTCGGTTCTTGATGAGTACGGAGGTATAAAAAAGCTGCATATCGTATACCATGCAAAGCAAAAAACGAGATATATAGACTCTGCCACCCAATGCCATAATCCCAGGTGCTCGGGTCGGATGGGTGGAATGCGATGATTGTTGGATGAATGAATGAAATACGGTTTCGAGCTGAGAAAATTTCCGTCTCTTTCGTCGTTGTGGACATGATCATCTGCATCTCCTTGATTGGGAGGTGAAAGCAGATTGCTCTTGTCCCTGACTATAGGAGCTCTCGATAAAGGGAATAGAAACTGCATGGGAGTATATTTCACGCCTAGGTAGTTGTACATTCTCGTGAGATTGCTGTAGTATCCACCCGCAAAAGCACGCATTGGGAGATCAATTCGTATTTCTCTACCATTTGCCGAAGGGACTGTAACCGACGCAGAATCGAGGGACAGTTCATTTTGCTGATGTAGCTGTTAATAAGATGTTTTCCTTAAAAGTTGGGATCCAAATTTCAAGAGTTTGCCAGCCACATAAAAATGTCACTAAAGTATCCAATAAGCAAGGTACACACATAGCTGTGGTGTCTCCGCATTTTCCGATGCAGCCAAAAAAAAAAAAAAAAAAAAAAAAAAAAAAAAAAAAGAAGAAGACAGCAATCTTCCAAGACTCAACATCAAAAGAGATGGAGATTTTTCTTGAAAGGGGTATTTTTGCAATGGCACGAAACAAAGCCGTAGAATAAGAAAATGCCCCAATAACTATACGTAATAAACACAAGATTATAACCAGCTAAGATATCGGGGAAGACACGATATAAAATCAAATATTTTTCCAGACACGGTCCGAATTCGAAATAAAACCCATTAAACGTACCATCTCAAAAACTTGGACATCAAAATTCTGACTCTGATCTTGCTTCAGCAGATATGCTGATACAAGACCCGCCATTCCGGAGCCGACAATGGCGACCGTGGTCCTGGAGCTACCCTCCGACTGCCCCATCGTCCGTTGTGCGGATAAATAGCAATAGAAAGAAACGAGACGCCCAGGGCCGCAAAACGAAGAGATGGATACGGAATGATCAATAAGAATATATGCAAGACAAAAGCAGAGAAAAAGAGACAATAGGATTCGGCAAGATTGGAGTAAATGGGCTCAAGGAATGAAAATCCATTATGGGGGCCCCGCTAGACCGTCCTGAAATGCAGAGTGAGCAATGGACGGTTCTATTCTAGATAATTGTTAAGAAAAAGAAAAAGAGGAAAAAGGAAAAGGAAAAAGGAAATGGAGAAGAACCTGTCCAGATCAGCAACAAAATCAACCACTTACGATCTCCATGCACCTCTCTCTGGGAGTTCCCAATTTTAGGGCCTTGTTTTTTCGTTTACCACTTTTTCTTCATTTCCCCAGGGCTCCTTTCGGCCGCCCCACAAGGCCCCCCGCCCCCGAGGAGGGGGGTTTTTAAAGGTGTAAGAGTCCAGTAATCAAACCGTCCAAAGGTGCTTCGCACATTAATCACATCCACCCTGAACACCCTTTTGTCTTGGCCAATCGGAGCCTGTTCTTTTTACATTGTTCGTGTCTGGAAGCCAATGCCGGTGCCTGAGTTGGTTCAACTTTATCGACCCTGAACTTCTGGTTCGGTTGATAATTTTAGATTCGGGTCAATCCCAACTTACCATATGACCGACCGGTCGTATGCCGAGAACTTGCTGTGTTCGCACTGCTCGAGTTGGCCTGTTTCCGCCGAGAAAACTGTGGCTGAGCGGTTTCCCACCACCGCATCCGAGACGCAAACCACGAGGCGCATGAAGGAAGGATAAGGGTGAGAGAGAATGGGGGTGTTTACTTCCATGTACGATCCCATATCTGTCTGGTGTATTTATATTGCCGCGGTTCATCCATCGTCTGCACAAATCGATGCCACCCATATCAATTTCTCTTGGGATAATGCGCACAAGTAATTATATGAAACAAGTTTCTCGGGTTGAGGTGGACATGATTGAGGCTGAAACTAAGTTGACGCCGCATCGTGCTTCAACTATTCAATCCCTTTCGCATATCAACCAAAACAAAGTGTTCGAAACCTGCGCCTTGTGGGGTTAGAAATGACGCCTGGCTGAAAATGGCCTCTTTGCATCAGACATGGTGTACTCAGGGGAGTCTGCATTGCGAAAACGAAAACCTACGCAGATTTAACTTCTCACGCTATATTTGAATGAATAGCAGCAAGTCTACTCTTCTGCACATACTTCAATCATGATTATAGTACTGTCCAGAGGCTCATTCCAATGTTATTTTAACTATATCCTTACAATTGGGAAGTCCACTGCTGCTGCCATATAGCTAGGCATTATTACCCTTCGGTGGTAAATCATGGCTCTATAAAGAGCTGCTATGCATACGTCAAGATTATTGTGGGATTGAGCATAGCTGCATACTCCGACTTGCCTGGTGTCATCATCAATCCCCAAATTAAACGCCATAGGAGTATTAATCCTATGAAAGAAACCGAGCGTGGGGAAAGATAGTGGCGTTGGAATGTTGCAAAGAATCTCTACGCCTTCTCCATTGCGCTCTTCGGTATGGATTGTGGTCCGTGAAATCCGGATTTCAGCAAAGAAGCAATGCCACCAACACCCGTGAGTAAAAAGAATTTGCCCCAGATCCCTTACTTGAAGGACACGCATGCAAGACTTCTTTGGAATGTCAATATCAATGCTTGAAAGTATAGCACCTCTTCATCCCAGGTTTTGGTGTCGGCCAGAAGACGTGAGGGCCCGTTGGACAGAAGCAACCCAGTCACGCAATCCACTTAGGACTAAATCCGTATGAAGAGAGACACAGAAAGAGAACAACGGCCCATACATCGTTGAGTTGGGCATCCCCGGGTCAGATATTCCAAAGCTACAGTGAGTCAAGCATCTATCTCGGAGTCACTTTCTTTCCCTTCTATTGACGACAAGATCAGCATAATTAATCAAAATAAAAACGGTATATTCAATTTGCTTTTACTACTCTAATCGAGAAGTAAAAGATAGGAAATGTAAATATTCCCCGGATGATGTTTGTGTGGATCTCGGAATCTGTCTGCTCTACCAGCTATGTCAGCATTTCAATCAAACGGACACCAATTAAGGAGTCACTTGTAGCATGCTAAACCAACCATCATTTTGGACCGTCCGACCCGGCCGAAAGAATGAGAATGTGAATGCGAACAAAATTGATGATAACTAGTTAGTTATAACTGCTCTCCAGGAGATCCGAATAGCCTGCTTATATAAGCCACCCTCTTCCCGCGCTAAAATCTCCGACTTCCGACATTTTCGACGTTGCAAAAAGTCAAGAGAAATTGTTCAATTCTCCCCGCCAGCCCAAGTCATTCTCTTATGAAGGACAGAAGCCACTCAATGCATCTCTCTCTGCATTGAATAGCCCTTTAGATCTGTTTTCCTTTTGTCTTTGTATGTTTCTTGTTCTCACAATGTTTAGATCGGCCTCGCGATCTGTACTTCGAGCTTCCTCCTCAGCTCCCACTCCCCGACACATTCGCCTTGCCCAAGCAAGACGATATATAAGCAGTGACTCTCCGGCCCCGTCGCGCAAGCCCAGGAGCTGGAAAGGCACAGTGTTGAGATGGGCTCTTGCTGCAGGCGCGGTATATTATTATAACACAAGCTCTGTGTTCGCGGAGGAACCCAGCTGTAAGACCAAGTCACCCCTCTGCTGTTATATAAATACTATCTATCCATATAATATACCCATCAGCGCCTGAATTCCTATCTCAGTATCTAATTATATACATGAATCATGCCCCAGTCTCCTTGCGACACACCTCCTCCGCACCAAAGGAGAATGAAGATGACTCCTCCCTCCCAACCCTCGAGTCCATAACCGCCGCGAAGAAGGCCAAAGCCAGATCGAAAAAATCCACCGCACCGCCCGCAGACCGAAGCACTGCTACCCCTTCTTCCCCTTTCTCTTCCTCCTCCAGTTCTTCCTCCCCAGCAGAATATTCCGATCTCTCCGCCGCTGCAGATATAGAAGCCTCGCCCTCACAATCTACGCCCACGCTTTTAACGCCCGGGGAACTGGAGGAGGAAGCCAGCAGCGAAGGCGCCTTCAATCCCGAGACGGGAGAGATCAATTGGGACTGCCCATGTCTAGGCGGCATGGCGCATGGGCCGTGCGGAGAAGAGTTTAGAGCCGCGTTCAGCTGCTTCGTGTACTCGACGGAGGAACCGAAGGGGATGGATTGTATTGAGAAATTCGAGTAAGTTTTTCATTTTCATTTTCATTTTCATTTTTATTTTTTCATTTTACTTTTTAATTTTAATTTTAATTTTTTATTTTTTTGGCGGGTTGGCCCAAAGACTCGACTCTCCCATCCTCCCAAAACTTTGATATCTAACCAGTTCTTCCCTTTGCTGTTACAGGGGCATGCAAAACTGTTTCCGCCAGCATCCAGAGCTCTACCCCACCGAAACAGACGAGGAAGAGGTCGACGCCCAGCTAGCAGAGGAATCAGCTCCTTCTGGCTCGGAGCCGTCAAGGGAAGCATCAAAATCCACGCCACCACCGCCAGCAGCAAAAGAGGAAGCAAAGCCCGCCGCCACGACTACCACGACTACCACCACCACCCCTTCCGCACCCTCAGGAGAAAAGGCCAAAGTAGCTAAAAAGCCGACAACCCCAACCTCATCATAAAGTTTTTCATTTGGGGGGGAAGGGAAGGGAAGGGAAGGGAATGCTGAAAGGGCCATGGTGAAGAGATGGGATGGATGTTGGCTGAAGGGGAGAAAAAGGAAGGAGAGCAAGCAAGAGACTTACATGCAAGCCCCAACCTCTTTTTCCTTGCTACCGCTTGTCCAAAAGTACTTAATGCAGTTTCACAGGCGAGCTAGTTTCAGAACGATATCTACTTGGTGTAACCTTTTTTTTTTTTTTTTTTTTTTTTTTTTGTTGTTGTTGTTGTTTCTTTCTTTTCTTGATACTTGATTCTTCATTCTGCTAGATGTCTTTTTTTCCTCCCCCCCCCTTTTCCTCCGCCGCCCTCCTCCGTTTTCAATTTCCATTCTCTGATGCTTTTGGAAGACTGCAACATAAACATCAAAGCAACTCTGTGCACCAACGTGTCTAAAAAGCTTCTTCCCTTACATGTATTATATGTGTGTACCTGTACCTGTGCCTGTACCTGTATTATGTGCCCCAGCTCCTCTGTACAGGGCCTATCTACCTGTCATCAACACCGATAGAAGGAAAGATATAAAGGGAAAGAAAGAAGAAAAAGATATAGAGCATTTTACTTTCTCCTTTCATCTCCTCTTCAGGCATGCGTGTTATATATTCAAGAGTAAACTGAGCCAAATTTTTACATGTAGGAATTTTGCAAATGTGGTTTCATATTGTTGCTGGTTGGCTGGCTCAAGAGTGCGCGCGGACATAAAAAACATTAATATATTAGTCTAATCTTGCTTGCATGTAATACTTACACGGATGGCCAGAGATTATCATTGCTGACATACTGTCTCTGCCCATTCATCTCATTCACCTTCAATATCATCAAATCACAGATTTACCATTCCCATTGCGTATCTTACCTAGGTACACACCTCTCATCTCAGTATTCACATATCCAAAAAATAAAATAAAAAATTAAAAAAAATTAAAAAAAAAAAAAAAAAAGGAAATCCCGAATGAAACCCTACCAACCTAATCAAGAATGTCCAGAAGCAAAAAATAAAAATAAAAATAAAAAAAAAAAAAATTCAAAAGAATACTGAAGTAAAAACTAATAAAAAATGGTGGTTAAAATAAAATCCATAAACACCCCTTGTCGTAATTCAAAATAGAAAAGAAAAGAAGAAAAGAAAAGAAAAAGAAAAAGAAAAAGAAAAGAAAAGAAAAGGTGGGGGATTGGAAAAAAGGAGGAAAAACCAATAGGTAATTGAATCCAGACCATCCATCATCCATAACTACTCATAACATACCAGACAAGACCAACCCACTCCCCGCAAGAGAAGAAAAAATAACAAAAAAAAAGAAAGTAAGGGAAAGAGAAACATGAACAGCGGATATATGTGAAAGACAAAGGGATAAAATGAAACATTAAAAGGGAGCAAAAACCAAACAAAAATACCAGCATTCCCGTTGCCATAAAAAAAGTGGGGGGAGAGAAAGTAGCGAGACAAAAAGCCAACGATAATGACAGCAGAAGCTGCACAAGTAGAGAAACTCCAGCGCGATCAGTCGATCGGATAAAGGAAATGAAAAGGAGATAGAGAAAAAGGGACGATTCAAGTACAAGCAACAGGATGTAGTGTCCGTGAAAGGGAGAGACCAGGGGGGAGGGAAATATCAAAAAAAAAAAAAAAAAAAAAAAAAAAAAAAGCCAAAATAACAAGACGACAGTCGAGAGAGAGTAGCATCCTCTCAATATCCATTTTTCATCCTCGCCTTCACATATTCGCATTTCCTCTTCATCATACCCAACAAACCTCGCACTCCTCCCAACTCTTCCGCCAGTGCTACCACTTCATCCTCCTCACTTCTCACTTCCTCAGAATCGCCTCATACAGACTCCCCACCACCCCGATAGCCGAACCCGTCAACAGTCCCCACAGTCCCCCAGGCACAGACCGCGAAACCGTCAACACAGTCAACCGATTAAACATGTTCCAAAACGTGAAGTTATTCGCATAGACCAAATACGCCACCAGCGCCTTGGAGACGTTATACACCAATGGATCGCCGCAGCTCCTCCCGGAAGCAGCCTTGGCAGCAGCAGCGGTCGTCGTCGTCGTCGTCGTCGTCGTGCGTCGCGTGCCATACCCATGGCTAACACTGCTACTGCCAGCAGCAGCACCCTGCTGCGAAACCTTCAAGCTCAGATTAAAAAAATACGCAAACAGCGACGGCAGGAACAGACTCGTCGTCACCCAGAGGGACAAGGGGCCCCAAAACGACGCGTTGAGCAGGACGAAGACATCGGGGATCTTGAGGATATAGTCCTTGGAGCCCACGGCGCCCACCGCGGGGACGGTGGTGAGATAGCGCATGGGCACGATGTCGGCCAGCAGGCCGTACAGCTCGATGAGGATGGTGATGGTTTCGATGGCGCGGACATTGCTGAGGGCGGCGCGCACGGCGTGGGAGCGTTCCGTGAGCCCGGACGCGTCCCAGAGGTCCGACATGGATTGGCGGGCTTTGGTTGTCTGGCGGTCGATGGCATCTGTGATTATGGCTGGGGAGGGGGGCAGCGAGGAGAAGGGCATTGCGGAACGCGCGGGGGTGTGTGCTACGGGTGCTGGAGATGATTTGGAAGCGCTGGGACTGGAGTCGGAGTCATCCCTGTTGTGTTTTGGTTTGTTAGAGTGGCTCAGTATGTATGGGGGAGGAAACGCGTAGCAGAGGAGTAGTGTAGGAGTAGGAGCAGGAGGAGGAGGAGCAGCAGTAGTAGTAGCAG
>NW_015440947.1:682780-697149 GCF_000150705.2 Paracoccidioides lutzii | reverse complement strand
AGTAGGAGGAGTAGTCGTAGTAGTAGTAGTAGTAAGAGTAAGAGTAGTAGTAGTAGTAGTAGTAGTAGGAGGAGGAGGAGGAGGAGGAGGAGGAGGAGGAGGAGGAGCGGTTGTTGTGATATACATGCATCGATGATGAGACAGAAGGGGGAGCAACGCACGAGGCACCGGTTTCCTGTTTTGGCTTGACTGTCCGCCGGGCGCGGGTGGACGGGGCAGTTCTTTCCCTTCTGGCATCGTCGCCGGAAGTGGCAGGCTCGGTCTTGGGCTCTCTGTCCCGCTTGGCGGGCGAGGCGCGTGACTGGGCCTGCGACAGGCGGCGGTAGTAGTCAGCCAGCCTGTGCTCGCCCGACAGCGAGGCCCGGTTGGCGGCGAGGTGGTCGTCCAGCGCCGCCTCCAGCTCCGTCTTCTTGTAGTCCCCGTAGCTGCGTGGGAGGAAAGGCAGGCAGGCAGGCAGGCAGGCCTCCTGTTAGCAGGTGTTGTGTGCGGGCTCGTGGCAATGATGCGCGCGCAAACAGAGACACGGAAAGAGGAGGAGGAGGAGGGGGGGGGGTTAACGTACTCCTGCAGGTTGGAGATCTCGGCCAGGAGGACGAGGTCACTCTTGCGCAGGCCGCGCAGGTAGGGTAACGCGGGTGACATGATGGGGTGTTGCTGCTGTACTGCACTGTTGATGGAATAATCTGTGTCGCGTAGAGAATGCGATTGTATCTAGTTAAGGGGTGGGTGGGGGGTGGGGGGGGAAGAGCTGTAGCTGTATATCCAATGCAGAGGGTAAAGGTGTGTGGGTTGTGGGTGTGGTGTGTGGGTGTGGGTGTGTGGGGTGTGGTGTTGTGGTGTTGTGGTGTTGTGGGTTGTGGGTTGTGGTGTTGTGGGTTGTGGTGTTGTGGGTTGTGGTGTTGTGGGTTGTGGTGTTGTGGGTTGTGGTGTTGTGGGTTGTGGTGTTGTGGGCGTGGATGACGCGAGATGGTGGAGTGGAGGAGAGAAAAGGACGAGAGGCGAAGAAGGGAGTGTTGTTGGTGGAAGGTCTGGAGTTTGCCGGGAAAAGTTGGACTTGGTTGCTGCGCTTGTGCCTGTTGGCGCCTGTTGTTTGTTGTTTACTCTGCTCCACTAGCGTGTTTTCGTCCCGGCCCTCGTTTGTTGTTTGTTTACCCGCTGGTTCTTTGATCCGTGGAAGAGCTGCACCCGCACCGCAGAGGACGTTTAAGAGACTGAATCTCTTTCTTGAGCAGCGCAGCAGAGGCGACTCTATTTTCCACAGGGGGGTGGGTCCTTCTGTTGGAGATCGTCTCCGGGGAAAACAGATATAAATGGAATGTGATGCGATTACATGCTCTGTAATGGAGATGAGTAATTGCACGTTTTTTCTTTTCTTCTCCTGCTTCAGGCGACTAGTGACGCCCTGAGCCTTGGTTAATTAAAAGCTTCGAGTTCCATGTAGTAGTGATCTGGAATTTAGTGAAGTTAACGAGGTTACATACAGTGCGGTTCTGTACATATCTGCTGGATATTGATTGCTACGCGTCAATCATCTGTGAATTAGTTTTTATACCAGAGTCGTTTCATACCCAACATCCCCCATCCAACACATGTATATAGAGAAGCATCACCGGTCCCGTCGTTCTGTACAGGCCAATATACCTAGAATAATAGAAGGATGTGGGAAAAGAACCAAGAAAAGAACCAAGAAATACCTGCAACACAAAAAGAGAAGAATTTTTAAAAATGGGGAAGAAATGGTATATAAACCAGAAACAGAGAAAATAAAAAATAAAAAATAAAAAATAAAAAATAAAAAATAAAAAATAAAAAAAAAAAAAAAAAAAAAAAAAAACGCCTTTCTATGCCAAAATGACACATTATCCCTGGACCCTGAACATCCAGAATCAAAACCCCAGAAAAAAAAAAACAGGGCGCCACATGGGAAAACCAACCAGAAGCCATTGCATCAAAGCTTTAACCCCCCACCACCCAACTCCTCCTCCTCCTGCTGTCGCCGCTGTTGCCGATGTGTATCCAGCTTCCTCAGCAGATACTGATACAGCACCAACATCGTCCCGCTCTGCACACTCGTCCACAAGAACCGCGGCCCAACACCACGGAACCACCCCACAAGACCTTCGGTCTGGTATATCAACTTCAACCCTGTAAAGACAGATGAGGTGTCCAGCACCGCCGCGCCGGGTTTTAAGGTATAGGTCGATGGGGAGGATGTCGATATCGATCTGCATTGGACGTTCTTCGTCCCCGTCGCGGTTGGTGGTGGCAGTGTCGATCTGCCAGGCTCAGGTAGTTTCGTCGTCGTCGTCGTCGTCGTCGTAGTAGTAGTAGTAGTAGTAGTATGTTTCCCAGCACCTGCGCCTGCACCTGCAGCGGACGAAGACGACGATGACGACGTCGGAACCCCCAAACTCTCCGGACTCAGCTGCGTCTGCGTCCTCGTCTTGACAACATCAAGCGGACAAGTGATAATTCCCGCCATCCCCCCGGCCGTCGTCGCCGTTAAAATCTCCAACGGCAACCCAATCTCCCGACTACCAACCCACTGCTTCGCGAGTTTCTGCTCCTTCTCGTAGAACGCAAATTGCAGCGCGGAGAAAGGCAGGTCGCGACATAATGTCGCTTTGTAGCCGGAAAACAACGTCCCGAAACCTTCATCGCGCACGATTGTGCGGAATGCGTCGATAGTGCCTCGGTAGTTATACCCGGAGCGGAAGAAGGGGTTGTTATAGCGGCCCTGGAGCTGTTGCCGCGTTTTTAGGACTTCGGAGGGTACGTAGACAACGGAGGCGGCGAGGTCGGCAATGAATCCTTTATTATATATAGATATAGATATATTTTGTTAGGCGGACATATCAAGAGGCCCAAGGACACTTCAATTGAAATTTCCAGAGAGCATGAAAGGGGAGGGGAAATAAATAAATAAATAAATAAATAAATAAACCAAAATTGTCCACCTACCGCTAGAAAGATACGACAACGACGGATTAACCCCAGCATCCAACATGTTCCTCTTACTCCATTCATACATTCCAAAAAATATAACCGTCCCCGGAAACGACCCCAGCAACGCCGGTACCACACCGCTATACAATCCCCTCCGGATCCCCTCCTGGCGCAGAATGGTCACATACGACGAGGACATGGATGTGTACCTGGGCGGGATGTGCGGGTCGCCTTGCTGTCGTGTCTTGACCGTGTCGAGGGAGTGCATGAGCATGTCGCCGCTTGTCCCGCCTATGCCACCCGCAAGCATTGACTGGAAGAAAGAAGAGCGAAAGAAAAAAAGAAAAAAAAGTTAGCACCGGGGGGTGGGGAAGAAAAGAAAGGAAAAGAAAAGAAAAGAAAAGAAAAGAAAAAAAAATTGAAGTTGCAGCTTTTAGTCCATCCTTTTCAGCCTCTTTCCACCTCACTGTCTCATAGATCGCATATACATACGTATGAATACGGCGGCCGCGCAGCCTCTACATCCACACCAGCATTAACACCCGCATTGGGATGCGCAACCTCATCCCTCCCCATCACCCTTGCTCGCTTACGGCTCTTCTCCACCGCAGACTCCGTCTCCGTCTGAATTACCATCGCAGCATGTTCCCGGCTGTTGTCGTCGTCGCTGTGAATGGTGGTGGTGGTGGTGGAAGCAGCGGAGTTCGAAGGAGAAGAAGGAGAAGAAGCAGGTGCTGGCGAAGATGATGCGCCCGCGGAGAAAAATCCAGAAGACATCCACGAATCCGTATTCTGGCTCATCGCCGCGCACCCCTCGCCGTCTGCTTTTATTGTTATGAAAGGACAATCGCGATCCTTCGGTCGAGTGAATTTTGTATATTTTGGGTTTTGCGTCGCTTGGAGACTTTTTCTTCGCTTTTCCGATTCCTCTTGTATATTACCGGGCGAACTCAGGGTAACGTCTTTGTGTGTATGTGTATGTGTAATGGGTATATCTACAAACCCCTCTATCCTCTTCTCTCCATTGATTCTCCAGATTGGAGGTATCTCGTGAGCGGAGGGTGAGTATATCTCAAACGAAAGCAGGGGAAAAGCAGAGCAAGCAAAATAGCCTAGCAACTTCGAAACGAGAGAGGGACAGACATGGCCATGCTTGATTTGCTTTTCTGCGCTTTCAAACCATCGTATATTTCAATGTGTACCGAGGGGAGTAGGTGGGCTGACGTTGTCGGACACCTTGAGTAAATGAGGGTCGTGTAAGGCACGCTGGCGGTCTGGAGATTGACAAGTAGTTATCTGTATCCATTTTTTTTTTTTTTTTACCTGCTTTGGCGTTCGGGCGGGCTGAAACCCTAAAATTTGGATTGGTCGGCGGAATGTTGATCCGGGGCGGATGAGATATAACTGGGGAATTGAACCTAAGTCGGTTCAACCGACATTGAATATTTACTCAACTGTTGAAATAAGGGAGTTTTCCCCACTGTCATGCATTGCTCACGTTGGATAGGGCTACTTGGATACACCGCAGACTGTGGGCGGGTAAGGGGAGAAATAATAGAGCTCCATACAGCAGACCGCATATCAACTGGTCGTCTGGCCGGTCGTTGCGGGGTCTGTCGCAGAGCACATAACGCCCTCTGCCCAGTTATTGATCCACACATACATCAAAGACAGAGATGATTTAGCGGGAAAATGGAAAAATAAAAATTGGAAAAGTAAAAAAGTGCGGGACGAAAAATCATAAGGGGATAGGTCATAATTTTTTGGCATCGAAGTAAGAGAGTAGAGAGAAACTCGCTATTCATGGAGAAGAAGAGGGAGCAACCCGCTGATCAAAATGAGGAGAGCTACAAATGGGAATCAAGCATTACATGTAGGAGATAGGAGGACGTCAAAAGTTACCACCGAAAAATAAAGAGGAAAGAGAAACAAACATATAATAGTATAGATAAACAAAGCTCCTTTCATCTTCATCTTCAACTTCGTCAGAAAAAAATCAACAATCAGAGCAAAACCAAGGGTAAGGATGGTCAGGTCAACAAAACATTCAAAACACAAGTTAACAACTTATAGCAGCAGAAAAGACGTAGATGAGAATGCCTAAAAGTACAGACCCATTATGTTCTTTTGTGGGGGAAAAAAACAAGATTCACCTACCACCGCACCAAATTGAAGCGGAAATGGTAGCCTCCTTTCCTCCTTCAACCCCTTACTCCCATCCTCAACTAACCTAGGTATATTTATGTTCACCGCGGTCACTTGAAAAAGTTGCCTCTCCTTCCTCCCAATCCGAAAAGAATAATGCATTTGTAGGCGGGGATGAATGCACAATCGGCCTCCATCCTGAAGAATGATATCTAAGATTCCCCCCCCTTTCCCCCGGACCGGGCGAGATACCAACACAAGACGGTTCTCGATAGAGCTTTTCCACACCCAACCTTTCTCTCCATGGTTGTCGTCATCGTAGCATTGTCAAGTTCTTGTTTCCAGATCAGTCGGCCTCCATTCCCAGTCCCTCCCGACCCAAAAAAAAAAAAAAAAAAAAACCCAACAAACAATTAAAATCCCTCTCCCCGCAACCCTATTGTGGCTTCTTCCCACCCGCAGCAGCCCCCTGATAACCATAGCCACCCATATACCTCCTTAGATCCGTAGCCTCATACGCCCTCCTGACCACCACCTGGAAAATCTCCCACCCCTGCCTAACCTGCGGGGGTGTATTCTGATGACTAACCGCCGCATCAACCCGCGCAGTCGCGTGGGCGACAGTCCCCTGTACAAACGAGCTCTGCGCATACCGCGACCTGTAGAACACGAAGTAGATGGCCAAGAGCACCCAGCTGCCGCTGGAGAACGTCAGTGCACTGCCAACCAGGCGGAAGAGAAGGGCCATTTCAAAAGCGGCGACAAGGCCCATGCTGGCGTCGTAGTAGCGTTTGACGAAGCGGCCGATGCTTTCGGCTAGAGGTGATTGTTTTGGTGCGCTAGTGTGGCGGCCAGAGGGGGAGGCGGAGGGGGATGCGGCTGATGAGGTGGCGGGTTTGGAAGGTTGGAGGGTTGGGATTAGATAGGTGCGGGTGTAGGTTGCGACGTGGAAGACAGAGTAAATTGCGAAGGGGAGGAGGGCGATGGGGATTTGGCGGGAGTACAGCCAGACGAGGGCCATGACTGATTTGGGTCATTGTTAGCTTGTTTTGTGTGTTTTATATAGAGATATATATTGGGGGGAAAGCAGCACTTACTCAAGTACTGGACATTCTCGTCACTGGCCAACCTTATGGCGGTGGCGGGTATGGATCCTCCCAGACGTCCGCGAGCGATATAGGCTTTGTAAACGACGATGCCGTATGTAACTGCAGCAGCTACGAATGCCAGACGGTATGAGGTTCTGGCCATGCCAGAAAAGTAGTTGAAGGTGACATAGGAGATGAAGTATCGGAAGACAGCAAGGATTAAGGTCAAGTGTCTAATATCCAAATATGTCAGTTAGCAACAAGAGCGAGCAGTTGTGCGCATACATGTTTGTCATTCTTGTGTCGCAAAATTGATATATCATCACACTCAAGACCAAAATGTGTGGTGATGGGTGACGATTCACTCCACCTTGTGCTTATCTCTCCGCATAGTATTATTCTCTTTACACAGCATATCAAAGACGACTAGGGGGAATTATCAGAGGAGAATTTAATGCTCTCTCCGTCATCGTATTGGAATCAGAACTTACCCGAGAAACCAACCGAACCTGCGAATACAAGAATTAGCATGCCACATTCCTCGATCATATATATATCATGCATTACAAGAACACGTACTGCAAAGTCTGGGCGAGCATCTTTAGACGCTCGCCCAAGGGCAGAGTGGCAGGAGGCGGAGGGGCCATTTGCTGCTTTTCAACAGGCGGTCAACGGATTTCTCAGTGTTGAGGGCCAGCTGTCTGTGGGGAATGTTGTTGTAGTTGTGTTGTGTGTATGCTGTTGTGATGCTTGGATGTTGAAGCGTAACGGGAGAGAAGGAAAGCAGAGACCACCGACCCCTAGATCGCCCGGGATATACGGAGAAATGGCCTAGGGAGATCGTGGGAGGGGGAGCAGGCTGCAGGATTATCTTTCACTTCTTCCTCTGCGTTGCTTGTGTGTGCGGTGTGTGCGAGATCAAGCGTTGGACTCAGGCCGGCTTGTTGGTAGGTTTGTGCCTTGCCTTGTTTTTGGCTTGGGCTGGCAGGTTGGCTCCAGTCAATCGGGTGTTGTATCGTCAGTACGGGACTTTGCGAGGGCGGTAAAAACGGCAGCGTAATGTGCGGACGGTATCAATCGTGTCAAGAACCCCCCTCGTGTTGGGCCAGGGTTTGCTGAGGGAGAGAAGGCAGGTCAGGGATTACATGACGGTACATCCCATGGATACGTAATGATACTACTGGTCGTAGCTACGCCGTATTGCTTGTTACAAACGTTCAGCCGGCCACAGAATGCGGTCATGTGACATGGGTAAACTTCTTCATCTCAACTTCAATTCTTTAATGACATCAACAACCCGAGACAGCAAAACTCAATGCCAACAGACCCCGGATGTCAGGACGATTTCGACACAAGTAAACGTATTGTCCTCTGCACACCGGCACTTCCCACGTCCCGGATGTTAAAGGCCCGTTTCATTTGAAAAGCCTTCATGATATTCTTCCAGCTTCTCGACGGAGTTGATCCAAAGTTTGTCAGTCTCCTGAGAAAGCTATACCGCTAGCATTGGAGCCACGGAACCCATTGCATTTAATTGTTGCTGGTTATTCTCAAATGCAGCATACACTTTTCCTTTGAAGCAAACTGTCATCTACCATTTTGGTAATCATTGATCATTCGATGGTGCTTCTTGCTGGTCTATACAATCCCTGTATAGCGAGCACGCACTCTCTTAACCCCTGAATTGCGCT
Organism: Paracoccidioides lutzii; assembly: GCF_000150705.2. Classification (NCBI taxonomy): domain Eukaryota; kingdom Fungi; phylum Ascomycota; class Eurotiomycetes; order Onygenales; family Ajellomycetaceae; genus Paracoccidioides; species Paracoccidioides lutzii. Next base: position 689,279 of record NW_015440947.1, on the reverse strand, counting down.
TATTCTCTGTCCATGTTTAATGCTCCTTAATGACAAGTATATATTGTTTCTTGAGCACAAATTTTATACCTTTTCGATGTATAAAATAAAATGTTTATTCCATTAGGGTAAACTCGTCATATATTCACTCCTTTTATTCCCAACTCCCAGATCAAATCTCACCCAGTCCAGTAGTGAATGGAAACACAAGAATCCCAAAATCCCAAAATCAAAAACAAAACAAAGCAAAGCAAAGGAAAAGGAACAAGAATCAGAAAAACAGTTAAAGAAAATGAAGAAAAAGCACAGCCATCTTCACTGCTCTGTCTTCGTCTTTCTCCGTCCAGTTCTCACCCACCCCTTCCACACTGTAATTAACCTTGGGGTTCTCAGTCCCCATCTCTTCTTCTCCAACCCCCCCGGGACCTTTGTGGGATCCTCTGAGCTCAGCGCGAACTTTGGGAACAACGCCCCCAATGCCCCGATGTGGTCCTCAAATGTCACTGGCGGTATCTGGGGAGACAGCGAAGACTCCTCGGTTTCGCTCTCCCTCCGCTCCCCTGGTTCCAGGATGCATTTCTGGGGCTCTTCACCTTCCCCACGCCCTCCCGTCCGCAGTTCCAACTCGGCCTCGAGCCCCGCCCTCAACCTCTGCGACTGACACCCCCCGCAAAGCCCCCGAACATGCCGCCCCTGAACCTTTATCTTAGCCACCTCCTCCACCGAACACCGAAACTCCGTCCCCCAAAAATCCACAATCTCCCAGTCCCCCTCCTCCACAGGGAACCCGGAAACGTCAACACCACGACCATCCCCACTAACTCCCCCAACCACATGGAAGCACTTCTGCACGCTGTCCCCCCTGATCCAGAACTTGCAGTGCCCGCACTCGAACCTGTGAATCGTATCAGGAATATCCCAGTCTCTATACACGCTCATCTCCTTCACCCCCTCTTCCTCTTCTTCCTCTTCCTCTCCCTCCTCCTCTCCCTCCTCCTCCCCCTTCCCTTTCACGCTCCCAATCCCAATCCGCCTCCCAATCGTCGCCATCAACCTCCTCAACCGCTCCTTGCTTATCCAGCTACTCTGCTCCCGCTCCTGCTCCCGCTCCTGCTCCCGATCATTCCCCCGCCCCTCCTCCGTCTCCACGCAATTCAAACACTTCCCCTCCACCCGCATAACCTTCTGCTTCCACTCGTCCATATCGCAACATCGCGACGGGCAGAAGCCAGATTCTTTGAGTTTGGACGGATCTGGTAACGGGGTGCCGTTGGGGCTCTGGCAGTAGCGCAGGCTGTACTTGAGGTGGCAGGGGACTGTGTGATGGCAGGCCTTGTAGTATTCGTGGGAGGTGTATTCACACATTGTTGCTTTGTTTGTTTTGCTTGTGGCATGGGGTGTTGGGTGGAGTTAACCGCAGTGGGAATATGTGGGTGGGTTTGAAGCAGGCTGGGCCGCACTGTGTTGCTTTGTCTGACATGTGATGTGAGGTGGATTTGAGATGATTTTTTTTTTTTTTGTTGATATTTTTCTCTCAAAAATAGAATTATAGAAGATTCTTCTGAAGAAGATTACATTTTACATTTTACTTTGATCACAGTTTTGTTTTGTTTCAGTATTTAGAGAGATGACACAAACATAAACAACATCAAAAAGTTGTTGAGAGATGGAATTTTTTTTTTCATTATATCTTCCTCTTCCTGCTTCATATTCACTGATGATGACGTATTTATCCAACCAACACAGGAATTAACTCTGAACCATTTGAATTAAAATAGCCAGTGACTATAATGTCCCCCTTATTCTTTGTCAGATATATTTCTTTCAAGAAAACCTTTTTTTTTTCTTCTTTCACATGAAAAAATACATCCCTTGGGACAATGCAGCTCAAAAAAAAAGGGGGGGACACACAACAGACAGACGTAGACCCCTTGCAAATCATGGAAGGATTCCCTCAAACAAACCCAATCAATCCACTTCGGAAAAAAAACAAGAACACCAGAAGACGAAAGATCTTAACCCCACTTCCCTTTCCTCTCAACCGGAGAACCCAACGTTCGTAATAATGCAGGCCGCTGTTGTGCGGCCATCGTAAAATAATAACTCCACCATGTCACGAAAGATCTAATAAAACAATGCCAATATGCTGCTTCCTCCCTGCCCTAGGCACTTATCAACAATGACTGAACATACCTACCATGACGCGTAGACGCCTACAATCAACATTTTCTGCACACCACTCCTAGTCTATGCAGTCGCTTACAGAATTCCATCTCATCACAATGAAATGTTTACATAACCGACAGTAGACCGAGAGTTATCTAAAACGAAAACAGGTCTTATTCGAAACTTATATTGATAGCGGAAGGTAACAGCAGGACGGGATTTAAAAACCTGCAAGTCAGGCAATAGGGAGAACACAGAGTGGGTGCAATAAGAAAAATTACACCTACGCATTATCTAGGTAGATACCGTAGGCTCCGCCAGACAAATTGGGATATTTAAAGGGCCAAACACGACAAGAAAGCAAAACGGACAAACGACAACTGACAACTTAGTATTAGAAAGACGAAGGGAAAATGAACAGGCAGCAACCGATAACGAGAGCATCTGCGTTTGAGAAGGGAAAAAAATAAAACAATGGGCAGAAATGGATGGGCACTTGAGACAACAGGCACTCTCGAAGGGATTAACTAGAGGTGAAATTAGCATCGAAGTAGAAAGCACGAAAAAGGATAACTAAAACTAATATAAACTAATCTCAATAAAAAGCTGAGATTAAAAATGACGAAAAAAAAAGGCAAGATTTATAGCTAGGATAGACAATACATGACAAGAAAGGCAGTTTTTCTTTTTATTCTTCTTTTTCCTTCCTTTTCAAACAGTAGAAAATGGGGGAAAAAAAAAAAAAAAAAATGTGAGAGAACGAGGAGAAAAGGCAACGGGCGGGCAGTTGATTCCGGAAACTGGCAACGCAGGGTAATATATAATATAATAAATACACTGCACCGAACCCAGGGCACGCCCGCACCAGCAGAGGGGACAAGGGATAAGTTGCTCTTCAAAAGAGGTAGCAAAACCACAAAATAGCTTTTTTAACAGTGCACGTTTTGAGGATGAACAATAATACCAACCTCCACATGAACATATCCTTTTCCTTTTTTTCGTGTGTGCGCGCAACCCCTCAAAATGGGGCAGGGGAAAAGTAGGAAGAAAAGGAAACGAACTCGCTCGACAAAAGAAAAGAAGTTGATCGATCGACAGGATATTAAGTGCGAGATGATATATAAGAAAAACGGTAGTCTCTTCTGGCTCCATCGGTTTCTATGACACAAGTGTTTTTAGTTAAAACAGCGACCCTAAGAAAATATGGAAGAGGGCAAAAATAAGGTTTCAAATGTCATTACAGAAACAAAATAAACGGTAAGGAGGTATAGATGAGAGAAGCAGAAAGGTGGAGAAAGAGAGGGAGAAGGTGGTACTAAATAAATAGGGAAGAAGAAAATGAGCGTACGAGTATCTGGGTGTAAGAGAGCCGAGCTTTATGAACGAAAAGAAGGAAAAAAAAAAAAAAAAAAAAAAAAAAAAAAGGGAAGAAAAAGAAGAAAAAGGCAGAGCTGAAAGAAAAGGTATTAGATGGGCAGCGCTGGAACCATGAGAGCGGGATGGGGACTCAAAAAGGGAGAAAAAGGTGGAATCAAATCAGAGGCAGAACAGAAAGCATTTGTCGTGTATCACAAGCAAACGTTCCATGTGGATCCAGAATATGCAGGCCCGGTCATGAGAGCGAACGAATCGACTTTACTGTACTAACGAAGAGAGAATCCCTTCCTCTTTATCTTATCCTCCAGGGGCCGCCCACTCTCAAGACGCGACTTCTTCTCCTCCAATTCCGCCCGCTGCCGCTCAAGCTGATCCTTCATCTCACGATGCCTTGCATAAAGCTCATCCTCGCTCTGTTTCAGCTTGCTTTCCTTCTCCTGCACCTTTTGTTGGAACACCATCTTCATCTCCACCTCCATCTTAGCAAGCTTCTGCTCGTGCAGAGTGCGTTCTTCCTCCTGCTTGACAGCAGGGTTGACTTCCTTGAACACGCTGGGGTCTTGCGCGACGCCCATCTGTGTAAGCTTGTCGGACCGGTAATTCTCGTACAAAGCGTTGTTTGTGTGCTCCTTGAGTTCTTCCATGTGGGTGCGGATAAGCATCTGGCGGAGCTTGACGAAGTCGCAGTGTTCCTCGTTGTCAACTTCGATGACGCCCCAGGGATAACGGCGACCTCTGACCTTGCCGCCTTCGCTGCTGGTAACTTCAGAGTTTGCTCCGACAACCGCAAAGGGAACCTTAGACATGATCTCCTGGTTTTCAGCAATGGTTTCTTCGTCATCAAGCTCGTAACGAGGCCCTTCGAATATTTGAATGGAATGATGTTGGATATCGGCGAGGATCTGGGTTACATGTCAGAATTGATCATCGGAAAGGAGGGGATTTGGAGCGTGTTGTAATCACATACCCTCTGCTTGAAAAGGGCAATTTCCTCGTCGGTCAATGTGTCAGCCTTGGCAATGACGGGAATGAGGTTGACCTTGGTATGCAATCGACGCATGACTTCAATGTCGAGAGGTTTCAGAGAGTGGCCGGTTGGCTGGATGAAGTAGACGCATGCATGGACGCGGTTATCCACGATATTCATGCGGTTAACCTTGTTCTCAGCTTCGAGGTAGGCATCAAATCGCTGTTCGATGTTCTCGACAATTGGGCGCCAGGAGTCATCGTTGTTAACAAAATCACCAAAACCTGGTGTGTCGACAACGGTAAGACGAAGGCGAACTCCATTCTCCTCAATGTCGGCGCTGATGGACTCGATGGCAACGGTTTTGGGAATAATGTCAAGGCTAGGGCCCTTGCGCTCCTTGGGGGGGTACAGGGATGTGTTGAACAGAGTGTTGACCAGAGTAGACTTTCCCAAGCCAGATTCACCTATATAAGAAGTGGGACGTTGAGCATGTGTGGGAAAAGCGGAGCCAAACAGTGGTTTAAGGAAACAAATATCTACATACCAACGACCATAACATTGAAGTTGAATCCTTTACGGACACTCTTGCGGTGCCATTGGTTTGGGAGATTGGCAAATCCAACGTAACCAGTCAATTTCCGACGGACGACGTTCCTCATGTCGCTGGCAGCTTGGGCAGCGGCCTTGGGATTCTTGGAAGTGACGGTTTGGGCAGCTCCCTGTCCCATTGGGTTGCTGCGTTCAACATACGGCGATTTTCCGGGTGTACTAGCTGCAGCCGGAGAGGGTCGCGTTGGAGCGGGGATACCGTTTGCGGCGGAGGCTGGTTTCATCATGTCAGTATTGTTTTCAAACTCGATGTTCTCTACGCTGTATATCCGAACAGGAGTGCAAAGTGCGATTGAGGGCCCTTGGAGCTTGGATATCTTCAAGTTCCGGGGGGTGGTATGGCCGCATATCTGGCACTCCTGTATTGGGGCGGCCACTCGAAACTTCCAATGGCCCATAGCAACAAGTTGATCCTCGTCACCGCCGCCCGCCCGGGGAGGGGTAAAGATAACAAAGCCACACGACAAAAGGAACACCGAACGCAACAGAGTCAATCACTGATTCAACAGACACGGGTATTATACAGACGCTGGAGGGAAGAACGAAACGACAAGACACGACACGACAACAAACAAAATGAGGCTTACCCATCTCGAGGGAGGTTTTCAATGGCAGAGAGAAACAGGCAGGAACAGATTGTAGTCGAAGGAGCGTAAACGAATCTGTGCAGGGTCACAACTTCCCGTTAGTACAAACACTCAGGACACGTAATAAGGGGGAAGGAGCCAAATCATCGGGATTAGTCAGGGGGGATGCCCGATGCAGCATGTATATTCTCTTCTTCAGTCTTCAACAGTCTATACATTTCTTGCTGAGCAATTCCAGCTCCCATTCAAGGGAGAAGAGAAGGAAAGGAGAGAAACTGAGAGACAGCAAGGGAGAGAGAAGAGAAGAGGACAGCTGCTTAAGGTTTCACCACCTTGCCGAGATTTTCTCAACACGGACCACGGTCTACAGAAGAATTGAGAAGAAATGAGCGGAGGGGTGGGATGGTAGTGGAGAGAGAGAACAGCACGAGATCAGGGCACTGTTCTGGACAAGACGAACGAAGAGGTTATAAATCCTGCTAGGTGTAATTAAAAGAAGGCGAAGTGGAACGACGGGAGATGGGAGACGTGGTGGACTCGAACGGGGATGGGGGTGGTGAAGTATGACGCGCCCCTTTCAGAAAAGGAGCAGGAGTCGAAGTCGCAAGTCGAAACCCTGAAGAAGTAGAAGAAGAAGGAGAAGAAGAAGAAGAAGAAGAAGAAGAAGAAGAAGAAGAAGAACAAGAAGAACAAGAACAAGGAGAAGGAGAAGAAGAAGAAGAAGAAGAAGAAGAAGAGAGAGAGCGAGAGATTGAGAGAAGGGAAAAAGAAAAATATGTCTCCAGACGGGGGGTGGAGTGCGCGGGTAGAG
>NW_015440947.1:680937-682628 GCF_000150705.2 Paracoccidioides lutzii | reverse complement strand
CCGACCGATTTTGACTTTGGAAAAGGGTGGAGACGGGTGGAAAGGGGTTTTCCTGGGTTATGCCGCTTTGGGTCGGCTGGCCGCCACCTGGGACCACCCGCGTACGTGTATTGTACCCGCTCCTGGGCCCTGGGGCGCCCCCCCCCCCCCCCCCTTTCGCAATTCGCCGTTGGGAACAGTCTGAGGGGAGGCCGGCCCCCTGGATACGCCGGATTACGATACGCCTGGCCCTTGTTGAAAGTGCTCGGTCGCTGCCCACGAGATGGCGCTTGTCTCGATACGGTAATTCATTTACGCCTAGCCGGATTGGACTTGGGCCGGCTGGTTGGTTGGTTGGTTAGCCAGTAACAGCGAACGTGTTGGTTACCCAACGGGCAAAATGCCTGTTCGATGACTCCGTGCCAAGAATGAATGGGATTCGGAGTTATATTCCTCCGTTGTGATCTGCCTCTCGCAGTGTTCCATCGCATCGCCCATACGACGACGGAGACACAGTGGACGCAGTTGAACTTCGAGTTTTGCAGATACATGCAGATACGGCAGGCCGCGTCCGCAGGCAGTGGATGATAATACAATCACCTCTCTTGGCATCCCCCCACGTTGCTCATCTCAAGTGCCTACGGTCATCCCCCCCCATGGACTGGCATCCAGCGCGGTTCTTCGATTCCCGAACACCTCCATCCTCTCCGTTCGCTCTGCTCATTCTCAACCAACCAATCAACGAAGATGCCTGCAAGATCCTCAAGAAGCATGGTGAGATTCAGATCCAGACCCAGACCCAGATCCTTGGACGGAAGAAGAAAGGAAAAAGAGAAAAAGAAAAACCCATCCCTGGATGCATATTTCATATAACCTAAACAACTTACCCAACAACCAAATCTAGCAAGCTTTACAATCTGCGCAGATGGCGGCGCAAATCGCTTTTATGCCCTCATGCAGAGGTGGGAGAAGGAGTCTGTGGAGGTATCTATCTATCTATCTATATATATATATTTTCTTCCCCTTCAATGCATAATTTCCCTTTTTTATGTAGAACAAAAATTTAAAAAATTGAAAATCTGAAATACCCCTTATCAAATCCTTCCTAAGAACCATGAAAGCTCCCCGACGCAATAGTCGGCGACCTAGACTCCATCAGCCCACACGTCCGCATGTACTATGAAAGCCTGCATGTCCCCGTCATCCACGATCCGGACCAAGAGTACACAGACTTCACGAAATGTATACGTTATATACAATCCCGTCGTTCTGCTGCTGCTGCTGCTGCTGCCGCTGCCGCTATCAAGGATACCCACAACAGCAGTGCAACATCATCAGTTCCAGCTCCAGCTCCGAGAACGGAAGAAACCCATCCAGCGTTCGACGTGCTTATCCTGGGCGGCCTAGGCGGCCGCGTCGACCATGCCTTCTCGCAAATCCACCACCTCTACACCTCTTCAAGACATACGCCCCCATCACCAGCAACATTCACATATACCGATGGCGAACTATACCTCGTCTCCGAAGAGAGCGTGACGTTCGTCTTACCCCGCGGAGACAACAGGATCCACATACCCGGCGGATCACGCATGGGGCCGTCGAAGTCGAAGTGCACCACCACCGAATACTGCACGAGTCACTGATTCAGAGAGGGATATGCCAACGACAACACCTCTGGCCGAGAACGTCGGCATCATCCCCATCGCCGGGCC
>NW_015440947.1:671590-680151 GCF_000150705.2 Paracoccidioides lutzii | reverse complement strand
AGAACATAAGAAAACTTCTTTCTGAAAGAAGGTCGGAAGCAACCATGTACAAAATTAAAATTGTATGAGGATATCAAATTCTCCCTCGACTCCCCCCCAAACCTCCCCCTTTTTACGTCATCTTCTGGTATTGTAGTGTTAACTAGCGCAAACACCCACCCACCCCTTTCTCGAGGGAAAAAAAATAAAAAAAATCTTTTTTGTTCAGTCACCCACACCACCTAATAACATCAGCAACCCCCCCCCGAAATCGCCACCATTCATCAAAAAAGGCCATTGAGCATGTAATAAAATCCGATATCAACTATATTCTCACACGATACTTTTACAACTCAGTCCAATCTCCCTCTGCAACCCGCATCCATCCCATCCAATCCCGACCCCCCGCCGTTCAACGTGACAACAAAATCCCAAACGCCCGCCTCTCCCACTCCCCACTCACTTCCGCGTAAATCAGCATTGACGAACGGGCTTTTACAAAACCGCTTTTCGACCACATCACTCCAGCCGCCGTACGTACATTCGTGGAAACCGGGCAGGTGGCCAAGGGGGAGGCGGGGCGGGCCACCGAGAGGACATGCATGCAGCTTGCAGAGTAGCAGCTACTAGCAGCAACAACAGCAGACTCCCTCATTCCCCATCATGCCTTTCTCTTCTCACTATCCACCTCCTTTCCTATCTCCCTCTCAGTCTCGGCCTTTTGATCGATCGAAAGGAAGAGACACAGAGAGAGAAGGGAATAGAAACACGAAAAGAAGAAAACTCAACAGCACTAGTAATCTACAACGGATGGGGTCTCATTTTCTCCACATTCCCCTTTGGTTTTTGGGGGGTTGCAAACGACCCTCACGTGCAAACAGGGCGTGTGTCCACACGTGTAACACTGTTTTTTGCGTCCGGGTGCTTCTCCTGGGTGCCCACCCCATCGGCTTGGGGGATTTAACTTAAGAGTGTCGGCTCCGCAATTCGATTTCGATCTCCCTTTTGTCTTTCTCTCATAATCTCTGGTACTCTTTTTTTTTTTTTTTTTTTTTTTTTTTTTTTTTTTCCCTCAGGCGAGGGGACGTGAAAAGTGGACGTTTCATCCCGAAACCTATACCATCAATATGGTTTATTTTTGCACAGTTTTTCTCAAGTCCTGTACGTGTAAAGAATTTTCTTCCATGAAATTTAGGAAGAAAACCAAAATATAAAATTAGTAAATCTCTCATCTCTCATCTCTCATTTCTCTCTCTTTTTTTTTTTTTTTTTGTTGGTTCCCGGTGGACAGTTTTCCAGGAGAAAAAAGCCCGGGTAAGGACCTTTCCTCCTCTCCCCAGGGCCAGAGGGGGAGGTTGTGTACAGGAGATCAAGGGGGGGGGTTGCCAGAAAGATTAACAAAAAAATAAATTTGGAATCTAATTTTCACCGTACCAATCAACGTCGCTCAGCTGCAACTTGCGGGAACGGAACCCACTGCGATTCGAGCTCGATTTATCATTATTGCTCCTCGGGTCTCCGCGATGGGTACGCTTATCCGGGCCTTTATTATTGCGTATGATTCCTTTAGTATTGGGGTTCTCTTCCAGCACGAAGGGTGATGGGTTTGATGATGTTCTTGGGGAAGGGGAGGAAAGGATGTTGAATTCACCGTCACTGGGCTCATTGTCATCTCTTAGGTCATAATTTAGCACTAGATTCTTGATGCGTTGCTGCTCCTCGCGCTCGGCTTGTTGTTGCGTTTTCATCGCGAGGGCAAAGCTGGAGTCGGAGGGGAGGTCGATAGTGCGGGTCTATTAAAAAAAAAAGAAGGAATGGAAAAGAAGAGAATATGGTTAGAGACTCGATGAAGAGTCGTATAATGATATATTTTACATAAGAGAAGCGGATACAGACCTGTTGTCGGTTTCCTCGTTTGGTCATGAGAGAAAATGCCATCGTGTTTGGTGCATGTTGGCTACTCTCATGATTATCTTCTGAAGTCGATGTATCGCGCGTGGTACGTCTCATTGGCAGGGGAACGTCAAACATCGCCTTGCGCTCGAATTTTCGAGACTGCAAGCTCTCAGCCATCATCTTCTCAAACTCTCGATCGAATTCCGCTTCAGCTTCAGGATCTAGCTGTTCTTCCTGGCGGGTAACGAAAATCTGCTCTTCCTCTTCGGATTCGGAATCACGTTCCTGGTCTGGATCGCGAACGGTCTACAAAGAAGAGTTAATTAGATATGATACTTTCGACACTTTCCGCTGTGCCGTTGGATAAGTAAATAGCCCCTACCTCCTCGAGTTCTTCACTGGAAGAATGTTCTTCATCCTTTTCTTCATCCGCATCAGGGATGGCATCATCTTCATATCCATCGTCAGATGAAGAACTTTCCCCTTCATCATCCGGTTCAGGAGCTTTATCAGTCTCTTGCGCAGTCTCCTCTAGCTTGTAATTCTGCGCTATGGCTTCGCTAAAAAGCCGAGAAGCTTCAGCAGGATCAGTAGCAATCTTCCACTGCGGACGAGTCAAAGCGTAGGTATCTTGAACGAGAAAATCCACATCCATGGGCAAGGGGTCCTTGGTAAACAGGTAATACTACGGCAATACCATATTAGCTGGATATCCAACAAAATCTGCTGCTTGGGAAAGTAGTACCTGAAAAAACGTTAAAAAGAAGTCAAGCTTTTTCTTCGCAGGCCCGCGATCAAAGCACACCCCGCAGGTATCAAGAAGGGTGCACACTAATCGGATCCGGAAGAAATCATCGGGCATATCCAAGAAGGTAATCTTCCCTGGCGCCGGAATGCCCCCCTCTAATGTTGATGTCAGCAAGTGTTGGCTTGAAATGTTCTGGATGGACATGCAAGATCACATATGAACATACCATGTCCGAATGTAACAAGACGATAGAGAGTATCAAAAATGACCGGCGAGTCGACCATTTTATAATTGTACAGCTCTCCAAGGTACTTAATCTCGGCAACTCTTCGTTGATTCTGCTTGAAGTCATTCTGCTCCAACCCAAGCGTAATGAATTCAAGTATATTGTCTACAATCCTAATGACAAAATCTTGATGACAGCGGTAGAGGGCGCTGACAATGCTGGCCATAATATGTATGTTCCCATACTTGACTTTTCCAGGCTTGCTGAAGATTCGCTCGAGAATTTGGACAACCTAGGGCTGTTAGTTACATGTCGTCCATAGAAAAGAGAAAAAAAAAAAAAAAAAAAAAAATTTAGACTTTTCAAGAAAAATATATCTCACTTCTTGTTCCTCCCAATGAAGCTTTCGAATACTCTTCAAAATCTTAGAGCAATTCCGCTTATTCATATCAAGAAAGATGAGTTTGCGAATGTACTGCTCGACCGGAGTGCGCTCCTTCTGCTGGATAGCAGGTCGCTGGGGGGGGTCAACGTAGTACATCGCATTCTCGATAATCATGCGCTCCTGTTGACCAAGATGTTGGGCAGCTTTCTTCCGGCTAAGAGTTTCCAGGAAGGACGCCATCCGTGGTGCTGTTTCCGGATTGCGGAGAAGGTATCGACCACAGTTCTCTAGCAAGTTGCCAATAATTTCAATGTTCATCCGAGAAAAGTCGTCCAGACTGACCTTGAAACAGTGGAAGATAACATGTTCAGGGACAACGCCAAACTTGGTGAGTTCTGCCAAATATCGAATATTGCTTGTGCGGACCTGGCCAAGAAATTCCTTTAGCTTGCGGCGTTGAAGACTCCGGAATTCCTCGTCGAGGTAGCTGATAAGGCTCTGGGGGATGTCGGGGAGGTACTGGCCCAGGGTAGCAACAAGGCGAGCATAGAGGGGAAGGAGATCCGTGCGGCCCTTGGGGGCTTCTTGAATGGCCTTCACCAATCTGTTCCGGGACGCTTTGGAATTGAGGAAGCAGAAATCCAGTGCCAGCTGGTCGACGGAATTCTTGGTTTGCAGTTCTGGAAGCTTTGCCAACAACATATCAACTTGAGCTCCTACGGTCTTGTTAACCATGGCAATAGATTGGCTGTCAGCCTCCTGGTTGGCTGGTTCCGAAGAAGAGTGGTCCGGTTTCGTAACTTCTCCTTTACCAGAATGGTCAACCCCCACGTCATTGGGAAGTTCGCCGTCGGCCTTCTTCTTGACCTGGTCGTCTCCATCAGTTTTCTTCTTCTTGCCATCCTCAAGAAGAACAGCTGGCACTTTCCCTTTCAAATCGACCAAATTCTCATAAAACCGGCGCTCCTCTTCATCTTCCCAAATGCCAGGGCCTTCGCCGTGTCCACGTAGATATTCTCCGGCCTTAACAAGACCTATTCCGCTACCAAGAGCAGACTCAACTGTTTCCTTCTCCATGAGATCCGGCATGTCTACGCCAAGAATCTCACAAAGAACTTGGGTGTTAGAGACAAGCTTTTCATGGGCCTTCGCGTGTTTCTCGAAATTCGATTGACGGTCTTCGAAAATTTCGCCACTCTTCACATAAGCCTCCGCATTCTTTCGACTCTGCGTTGCAAGCGCTTTCTGATCGCGGATAACATGCGCTTTAACATCCTCAAGATACCGGCAAAGGATATTTTTAAACCGGAGCTGGAGCTTTTCAGATGCCAGGGGTGGATCATCTTCCATTGCTTCTCCATTTACTCCTGCAGACTCATCGCCGGATCCAGCCTCCGGCGCATCCTTTCCCGAAGCCGCCGTGGTCGCGCCATCTGCCTCCACATTCTTCCTGCCTTCTTCCAGCCCCTTCGACCCCAAAATATCCCAGCTGTAAGTTCTTGCAAACAACACAGCCAGCGGCAAATTCACATGCTCACGGTCATACCCCAGAAGATCCTTCAGCACTTCCAGGGGGAACGGCTCTGCCTCTCTATCCTGATCACCCTTCGCCGCAGCCTGAGACGACCTAGACTTCGTCATCCCATCAGAAGAAGAGCCCTTGCCGCCGATAGTAGATGCACCATCCTTCCCTTTTGTCCCCAGATCTTCCGGACGCTCCACATCATCCAAACTCCGCAGGAATCCAACAAGCCACAGCTCCGTCACGACGCGAAGGAGTGCCCGCTGTCTAGCCAGGCGGTCTTTTTCTTCCCGCTCACGGATATCCTGAGTCCACGCCTTCAACTGCGCTTTGTCCGGTGTCGTCAAGCCTCGACCCAGCAGCCATCCAAGTTGCTTGGTAAATTCATCAGGACCAAACCGTTGATGCAGGGCGCTGGCGATCTCGACGCCGGCGGCGATTTCTCCAGGAGACTTGAGCTTGCTAAGCCCCTCGTAGGACGCAGAGGTGATCTCGGACAGATACTTGTGCAGCGAAAGGGTGCGAATATCTGCAAGGAAGGTGGGGAGGGCTGTAGGCGTGATACCGGTTCGGAGACGTTTGATAAAGGCGGTGTTTTTCTTGAGGGAGGAGTCGAGGGATCTGGTTACCGGGAAGACACCTAATACATTGCAAACGAATTTTTTTTATTTGAATCACAAATCAGATCTGTCTTGTTTTGCTTGATAGTATACGGTGGGGAAGAGGTAGCTAATAAACGTACCAGTTTCTCCAGCCCAAGCCTGTTCATTGAAGCTACGCAACTCCCCTTTTACACGCAACGATCTATCAGTATACACAATAGTAGAAGAGATAGCAGGTTCCGAGAATAGCCAATAACAAACTCTTCCTTGCGCGATCCATCTCCGATCTTCACCTCAGTCAATATAGCACCCGTTGTTGTTGCTGGCGGCAGACAGGGGGATGCGGTCAAGCCCGGTGAGATCCCCTCGGAAGACTCGAAGGAAATATTGAAGAACGACTTGAACACCACATTGGGTGTCGCCAAGCACGCAGGCAAATCTGGAACAGGATATAGGTTTAAAAGAGATATGAGGTAAGTCCAACGACGTTATATTTTTTGTGGCGTCTTTGTGGTCTTGCCGATTGTTGTGTGTTTGTGTGGAGGAAAGGAAAAAGAAATACAGAAGTGTGAGGGTTGGTGGTGTCCACAGAAGCAGCAGAAAGGAAACCTTCTTAAACAACGTCACAAGGTGTCAGTCAGCCGCGGTTTAAACTTGGTTCTACCTAATTTGACTCGATACACAAACCACCACGGCAGAATTGGAATTCAACTTATACGGCAAACCTGCAAAGTTCATTTAGAGAAAGAAATAATGCTACCAAGAAACTACAGCTTTGCCAAATCATTTTCAACATATCTCAGCCAATTTTTGAAAACCTTCCTTCCGGGGGGGGGTTACAACGAACCAAACTATACATTGAAAACCCGCACCAAAACGCCAGGAGATAGTTAGCTACGTTAACTAGGTAGCTTTCCAGGGGGAAAACAGGAAAATAGAGATAAAAAAGAGCCAGCCCAAATTAATACAAAACTACATTTCCATGACGGGAACAGTATCCATTCATCGATCCACTCATCCTCTCACATCGTCTCCTTCTCAATCTCCGTAAACCCGCTCTCCCTCCCCTTCTCCAGCCCCGTCAACCTCTGCTGCATATGGTGCTTCATGTCCTGCTCGTTCCAGCTCTGTTTTCGATTGAACTGGGGTTGCCAGTGTGAGGTGGCTGGAGATATGCCCGGTCGCCCAATTGGCTTCCAGTGTAATTCGTGCTCCTGTTTGGTGGTGGTGGTGGTGGTGGAGGAGGAGGAGGAGGAGGAGGAGGAGGAGGAGGGAGAAGAGGAGGTTTTGTTGTTATTGTCGGATGAGGTGGAGGTGGAGGTTGCAGCGGGGATGCTAGCAGCGGTTTGATGCTTTGTGTTATGAGAGAAGAGGGCGGGATGAGAAGAGTGGGAGGAGTAGTGAGATGTTGTCGCCATTGTGCTTTTCTTTGTTTTATTTTATTCTCTCTCTCTCTCTCTCTCTCTCTCTCTCTCTTTTCCTCTCTTTTCAGAGATGGCTGGAGGTGTGTTTGATTGATGGATACGCCTTCGAGGGCGGGGCTGGGGTGGGTTGCTGTTGGTTTCCCACTCCACGAAAAAGTGGGCTGATCGAGTAGTGGGGTAGAGTGTCTTTTTGGTAGGTAGAGAGAGGTATGTATATCCCTATATTGCCAGTCTGATAGCCTGACAACAAAGGACAGAATCGTAGATGTGATCTTGTTGTTTGTTTGCTTTGCTGTTGAGGAGTTGTGTAACTTTTGTCAAAGTAACTTTTGGAGTGCTAGATACAGTTAGATATATATATATATATGTTGGTAGGAGAGAGGCAACAGATACGCCCCCCTTCCCCTCCCCGCCGGCGCATCGCGGGCTTATATATCCGACACAGCGAAATTCTCGGCTCTGAGTCTGGGCCTCCTGCTTGTCCCTAACGTGTACTAGTGGGTGGGACAAAGTAACCTATATGTTACGAGTGGGATATAGCACACATTACATCGGTACGTCGATGCTTTAGTTATGCTACTTACTGCCTTGGAACAACGCCATTTTCACCAGCCAAAAACGTATTAACCCAACTCCGAGATGGCTGCTCTACACGCGGCGACAAGAGAATTTTCCCCCTAGAGATCACGAGGCAGGCAGTTACAGACGCCAATGGCATTTGCGACCGGATTGCTGCTGAACTTACGGCCGCCACCGGGAGGGGGTGGGGGTGGGTGTGGGCTGACATGGCGCGCTTATGACAACGGTTCACATCCTTAGTTCGCCAGCTAATTAGTTACCCCGGAGAAGTTTTTAGTTAATTAGGCTAACTATCGTGTCTTCTAGCACTGTGCTGCATGTTAGTTATTCCTTGATCTTTGCTGTTGATGTTGTCTTAATGCCCAACCCATCTGTCCTGAGGTATAAAATGGAAGCTTCTCGTTGGGAAAATGTCACGCGGAATTTGTAATGCGAGCCGAGAAACATCTGCGCCAGGTCAAGTGGACTTGCGATGAAGGGCTCTTTTGTCCACGCAGCCACTGTGGAGGGTTTAACTCGGGCTTAACTACCCGGCGATTGTCTCGCGCCACGATGGCCTCCCCAAACGCCACACCTAGCCCGGTGAAACTTGGGACCTGGCCATTTCTGGGCGAGAAGAGGAAGAAGGCTAGTGGATTGTACTGGAACGAAGATATGGAAACTGTTCAAACCATTGTAAATCTTTACTTCCGCGGAGCGAATGAGGCTGCGCGGAAATCTCCCATTGCCATTCGACATACCGTACATAGCATGGGTAGACGAGACGATACCTACGGACTAAAACGAGCCCCCAGCACGGGCCGATGAAACCGAGCTTCGGCTCGAGGTAGAAAAACTATGTAGCTATAGTTTGAACTCTTAATTATGCAATCTTTACTCCGTATTTTTATAACTAACTAGTTACGTAATTGCCAGGCAACTTATGCATGTGTGTGTATATACAGCTTTGTATCAAACTCCCTAAAGTCAAGCTATTACTACAGAACCCATTTCGTGTGTAAAATATGCAAACAAACTAGTTACAGGAAGAATACAAAACCCAGGTCTATGCATTCCAATCAACCAAATCAAAATCATCCCATCAACGCCCTCAACCCGTCCCAACAGCCTCGATCCCTTCCCAGCCCAGATCTCCCAAACCCCCAACAGCCCAATCATCATAACCAAATACGCCCGATACGTAAATAGCGACTCCTCCCT
>NW_015440947.1:585339-670807 GCF_000150705.2 Paracoccidioides lutzii | reverse complement strand
ATTTCTCCCAGAGGTCTGGGCGGTTGGGGAGCTGCCTTTTTAGCATGTTGATGCTTGCTGTTCGGGAGTATTCGGCCCATTTGGAGTCTTGGTCTGCGATGGTGGCGTGGACGCTTTCTCGGATGTCCATCATCCAGGCGCGTACTTTCCAGAGGGCAAGGGGGAAGTATTTAAACAGGATTTGAGCCGGTTTCCATATGGCAGTGTCCAGTCTGGGTACGACCCAATTGGGTGTTCTTTGAAACACTGTTAGCTGAGCAGCGTCGGGCGCTATTTCAGGGATTATTTGTGCAGCCGTTGCGCCTGTGAAAAGCAAGCTTTAGTTTTATAGAAATAAGGAACAGAAATCGCGATGACGCCGGAATATTGGAAGAGCCATACCATTTCCGATAACAGCAATCCGCTTTCCCTTCAGATCGTAGGTCCAATCCCACCGAGCCGTGTGAATCATCTTCCCGTGGAAATCTTCGATTCCGGGAATTGATGGATATGACGGCGAATTGAGTTGGCCAACGGCAGAAACAAGGAAGTCAGATATGATTGTATAGTGATCTATAAATTCCGCATCCTTCGAACCTAATCCTACTTTAATAGCTGTTTTCCATTTTCGAGTTTTATCGTCCCATCTAGCTTCCTCAACAGCAGAGTTGAAGCGAATGAAACGGAACAGCTTGTATTTCTCGGCTACGCCATGGAGGTACCGCTATTGCCATTACATCAGTCACAGCTGATTAAATGAGAACTCAGAAGTCGGGGAAGGGGTATAGCCTCGTACCAGAATTTCTTCCTGATTCGGGTATAGTCTTGACCAATTTGGGTTCTGCTCAAAGGAATAGCTGTAGAGATGAGAATTAACTGCAAACTATCAGCAAAAATACCCCATCCCGTTCATACAAAAGAGAGCAACTTCTCCCAAAGCAGACGTACTATCACAACAACAGCCGGGATATTTGTTATCCCTCCACGTTCCGCCAAGTCCACCGCTCTTCTCAATGATTACGAAGTTGTGAATGTTGTTATTCAACAAGTTGATCGCGGTACACATTCCTGCAGAAACCGAAGGTTAGCAGTGACATCAGGGTACCTGCAGGTCTACATATTGGTGCCATCCAACTTGCCAGAAATGCCAGCGCCAATGATCACAACAGCAGCTTCGGCAAAATTCTTGTTTCCCACCTCGATCAGGGGATAATCTCCGTTTGTCGCCATGCTATGCCTCAACTCAATATGCAGAATGAAAAGAGTGTAGAAAACAGGAGAGTGAATGTGATTTTCCCGGGTTGCTGGGGAGGTTTTAGAAGGCCAAATAATATTTCAATGCAGAATCATTAAAGAGAGATACTGGGAAAAGAGGCACCACGGATAGCTCTTATGAAGAGGGAAAGAAAGCAACTAGAATCTCAGTACAATTTAAGGCTTGCTTCCATATCTCTGCTGCACGGGGAATGGTTAGTTAACGCAAGGAAGTGACCCGGTCGGTGCCACCGTTCGACAAACAGGGCGGGGATTTCCCCACGATCCGAGGAACCAAGGCAAGTTGTGCATCGTATAATAGATAACTCCCATGAATTAAGAGCTTTTAGCACTGAATATATAGCTCAATGGAAGGTGGTTAAGATCCCCAGGATGTGCTTTTAGTAATGTACTAGAAATCTTTCTTAAGTTCTTCCATGGCTCATTTAGCCATGATTCATGGCCCCTCGATCAGCTCGGGCAAAGTGCAATTCAAATAACATTCACAGCGCATCTTTTGACGACCGTGGATCCCATATGATTGGACTCCAGGCATCCTCACACGTTGCAGCATCTCTCCCCAAGAGATACCAGGACAGGCTAATGCCAGATGGTTTAGAGTTCGGGTATAACTAACTGCCCCGGGCGGACCTGAATGGACCGAGGCATAATTGGCTGGAAACTATGCACACCCCAAGGGTATATCATTGATCATAACCGCAAATCAACCTAGGTGTTGAGAAGCACAAAGTTGAACTGGAATGATAACTCTGTTGTATATAACTCACATGCTGCCATCCCAGAAACAGAAAAGGGGTAATAATTAACTCGGCTGAGAATGATGTCTCCCGGCCCAGCAAGGATATTTATCCGAATGAGCTTCCCCCATTTACCTCTGCAGTCAGTAATAATTGGAGCAGAGACATCAAGTCAGCAAGAATTGTTGAGCTCAAGGTGCTGCCTCTGCCGTATCCTGAGTAACTAGCGTTACGTGTAATTGGAAGTAGTGATTTGAGACGTAACTGGGAACCGAGCCTTTCGAGCAAACACATAATGACAGAATGGCAAGCTTAGTTGATTGCAAAGGTTGCTAACTACGAGAAACGACTATATAAACTATATATGGTGGAAAATAGGTCACATGACGGATGTGTCCCGACACATAAACATTTACTGTTAAGCTGGCTGAAAGGAGATAAACTGGTTACTTGAAAAGGTTAAGAAAAACCAAACTAATTGCTACATACAGTACATTCTTACATACTCTACCAGAGATAGCCTCAATTCAATTTGTCGGTTCAAAAGGGGTTGGGGGGGGGGGTGTCGATACAACTTCCTGCATTAGACTAGGAATTGAAAAAGTAAACAGTTATACATAGCAGTTTGTGATTTGGCAGCTGTGTAAGTGGAAGTGGCTGGGTTGCGGGTGATGTGATTAATTGGGGGAACTAGGCTATGATGATATCATGAGGGGCATATACAGGGTTGGGGGAACATGCGGTTGGGAAGGGTATTGGCAATCATGGGGTTAGCCTTGGGGATAAAAATAGTGGATAGGGAAAGATAGGTAACTAAATCGATTAAGGACAAAGGAAATGAAAAGGGGAAACAAACAAAAGTAGAGAAAACAGTGGGGTTTTAATAGAAATGGTGGATAGGTGCCCAAACAACGCTATGCTAGTGCTAAAGCTATATGGAGAAGAATGGGGAGAAGAAAAATGAATATTTTTCTTCTTTACTCTTTTTTCTTTTACTTTTTCTTTCTCTTTTTCTTTTTCTTCTCTCTCTCTCTCTCTTTTCTTTTCTTTTCTTTTCTTTTTTCTTTTTTTTCTTTCTTTCTTTTTTTTCTTGCCATTTTGGCTTATGGGAATAAGAAGTTGAGAATTGTGGGGAAGGGAGCAAAACAAGAATATTCTGACATAATGGCATTCAAATGGGGGAGGGAGGAAAGTTCAATCAGTCAGCTAGTGATTCATGGATCCGGCCATTTCAAGGGTTCGAGTGAAATATAAATTAATCAATCAATTGAGCAAGTGAACGGGAGGATTTCTTCGCATCTCGACTATTTGGGTTTTCGCCAGTAGTATTGCTATTGAATGAAATCGAGTCAATAAAACCAATGCACCTAGACGAACGAAATGGGCACATGCTGGTGAAAGGGATGAGTCATGTGGAAGAAATCGAACCTTGTGTTGCTTCCTACAACTCCGCAGACCGGGCTTCATCAAGTCATTAACAACAGCCTCCTTTCGCTTCTCATCCTCATCCAAATCGGGGATATAGTAATATTCGCTTTCAAGAGGTTTGCCGGCGGCATCTTTGCCTTCCCGGCTCACTTTGCCAATGCATGCGGTCGACTCTATAATGGATTTGATCTCCGGGGTTGAAAAGGCGCCGTCGGAGGTGGTTGTCTTCTTCCACAGCTCGGGTGGAAGGTGACTGAGAATCGTTGACAGCGGGCTGGATGATAATCGAGAAAAGGCAAGCTGATTCACGATGTGGTTCTGTACCTTCTCCTTGAGAGAGTCACCATCGTCTGCCTCAGCAGGTTTAGCGACGTCATGGGGGATGAGTGGGACGGGTGGTTTCCGCGTGCGGACACGAGGAGACCTGACTGGTGACTCTCTCGCAGAGAATGAAGCCAGACGGGGAAGTATATTATCGCCAAAGGGCCCGAAAGAGTGGATGATGGGATCGTTTTCCTCGTCATGTTCAGATAGATCCTCCACTTTCCCCTCGGAGGAACCAGACACGGAAGTCTTTCGGTTCTCGATGTTGAAAGGATTTGGAATTACCTGTGTAGCATGAGAGGCCGAGCTTGAGAGCTTTTGACCATGACTAGGAGACGGTTCATCCTCATATACAACCACGGCACTTTGAACTGAGAGGCTGGGGGTCATCAATGGAGCTTCAGAAGGCAGGAGGGCTTGTACAGCAGGAGATGGAGATATTGGCGAAGCCAGCCGTCCCCGGCTTCGTAGAGGACTGCTCGGGAGCGGATGTGAGGCGGTACGAAGCTTTCTCACAGGAGAGGCCTCTTCCCAGGTTTGATCTGAGTTAATGGTCGAGGAGGAATCTTTCTGTTCCTGTCTCGGCCACTGGACCAACACTCGAGCATCCTGCACATCGATCATGACATCCGCATCTTTGATATCAGAGGTAAATGTTTTGCCCTTGTTCAATTCATACGTTTTCCCCTGACAATGTAACTTGATTCCATTCCATCCGGTACAAAGAATCTCGATTCTATCTCGATCAAAGGGGTTGGTTGAGGGTTTATATGCGGCTTGTACATGTACCCGTGAGATCAATCGACTGGCTGATAACTGAAAATGACAAGAACCGCTGGATCTACCCATTAAAATACACTCCCCTGACTGGGGCAATGTTATCGAAGGAACAGTAGATAATGGAGCTCTTTCGGAAGCCATGGAGTGCGTTCTTGTAAGACCATGGCGGCGTGGATTGGTGCGAACAGGGGAAGAAGTCATTATTGCAGTAGACGAAGTGGGAACAGGGGTTGGATACGTTGATGCATCGTCTCCGGATTCTCGTGCCAGCCGTTTGAATGGCCGAGGAAGACTTGGGGAAGACGAGGGCTCGAAGGCTGGGAGGAGAGAAGCAGGCCTCTTCACACCGGCCACAGGAGGCAGTTGAGTGCCTGCTCTTGGAGGAGAGGACTCCATCCCAGGCAATAAGGTAAAAACACGTATTAATCGAGAAGTCTATCACTTCCAGAATCCTATACTCTGAACGAATCGCGTCAAAGTCGACCAATGGCTTGTGGAAAGGGCTATATAACGAAGCTCACGCTTACAGCATTTAGAGGCGTAACAAAGATGTGAACTAAAAAGGGAAAAAAGGAAAATGAAGGCAATAAAAAAAAGAAAACAAGAAACACAAACAAAGGTAAAAAACGAAAAACAAAAATCCGGCGCAAGAGAGGACCTCTCGACGGGGGAGAGAAAGGAGGAGAATTGAGGAAATGAAGTTGTGTGGGAAAAGATTAAGGAGACGGGGTGAGCAGACGCCAGAAGTCAAGAAACACACGCTTGGTTGGTCTCAACGCGTTCAAACAGCTCCACCACGGCGCCTCGCGATGCGCGGCTAGGAAACCAAGTAGATAGGGTTCAGGGGTGCAGCAGACAGCAGGATATGCTCAGGGAACCAAAGCTGCGGGGAACCGGAAAAGCCCAAATACCAACGAGGCTTTCCTCTCCTCCAATGTTCCAAGCCAAAGCAATATAAATCGTCTGTCATAATGGTTCATGGAGCAGTGAGTCCGCGGGTCTCCACCCAACAAGCTGCTGAGTCATCATCGCGACTCGCCAAGTCACGGGATCGACTTGGTATCGACCGATCTGACGCTATTCCAGAAAGGGAAAGGATCTGTTTTACACCACGTGATCAAGATGAGTTGCAAACCTTTTTTCGATCTAATTAGTCAACTAAACGTTCCCACAGAAGAAAAGTAAAAGAACCCAACGGCCCGCCCCTAAAACAGGGGTAAAACGGGAGAGATATTTACAAGCAGAAAAGGAGGATGTGTTGCATTGTGGGGCAGATGTTCTGTTAATACGGTCTATGCTTAAGCTTACATTATTAACGAGTTTCCTTCGTGAATATGTTGCTGTTGGCTGCCTCTCCACCCTGTCCGTAGGAGATTTCGACAATTCTTCCCCCGCTTCACCGTGGTTGCTTACAACTCCCATTGAATGCCATCTCTTCAGAGAACACGGTCGCTGTGAGAGAAGAAACGACACGACTACTACTCCTTGTCTTGTTTTCATCCAGAGTCCACTCATACTGCTTTCCGCCTCCGCTAGAACTGCGCACAGTACGCATATTGAAATCATAATGGGAAATCCAGTACTCGTAACCAGCCCCGCGCCCAGACCTGCGCATAAAAAGGGTGAGTCCTGTTTTGTAATATTTTCCTCTCGGAACCTTCTATTAATGAATATATCGCACAGTCTGGACCACCCTTATCACCAACACGGCCTACCTCTCTGGGCTCCTGACTCTAGACTATTCCCTCAAAAAAGTCGGGTCCAAATATCCCCTCGTAGCACTCTACACGGATTCATTCCCACCAGACGGGCACCTCGCCCTACAAGCCAGGGGTATTCCAAGCAGACATGTTCCTTACCTCCTCCCGGCTATCCACAAGGATTACAGCAATGACATCCGCTTCTACGACTGCTGGAGCAAGTTAACTCCCTTCTCCCTCGTGGAGTATGACCGTGTCGTCCAGCTGGACAGTGACATGCTGGTCCTGCGAAACATGGACGAATTAATGGATCTGGAACTCGACGATCCGGAATTGAAAGGTGATGGCTCGCGCGTCTTCGCTGCGACCCACGCGTGCGTCTGTAACCCATTGAAAAAGCCACATTATCCCAAGGATTGGTATGTCCTCGCCCCCTCTATCCTTCTTTCTTCATTATTTATTTATTCATTTTTTAAGAAAGAAAAAAAAAAAGAAAAGAAAAACCTGAAATTCGTATATAACCGCTTCCTAACGACGCAACCCGATACAGGATCCCCTCAAACTGCGCCTTAACAACCCAACACGCAGACCCCACCAGCGCACAGACGCAAGGCGCCCCATCAACCACAGGCCTAGGCGCTCTAAACGGTGGCCTCCAGGTCGTCAACCCATGCAGCTCCATCTACGATAAAATTCTAACCATCCTACAAACCCCCTCAGCGACATCCACCTACGAATTCGCAGACCAGTCGTTGCTTTCAGATCTGTTTCCCGGCCGTTGGGTGCCGCTACCTTATATCTATAATGCGCTTAGGACGCTGCGGTGGGAAGGTGTTCATAGCGAGATCTGGAAGGATGGAAATGTTAAAAATGTGCATTATATTTTGAATCCGAAGCCGTGGGATGGGAAATGGGATGGAGAGAGGGTCTGGGACGGGGAGCGAGATGACAAAAATGCTGTGACGGATGGGTGGTGGTGGAGGGCTAATAGGGAAAGGTTGGAGGAGGAGAAGAAGGCGGGGATTGTGGCGGATGGGTTTTAGGGTGTGGTGGTAGTTTTGTTTGGATTACCCCGTTTTCTCGCTTATATGGATGGCTATATACTCTTTTGTGCCATTTTGTCCGATTGAGCTGCAGGACACCTACTAGGATTACTCTCTGTTGACACCTTCGATACTCTCGTGTTTTGGGTTCGATATTGGAACGAATATCTAAAACGATCAGCTAGGCCTGAGTATCTACTATCAGTTATGCATTGAATTGGCCTATGTACCTCCCATTTCCCTCCTACCTCCCTTCCCCTTCCAAGTAAGCTTCAGAGAAAAAGACATACAGCATCCATGCATTCTTGAAAGTGCAAGTGATGATAGAATCTTCCAAGCAAACTGCAGCGAATGTCGATGAGATAAAAAAAAAAAAAAAAAAAAAAAAAACCCGCCAAACCACGTATCTGATTCCAATAAATTGTGGATACAGACAATTCAGTTTCTTCCCTTCTTTATACAAGACAGCACTGCGTGGTTTTGTCGGAAGCCGATCAATGGGTCAGAGCATGGCCCAATTAAAGAGCCCCTTTTTGTCCATAGAGAAAACGAAAACTCGTTGAGTCCTGCGCTGCAAAGGCTAACTCTAGAATATCCATGGCAGGAATATGTTGTTTGATAGCTTTGTTCCACAGTTCTAGCTGGTGCAAGAGAAAAGCTATCCGTAACGGGAGACCATAGTGGAGCGGCGGAATGTAACCCCCCGCCGTGTAGAGGTGTAGAGTACGTTATGTTGTGACAAGGAGCAACGCTTTTGGGAATAGAATGGGGAAACGAGCCGGGATGTCTAGATCACCTCTGTGATGGGATGGGGTATCCGAATTATCAAGACGATCCGGTCCAGCAAATAGATAGATGCTTCTCGAGGCCGGTATGAGGTTACAACTTGCGACGAACTGACTTCTCTCTCTTTTCTCCTTCTTCCTGCCTGCCACTGAAGAAGAAATGAAATGCATATGGCAAAGAGAGAGTTCTGTAGTCTAATTCAGGAGGTGAATTCAAGGATACGGTAATGGCATATGTGTGTAGATGTTCTTAGGCATGTATGGTGTGTAGTTAACAATATATATATATATATATATATATATATTTACGTGATAAAAGAAGTCAACAAACCCAGCCAACTTCCCACCGAATAAGAAAAATTTTCGCTTCTCAGCTTTCACGACAGGGCGAGTGACGAGATTGAAGAGGAACGAGATGCCCTTCTCAAGTTCCCTATTCTATGATAGAAGAGGACCTTCGAATTATTTTTCAAATCTTGCATATTTATGCGAAAAGGACGAGAAGAAGAGCTTCCTCGTCCAACAAAACACCCATTTTGGGAGGTGACATGGGAGGAAAAATGGGCTTCAGAGAATAAGCATACAACGTAAGCTTCAACGTTCCTTTTTCTTTTGTTCTCTTGATAATCCAATTCGCAAGCAAAAGGTGAAACGGATTCTGCAGACAAAAGCGGACTCGGGCCATTCTTAATGACCCTCCGATCCGAGCAATTGATCAAAAAGTTTTTTCTCTTCATGGATAACAATATCATCCGCAACTCATCCACTACAATTCTTCGATTGCTGGCCACTGGAAAGAGTGTTTGTAGCTTTTCTTCACTAGAACGAAGCATGTTCATCCACCATATGGAAGGATGGTTCGTTTATACAGCACCGGGAAACGAGTCGAAGAACATCCTGCTCTCGATTCCTGAATGCAGAAATCATATCCCCTTCCTCGCTATCAAAATTAGAGCTCGTGATAGGAATGGCAGAAGAAAAGGGGGGGAAGAATCATCTTCTCCAAATTTTAACCTGCCCTGCAAAAAAATCTCCGAATCATATCCCTATCATACGTGAGCCTCTAACCCATCTCACTTACTCTTCCTCCTAACCCCCAATATCCTCTCCTTGCCAACAAAAACACTCCATCTCTACAAAAAGAAAACGAAAGAAAAGAAAAGAAAAGCCAATAAATAAAAAGTATAAATCTCCCATTCACTCAAGTACCTAATACCATAAAAGAGGGAAGGGAAACCCCTAATAAATAAAAATTCTAAGTAATACAAGTAAAAAGCGTACGCAGGTACGGTGCACAGTAAAGACATATATAAAATAAATAAAAACAAGAAAAGCATGAGCCGAGGTTGCAGGAGCAAAGGAATGGGAACGGTTAAAGCCGTGAATGGGGTTAGTTTTATTTGGATAATAAAGAAAAAGAATAAGATTTTGCATTCGTCACAGGTATAAAAAAGATTTTCTTCAGTTAAAAGGGATAGTACATAATTAAAGTGGATGGAAGCGGGTTTGTAGAAGGGGGATTGGCAGAGATACATATTCCAGCAGAGACAAGATCAGGATTTTTCTTTCAAGACATCATATCATATCATGAGCGTGCACCGAGAAGAGGGAGATAATATGCAGATATATATGCAGATGGGCGCATAGGCGCGTGGTAATCGGGGAATCTTCATTGTCATGAAGAAGACTTGGTCGTGCATTTATCTGGCTTTGGATTGGTAGCTGTATTGAAAGTCTTGGTGTTGTTGTCTTTTTCTGCTATCTTTTGTTGTTTATAATATCACCCAGTTGCTATGTGCTCAGTTATGGTAAACGATGGATGGATATGGCATTGTGTATTTTCGACCTTGTCCTTGAGATCCCGCTGGAACAGCAGCAGTGTGAAGTGAAGAGGAGAAGAGAAGGGAGAGAAGAGAAAGAAAACTAGAAATGAGTAAAACGACAAATGATGTTGAATAAATAATTAATTAAAATGAGAATTGAGAATTCAATCACTGAAGACAAATGTTGCCATGCCGGACATAACTTGGACCTGCATGAAGAAGATTTGTCAGCATAGGTAAAGAGCATGGTAGTGCGACGTGCCTAAACGCGTAACAAAATGAAATAACAGAAAGGAGTGAGAAAACTTACAGTACATCCATCCTCATTCGAGCCGGTAGCTCCATGATACATCCCATTCTCATACTTACACTTACCTCCCAAGTTATCACCCACAATCTCAACCTTGAAATTCAGTTTCTTATTCGTGGTTGGCTTATTCTGGAAGATAGAGATCCAAACGGCACCGTTCTTCCTGCCAACGCCCAAGTTCACGGGCGCCCAGTTGCCAGTTGGCTTGCTGCCATCACCCCATTGGCAGCCCTCTTGAATCGAGACGCCCTTGGGGTTCACGTAGTATTGGGCGGAGGTGTCCATGCCCTTCCATTTATAGTAACTTCCGGCATCAGGACAGGTGAGTTCCAGTGTGGAGCCAGGATTTGAGGAGAGGGGAATGGTTTCGGATTCGGTGCCTAAGGGAGTATAGCTAGTTAGGTAACAGGCTTTTTTATGCGGGAAAATGGTTTAATACAAAACATAGAAAACTTACCGGGATAATCAGTACGGCAAACAGCAACGACCTTGTCCATGGTGTTCTTGACTTGAACGCCACCAGCGCCCTTAATGCAGAGTTTCTTGGAGAGGGTGGGGTTGGTGAGGTAAAGCTTGCCATCAGAGCACCTCAGGCCACCAACGGATTGGCCAGTAGCACCCTGGGTGGATGGCCATTGCGACTTTTGGTAACCAGGCGGGCAAGCGTACGAGCACATAGCTCCATCCTCGCACTTGTCACCTTTGATACCAGTGCGGATGTCGCTGACAGATTGGCCCTGCACAGTGACGAACTGGAGACCGCTCCAGCCATCCAATCCCAGCCAGTCGAGGGAGATGGGACCGTAGTCGGAAGGGAACTCAGAGCAGGGTATCTCTCCGCTAGGGAAGTCGATGTCGACGCCATTGCCACCTTTGGCGGGTTCGGTTGGGTATTTAGTGTCCACTGGCACGGAGATGCTTGGGATTGAGATAGGAGGTAGTTCAATCTTGGGCTCTTCGTTATAATTAGCGGCTTCCTTGGTAGGAGACGGGGTTGGGGCTGGGGTTGGGTTTGGTTTCTCGTAGAATTGAGCAGCCTTGGGGCTTGTGTTGGTTGGAGATGCTGTAGCACAAGCGTTTTGAGGAATGTTGGGGTCAGACAACTTTAAGGAGCCGTCCTGGATACCGGCACAGGCTTCCTTGGGGTCGATAATCTTGCCATCCAACTCGTAGGCGTACACAGTGGGTCCTGGAACAACAACAACTTCAGTCGTAGCGGGATTAGGGGCACGCTTGACATGGTTGTGATGATGATGATGATGGACATTGTTATGCTTATGGGGCTGGGCACCGGCGAGAGAGCCGGCTGCAGCGACGGTCAAAACGACGGAGGTGGTGAACTTCATGGTTGGGAGCCTTGTTGCTCGCTTGTAGATTCAAAATAAAGAAAATGCCCGTACTGACGTCAAGTCGCACGTAATTGATAGTAAGGACTGGCACGAGGTCTCTCGGAGACCCCTTGGTTGGTTTGTCGAGACGGGGCTAGCCTTGATCAATTGATTGATCCCTTTGCTTGAAAGGGCGAGGAGAGTCTATTTGGGAGATCAGCTGTTAAAAGGAGTGTGTTGATAACAAGGTAAAAGAACAGCATGATGGAGGGGAGGAAGAGAAGTAAAAACCATCCCAATGTTTACGATGGAACTTTGGGATAGGGGACAACCATTTTGAAAATCATGTGGCCGGTTGTCACAGGTGATAGATGATCCCAATCGCGAACATCCAGAGGCAAAAATGTCAACATGGAGATGGTACACCATAACATACATTGCAGATATCAAACGAAAACAGTTGGAGAGCCGAGTTTGCCTCTATACCAGTTGAAGTTGGAGATGAATTCGATGCGCGCACAGCGGTGGTGATTGTGTAGAGGTGTATATCGTCGCTTTGATCATAGACACCAAAGAGCGAAGTACGATACGGGGCAGAGATGGGATAGGGAGGGACGGAAATCAAACAGCAACAGCACGGGTTTCCGAATGAGCGTGAGAGGAAGACAAGAGACTGCCTTCTTCCAAGTCGGAGGGAAAAGGAAGAAAAGGAACGGGGATGGTGAAGTCGGGGCTAGCGGGTGGGAGTGGACAAGGGATAGAAAATAACGCTCAGAAGGGGGGGAAGAGAAGGGGAAGAAAACAAAAAGGGCGGAGGAAGGAGGGAGAAGCTCAGATGTCCCATATTACGTTATCCGAGCACGCAGAGAGGGAGGGTACGGTAATTAAGGCGGTTAGCTTGGTTAGGCGGTAATTCCAGTACGTTGCCCGGGGCGGTTGGGGTGTGGTGCTTGGCAGTGAGTGTCCTCCCTCCTCCTTTTGCCTACACAGGTAGCCTGCCATCCAACTAAATCAATGATATAGACAGATTTTGGTTGACGTATCCATGCCGCCAATTTGGAAAGTTTCAAGGTTGATCCAGCCTGGACCAGGGCGCAGAGCAAGCTGGCCCAGCCAATAATCACATCCAACAACACCCATCTGGGAGCGGGCGTGGGGACTGTGGGCGGGTGTAATTACACCGCGTGTCTATCACTGTGCAACGACCTACAGCTCACAAGGCACTACACTCTACCACTGGTGCGTGGCATTTGAGCTGACTCAGGGGAGGGGCGAGTTGGGATTCTCATTTTTAACTGGCAACCTTGGAGCTGCCACTCTTTGCTGACCACCAGGAACTCGGGGCTCCAGGTGGTCACCGGCCTGTGTGCCTGACTGATGATTTGGTTGTTGGGCGGAAATCCCGAAAGGTAATGGATCGAACCAGTATTTGGGTACTTTGGTACCTGTGGGCTTCCTTGTACTGAAAAATTACAATACCCCCTTGTGACAGCTCCACTGACCATCATTAAAAACATTTACGATACAGCAACAATGAAAAAACCAATTTCTTTTTCCCCGATTTGTGCCTGGCGCTAAACCCTTCTCAGCGCTGTCGAAAAAACCTTGTTTCCATCCTCGGCTGCGCCAAGACAAGCCACAATTCGATGGTTTGGAGAAACTTGAGATCCTCTACGTTAGTTTAACCTAAATACACTCCACCTGCCAATGGCAGCCCTTTGACTGATGGGATGCTGGCAGAGCCAAATGCCGGAAGAAAAGACTCAGGAGCCGCCCAGGGTTCAGACGAGGACATCTCTGAATGGATAATGTTGCAACCTCCCAATCCTCCACGGGTATTTCATGAAATTAAATACAGTACGGAGCATTACCTGGCACGTTGTGTGGTAGCTAACTGTGGAAGGGTTTTCGAGATTCCTAAGCACTTCCAAGGTTTGGCGCTGAAATCTTGCTTTGTTCTTGAACATTTTTATTCTGCTTCATAAATTAAGGGTTGTAAATATTGTATTGTATTGTATTTTATATTATTTTTTATTTTTATATTATTTTTTATTGTCTTCTGCATTTTTTTGTTACAGATGCTTGCTGGATATCTTTGTTTGTTTCTGAATGCATTGACAATGTAAAAATCCCTCTTCCCCCACCTCTCCCCCATCTGTTGACATTGTGCGTAAATTCAAATTCAATGATTGGAAACCGTTGGCATTGAGCTGCTGCTGCCACGTAGACAGATGGAACTGCTGGAGCAAACAACCATTGTATTCAGCGCTCTGCAAGGAGAGTACTTGACTGCCAATCAATTATCAGTCAATCAGTCAGCCAGCTTAATTCCCTTCTTTTCATTTATCCATTTGCATACTCCATAGTGGAGAGACTTTTGGGGACTCCAAGATCTATAGGCTGTGCAGGACAGTTTGACACAGGACTCCATAACCTTTTCACTCTGCTCATTTTGCCCCCCTTATGTTGCTTTGATGCAGGTCCCAAGATGACATATTGGTCTTTCATCCTACTCCGGAGTCACTGGCATGATGGGGCCAATTTCATTGGAACAGTTTAGAAGGTATGGATGTTGGTGTATCCTTGGCAGCTATCAGCATGAGGAATAATAGTGTCTGCCATACTGAGGAAAAAACTGCATCCTGCAGAGGCTCAGTTTTGAGAAGAACAAAGAGATATAATTTCAATTTTCTCTTCAAGATCATTAGGACCAAAAATTCCAAAGCAAGATCTGAAAACAGTTGAACATAGTTTAAAAGAAAGGCCCACTTTTTTTTTTAAAACCATGACTCTATTAACCCATCTAGAATAAGCATAATCTACGGAATACACTGTCTGCGCATACACCACAATACATCTTTATTCAATCTCACCACCCTCAACATAAGGGTTAGGGATAGGTTAAAATCAGGATTAGGGTTAGAATTAGAATTAGTTAAGGATTCTTAATAGTCTGAGAAAGAAGATAAAATCACTACTTCCAAGAGCATATAAAGATGTGTGAGAGATAATGTGTGAGGTAAGACCGGTGTATGTAATTGTAATGAGCGCTAACACACACTGAAGGTTTTTCCAGCTGAGATGAGTGTTATGATTATCACATCTTTATGCTCTTGGCGGAAGTGATTTTATCTAATAATCTACCCCTAATCTAACCCTAGCTCGAGTGTTGAGTGGTGAGGTTGAATCAGACATGTTGTTAGTAATAGTTATGTGTGGTGTAGTTAAGTGGATACTGTGGGACGTCTAAAGTGGTTGTATTTGGTGGCTATCTCAGGGATGCTATATACTACTGTGTGGTGCGCTAGTCCATAATAGGAAGCCTCGGCTCCAACAGATACTACTGCTACCCTGATCACATGTCCCCTATCTTATTTTTCTTCTCTTCTCTTTTCTTTTCTTTCTTTTTCTTTTCTTTATCTTTTCTTTTTCATTTCTTTATTTAAAGATATCTCGGCTAGCTAGTTAGACTGGTTTATTTTAGATGGCTTCAAAAAGTGGGCCCGAGGCAACTTACACCAACATTCAACTTAGCCTCCAAATCAAAAAGTATGTCCAACTGTAACCCCGCAAAAATCAACATGTATGGACCCACGAGAACCAGCAAAAGAGCCCCATGCCATGCATACAGATTGCCGTTTATTTGCAAACGTCACTCTGAAGTACGGTCTATTTGCTCGAGTTCTTCTCTCAATCTGTACACCGTCTTTCCTCTTCATTCAACCAGAAATTTACCATTCCTGCCATGTTGAATCAACGATTCTGACACCGTCTAATGAGTCGAGTTCTCCTTGGTTTCTTTACTTCTCTTTTCCAATTCACTTCAAATCCAATATGGTGTGGAGGATATTGAATTGTGCAATTCGCGCGAAGCGAGCGAGACAACCCACACTCCATTCAAGATATCGTTGTTGTCGCTAGACAAGCTGATCCAATACCTGTGGGTATTTGTTTTCTGTTTTCCTTTGGCACTCAAGGCACTGGAGTCATGTCTTCTCCGCCGCGCCTGAACCTCGAGGTTTTTGAGGGATTTTGCTGGTGACGAATCTTGATAAAAGTGTGGTAAAAGAATTCAATAAACCAACACCCTCGGCCCCCCTTATTCATCGACCGCGCTGGGAGTTGACCCAACATGTTGTCATGTCGTGGTTGAAATACCTTCCCGTTCTGTGCTCTATCATACACGACCATAGGGAGTGGAGGACACGGCTTTCTGTCCCTCAGCCGTACTTATGTCACTCGCCGGCCAGCTAGTAGTTGGAAGGATGAACACCAACGAATTCCAGCTGTCATATCATATTTCTTTTGAGCTTATCTGTTTTTTGGAGAGTGGGGTCTCTTTTTTCTGTGTGTATGCTGGTGCCTTTGACTTTCTCCTGCCATCCCACTGAGGTATGAGATTTCCGAGACCATTTAATTAACTTTAGCAGATGATTGAACAAAAAGAAAATATCGTAGTTGGTCGATGTCAGTTGATTTATTTCGTGAAGTATTACCAGTAAATTTTCAGAGGAAAGGGTGTATATCTTGGTGCAATGATATTTTGAAGATATGGCATTTGTGTTTGGTATTCAATCTCTACACTCAATATATATTTATACGAAAGGGTAGCCCCCATTGATATTCAATTTCCAATTTTCTCTGGGCTATCCTATCAATCTCAATTTCCATTTCTATTCTCCTCCAGCCGGGAGGAATATTCCTATCCTTCTGAGAATGACCGCCTGGGGTTCATAATTATGGGCGACTGACTTAATTATCTTCCCAGAGCCACTCATGGCTGATGGAACATGTAAGAGCCGTGCTCTACTTTTTCAAGTTTCTAATAGTCCCTTAACATGGTCTTTGTCAGTCTAGTCCTCATTTTTACATATGAGTTTATTGGAAAGTGGTGAGGGAAACTTTTCGAGTCCATTACGACCTTTGTGGCAATGGAGCATTGTTACAATGAAAAAGGGCATCAATCAGTGATTTCACAAGGGGAGCTATTTCACAACCAGGGCTTTTCAACACCTTTCACATAAAGGCCGGTCCTGAGGAGTGGTCCAACACACTTCCTGTGAATTTGATGAACTGCATGCCATTGTTGCTGGAATATTATAATGAAACGTTAACGCAACTTTCGAGGCATCAACCCCTATATAGTCTTAAGTAATGGGTCGGTGGAATGGCAAAATATGGATATCAAATACTGCGCTTATCTTTCCCATGATGGGATTTGAGCTGGTTTTTATTCTTTATGTTCAAAGAGATATTCAAAGGTGGTTCACGGGGAGAGTTTTTCTTATAACTTACGAAGATTGCGAAAGATGGATAGCAGTAAATCCTGGCAAACCTAGGTATTTTGGATCTCTGTGGAGATGATGTCATATGTTTATTTCACAATCATTGAAGAGATACTGCCATGTACACGTACGGCATGTACGAGCACTAAATATTGGTGGATGGGGAGTACGGTTTATTAAATGAAACATCCATCGTGACGCATGGAGATAGGCAACTTGGAGGAACTGAAACACTAATTTATATCATTGGTGTAGATTGCTTTCAAATTTTGCAATCCCGTGGAGTAGGATTGTCATTGGATAAATTCAGAAGAATGATATGCCTTTGCTTATATCCAATGGAGAGACCCAAGATCTGCAATGGAATTTTGTGATATATATGTGTGGGTGTGTGGGTGTGTGCCTATTTCATCATAAGAAATTCGATTTGTGATTTTTATGCTAGTCGCGAAGCATGATTCAACAATTTGTCCACAACCATGTATTTTGCAAGAATGACGAGTTCTGAATTGTGCACTTATCCGTTGTAGAAGAAAAGTGTTTTAAGTCGGCAAAGATAAGGTTTGGGTACAAGGGAAGAACATTTTGCCTAGCGCCAAACGGAATAACTGCTTGACCGCACTCCGATAATTTTTAGATAATTTTCTGATGTCGACAAACACTTCGGTGGTTGGGAAACAGGACGCCGCGGAAGATATAAAAGCCAACAGGGCAAAAGGGAAAGGTATTAAATCAGCCATGGCGGTGACTTCTGGTGTTCTCACTCTCAAACCCGCTTCTGGGACACCATACCAATTGAACAATGATCAGGTACGTCTCCATATTTTGTTTGCTTTCTGCTGAGCATAGTTCAAGTGGAAGGAGGCGAGCTATATGCTAATCGGGGGAGAGATCATGTTTATAGGTCACTCGGGCTTCTACCGCGCTTCTACGACATATAAAGGCGCAGGAGAGGAAAGAAGCTGAGAAATCGACGAAGAAGGACCTCCTGGCTACCAATAACGATGACGATGGATCAGATGCGGGAGAATCCGCGACAGATGGCACTCCAGTGTGGCTTGTTGTAACAACTAAAAAACACATCGTGGACAAAAACCGCTTAAAACCAGGAAAAATCCCCGTTCCACATTCCCTGAATACCTCACCGTCTCTCAGCATCTGTCTCATCACAGCCGACCCACAACGCGCAGTCAAGGACGTAATTGCCGATCCGCAATTCCCGACAAGCTTGTCATCGCACATTACCAAGATCATCGGATACACGAAGTTGAAGGCCAGATACCAGAGCTTTGAGAGCCGGAGACAGTTTCTATCGGAACACGATGTTTTCTTGGCTGATGACCGCATTATTATGAGGCTGGTACAGACCCTGGGGAAGATCTTTTACAAATCCAGCAAGCGCCCAATTCCTATTCGCATCGCAGAAGTGCAGAAGGTTGGGGGTAAAAGGGTGAAAAAGGAAGATAGGAAGAGACCGCCAACTGATGAAAAATACTCTGCTGTCGCGTCGGCTGCTGTTGTTGCCAAGGAGATCGAGAAGACTTTGGCTAGTGTTCCTGTTCACTTAGCGTCTGCTGCTACGACTTCTGTGCGCGTTGGCTGGGCGAACTTTGTACCGGAGAAGTTAGTTGAAAATGTGGAGGCGGTTGTTCAGGGCCTGGCGGAAAAGTTTATCTCAAAGGGATGGAGGAATATCAAGTCTCTGCATCTGAAGGGTGCTAATACGATGGCGATGCCCATATGGCTCGCGAGTGAATTATGGGTGGATGAAGGCGATGTGCGAGAAGATGAGGATGCAAAAGCTATCGAAGCATCGAAGAAAACGAGCAAGAAGCGAAAGTCAATTGGTGAGGAGGAACCTACAAAATCAAAGAAGTCGAAAACCGGTGAAGGGGGGGATGATGACGATGCAGAATTGAATGCGTCGAGAAAATTTAAGCTACGTGCTCAGAAGATGCGAGCTTTATCGGACGTTGAGAAGGACGCTGGTACAAAAGCTACAGTTGTCTCAGCAGCTTCCAGGGGAGCTTTAAGCCCCAACAAGAGGAAGTGAAAGTTCTTTTCAAGGTCTTGAGAGAATGGTCTTTCCCGTTTGTTCATTGTTTATTACCCAAGACTAGTTCTTGGGGTGCATTTGGAGTTTCAGCGTTATAATATATTGCAGTTTTAGTTAATGATTGAAAGTCTATCGGGCCAAGTTTCGATACCCATAATTAACACAAAGGCTATATCAGGCAATATGCATTATCATATTTGCATCCTCAAATTATTTTTCGTATATTAAAAGTATTGTATGCCCAGCCGGGAGTAGTTTTTGTGCCAGAGAGAATCAATTAACCGTGAATTTCCGAAGGGATTTGCTTAGTCATCCGAAATACCGAACTTCGGGACTCTGGGAGCTTTTTGAGGAAGAAGGCTTACAAAAGGGCAAGAGAAAGAGGATTCAAATAAAAGGAAAATACACGTCTAATCTCACCCGGCAATGAATTCCGTCTTTGCTAGACAATCAATTCTTCGGGCGGCCGCTTGGCCACTGTCTCGGCCCGTTTACCGTGCCCAGCTCTCAGCACTCTCCCGGCTTCTCTCCACACTTGCGGTTCTTGAACAGCGCAATGGCAAGATTCAAGGTTCATCTTTTTCGGCGATATCTGCGGCACAGAAGTTGGGAGGCTCAGTAACGGCGTTTGTGGCGGGGAATGGTGTCAAGTCTGGTGCGGCAGTGGAGGCGTCCAAGATTAAAGGCCTGGATAAGGTCCTTGCAGTAGATAATGCGGCTTATGAGAAGGTAGGATACCGATTTGAGTGGACCGGAAAGTCCACTGGATTACACTAGATTGGGTGTCCTGGTTGCAACACGCAGTGGTCGGAATGGGATTTAATCGTGGCTAACTGGATACATGGCACATATAGGGATTACCTGAGAACTACGCTCCCCTGCTCGTTGAGAATATCAAGAAGGAGGGATTCACACACGTTATTGCCAGCCACGGTGCTTTTGGCAAGAATGTCCTACCCCGAGTTGCGGCCCTGCTGGATGTCCAGCAAATATCTGATATCACAGCCGTTGAGAGCGAAGATAGTGAGTTGCACCATTCCAATGGCCACATCGGAGAGTCAATAAGCATTTACTCGGCTGACGCAATCCAAATTATTTGCAGCTTTCGTCCGACCCATCTATGCCGGAAACGCCATTCTTACAGTCCAATCTACAGATCCCGTGAAGGTTTTCACCGTCCGAGGAACCGCCTTCCAAGCCGGAGAGACCACAGGAGGCTCCGCGGAAATTGCAGATGGCGCTGATCCCAACGTACCATCTCCCACTGAATGGGTATCAGAGGACTTGGCCAAATCTGATCGCCCTGATCTTGGCACTGCTTCCCGCGTCGTTTCTGGAGGTCGTGGTCTTAAATCAAAGGAGGAATTTGACAGACTGATGCCTCCACTCGCTGATGCTTTGGGTGCGGCTATCGGAGCTTCCCGTGCGGCTGTCGACAGTGGTTTCGCCGATAACAGTCTTCAGGTTGGCCAGACTGGCAAGAACGTTGCCCCCGAACTGTATCTTTGCGCGGGTATCTCTGGCGCTATCCAGCATCTGGCCGGTATGAAGGATAGCAAGGTTATTGCTGCGATTAACAAGGATCCTGATGCGCCTATCTTCCAGGTTGCGGATGTTGGCTTGGTGGGGGATCTATTTGAGAAGGTCCCGGAGTTGACTGAGAAACTGAAGAAACAATAGAAAATATTAGAATGTCATTTATTGATGTGTGTTATGTATTTATATATATTTTTCTTCTAGTTCCCATTTCATTATTTTGTCTTTTGGGGCCATCTTAGGCCATTTCTGCTTCGCTGTTACAATTTTGCTGACCCATTCCAGTCCTCAGGAGGGTTTCTTGAGCAATGTCTATGACGAATTCGTCTAAATGTACGTATATACAGTATAACCAAATTTTGTATCGCATGCATGAAAACATGTATTGCATACCAAGATGTCTAAAACTAAGTCAAGTACCGGACGCAAAAAATACATTTTTGTCCTTAAGTTTTGGGACTCTTTGTGTATACATTTTAACTACCTACTCATAGATTTTAAACGGTATAAGAAAACACAAGATGGTGTCGTGGTGTAGTTGGTTATCACGTGAGTCTAACACACTCAAGGTCCCCAGTTCGAGCCTGGGCGACATCAAGACTTTTTAAGCAATATTTTTGTTGCATTTCTGCCAGATTACGCCAGCGATTGGCCACTCCACAAGAAACGCAGCCCACAAAATACAAAATAAAAAAGGTTTCAATTTGTAAGTTTTGCCCCACGTGGCATTCACGCCCTCATTCATCAATGCGACTGCAACAATATCATATAAAGTTAACAAAATGAACCATCTGACAACTCGAGAGGGAACACATGAAGCATAAAATCGAATTGAAACCATTCAGAATTGAACTGAAGACCTTCAATGTATGGGATTACGAATGATATCAGCTACACATGGTGTCTCTATTTCATGGAAGGTGATGTTTTTCGTTGATGACGAAAACTCGGTCTGAACGAGCCAAAAAGTAGAAAAAAAGACAGACTCCAACAACAAATCTCGACAAACTGCGTGAAGGGATGAAAGGCATAAAAACTTTTTGATGTGAATGACACCATCCAGGCTCGAACTGGAGACCTTGAGTGTGTTAGACTCACGTGATAACCAACTACACCATGGTGCCTATGCTGGATGGGAGATTATCGGCTCGAACGGAAGATTTTCGGTGGGAGGAGCCTTAGCCATAAAATGCGGGTTCTGTTTCGATATGTCCTTCATGAAACAGAGACTGATTGTAACTGCATCCATGTGTTTTAACTTTGCACTGGGACGTTGGGTTGGATTGCAATTTCTCTGTTTGGCTTCGCGGTATCGGGTTGTTTTTTTGCAAAACCAGCGGCGAGAACACTACTGGGGCGGGGGCCGATATGTGTAAGTGTCAAATATTCAACGTGAGCGCAAAAATTGGCAGCACATGGCATGTTGAATCGGCCTGATTCTAAAGAATTACGTGGCAGCCCAAATTAAATACAGGAAACATAACATCATCGCTGATTTAAGCGAGAAGTAGCAGCAAATAGCATAAACCAATCATCTGACAGTATGCTCCATGAACTAATCTTGCAATATGCTTCCCTTGCTAGATCCTAAGCCTTCCTTCTCCACCTTCAAGCTCCACACACCGTATCAAACCCTCAATTCTATTTTTTTTTTTTTTTTTTTTTGAATGAATTGAGGAAGCACTCCGTATGACTCCATGTTGACAGGCAGTGCTATATCGCGTTCAACCCAATACATTGTCCCTCAAAAGTATCCAGATTAAAAATCTGAAGGCCGACGGAAGACACGTGCTTTTCCTCCCTCTTTAGCTCTACAGTTTATGTGGGGCGGTTGATTCACCTATTTGTGGGGACGACTAGCTAGCTACCCAAAATACACGCCTCTATCACGTGGAGTGGGGCGGCTGCCCGGGCAACATGCCCAACAGTTTAGATCTCGGCTAGCTTTGACATTACTCAGGAGCATGGAACCTTAGTCATCCGAGAAAGACGGCTCTAGAACCCCTGGGGAACTTTAGCCTAACCAGTTGTCCCTAGGTGTTCCTTGCAGCTGCGCAAAGATCCCGGAGTCAACGGTGAGTCAGATCACCACTGCCCGATTACCATTCGGGGCGAGCTCTGACCATAGTTAGTCTGTGAAGTACGGAGAGCGGCTCGGTGTCGAAATATCGATAGGCCGCTTGCGCTACCCTCGCTCGCGGTGGTGGCTTGACCAACTAACTGCCGAGGGGGAAGCTGACATATGCAACACGCCTGGATCCTGCCTTAATTCATTCGAATGCACCCTTCTGGTGATCAGGTAATGACGTCAGTATGTTGAATTTGTTATTAGTCAACGTTGATTAGAGAGTTAACAAATAAAAGCTTTGATTGGAAAGTGGATGTGACTTACTAATGTAGTTACAGAATTCGGGTTTCTAATTGCCAATAAGGCTGCATGTGTACGTTTCTGACGCCCTTGAGATTGTGAGGAGTGCATTGGTATATTAAGAGGGGCATCAGGTCCCATTATATCCTCTCGTCTTTTTTGCCTTAAAAAACGTACGCTCAAGGCATCCGAACATTCGACTATCAATATCACCCCATTCTTCCAAGAAGTTTTCGATGATTCGACTCTGCTCCTCACCATAAATACTGCAAAGCAGCCTCACTTTCCTAAATCGGTTCGAGAAAATCCTCCCGCCAAAACAAGAAGACAAATCTAAAACCCATACGGTCCTCTCTACAATATCTTACAAGACAACCATCACCGTTACAATGCCATCCAAGGGATCTACCACAGCTTCTCCTCCTACCCCCGCCTCTACACCTCGCAGCTCCTCGGAATCGAGCATTGAACGCCTGAAATCCATCCTTCACACGGCGAAGAAGCCATCACCCGCCGATGCCAAACCAAGCCCGAAGAGCAAGGCCGTTACAATGGAGGCCCGGGCTGTGTATTTCTCGATGAAATGATTTACATGTAGCATAGAGGTGGACAGCGACCTCCACACCGCGTTCAGCTCGTTGCCTGCTACAACGCGTTGGGAAGACGATGCATTTTTGCGATGGTGTATGGCGTTTGGATTTATGAAAAGCGCGACCGGTGCTGGAGGGCTCGCGAGCCCATTATTTCTACCGGTTTAAAATTGAGATCTATATTAAAATTGATTTTTATATACGTCTAACTTGGTCTCGATAGATTGATTAATTTTCTTGAAAAAACAGGAGTATGTTGGGTACTGGCACTCTTCTTTCTTAATTGTTTGCGCCTTTGTTTAAAATTCTTAATATTAATTTTAGTGTTGTGTGCTCATTAGTTTTGCTGCTTTCACGAACAGATAGTTATTAGAACCTCTATAATCTCATATGCTTCACCAGCAATGCAGGCCTTGCTCTATAAAAGCTGAGCCTTTCCAGTAAATGAAACAATTGGAAACCCTCAGCCCTGATTTACCAAACTGCTGAAGTAAGTGGCGGAATTGCAAATTGAACAGGATTGCAGTCGAACGTGGTTTTCAAAAAGTTATATGTGGTTTTAAATTTTTGCTGGCAAAACCTTCGGTATGGTTTATATATAATCATGAAACCTTTCCACTAGAATTACATACGTTCGCATATTTCACCCATTTCACACACATCTCTCTCTGCTCTAGGTGATATGATTTATCATACTTCTCGACTCTTCCTCTTAGGTGACTTTAATTTTAACCTCCTTCTAACTCGGGTGTTGAGATAGTAAGTTGAATAAATATATGGCAATATATACCGAATATGTTGTGTTTATTTTAATGTAGTTTAGTTTCTACTAAGATATATTCTTGATTAACATTATATTCAACTTTATGCATTTTCTACTAATTAATTTAATATGTCAATTATCTCTATAAAAGCTTTAAATTCTTAAAAAAACAATAAAAAAATTAAATAAAAATTTAATCATTGCAATGAATGTGCTACTGAATACAGCTCTAGCGCTTCCTTATAGAATAAAAAATTGAATTCATCAGAAGAAGAAAGGAAAGAAGAATAAAAGATGAAGACAGAAAGTTTTATACAGATTAGAGTGAAGAAAAATAATTTAAATGTAAATTATTTTAATTATAAAAGATTATCATCAATTAGATGTTAGCCAATTACAAGATATAAATATATAAAGGTTGAATCTATTTTAATTGATTCTTTTAAATTAAATTATGTTATATGAAGAAATATCTTAGTTCTTTGAATGTTTAGTTCATGATGAAATACATTATTGTTTATTACATCTTTTAAAACTCTAATTATTTAAATAAATTTAAAACTATAGCTTAGTTTCTTTAATTTAAAAAGAGTTCTTCCTTATTTATAAGCTCATTTTTTTATGTTTACTTTCTCTGAAACACATTACAATTTTATAAGCTTCTAAAGCTTAAGACTTCTAATAATATATTTAAAGCTATAGGTGAGTAACTTTCTTAATATTATATATAAAGTTTGCTTACACTTATTTATTAAGTAATTAATTAATTGACTAGTTATATGCAAATGGCACAGTAAAAGAAAAGAATCTATTACACATCATTAATGTTAAATAAACTAAAAGAACTAAAAAATACATTTTCTTTTGAGAAAAAGTTTTTAGCAAATGCTGAAAATGTTATTATATGAGCTTAAACAAGAAATAAAGCTTTTACAAAAGAGGTTGAA
This sequence comes from Paracoccidioides lutzii, assembly GCF_000150705.2. Taxonomy (NCBI): domain Eukaryota; kingdom Fungi; phylum Ascomycota; class Eurotiomycetes; order Onygenales; family Ajellomycetaceae; genus Paracoccidioides; species Paracoccidioides lutzii. Next base: position 645,750 of record NW_015440947.1, on the reverse strand, counting down.
ATGAGTAGACTAATAGGCAAAGAAGTGAGTTTTACAGGAAATATGATGAGTGTGCAGAAGAGAATCATAATTCAGAATTACTCATTGAAGGAAGAGAACAGTTAATATATATTATTAGGAGTTGTTATATAATACAATTTGTTCAGATCTTCAAGCTCAGTTGTTCCAGTAGGGGCTACCAAAGTTGATCATGGTTTTGAAAAAGTGGGCCCAGCTCGTACACCAACTTCAACTTTTAAAACCAAGTTCATCTGTAACCCTATTTCAGATGATTTTAGATTGGAGAGTTGATCATGGTTTTAATAAAGGGGTGAACTTTTAAACCACTTTCAATGGTAACCCCTGTTTAAACCACACTGAAGGTTTTTCGGGGCTGAATTTTGAAACCACATTCCAACTGTACGCCCATTAGTTGGCAGTAGGGTTCAATTTCGAGGGATCTTAGAGTTCTCGATATCTGGAAAGACTAGACTGGAGAATTTCTTTAGGGGGGTTAGAAGCTTGACGATCGTTGCAACAAACTCTTGTCATACAGAGCTCTAATTGTTCTATTTTAGGAAACAGGATTCCTAGCATCGGTAGAGTACATTACGGAGAATGCCGGTTGCGCTGATCCGGTTGCAGAATCTTTTTGTTTATGCGCATGTTGGGCTGATGTTCAGGGGTCGGTCGCCCAGTGCATCTGCCCGGGATCTGATAAGAAAGCAACTAGCCCTACAGTTGTATGTCCGGAGCCCAAGGAAACTGCAAAGTTGAGTCCGGATATTGATGTGGCCGAGACAGTACCAGTATATGGTGTTTTTCTTGACGTCTGGCTCGGAGCCTTTATAAGATCTTCTCAAGTTAATGTTAGGATTCTGTCTGTTCAAGCTGAAAATTTAAATGACAAATTCCAGATATGTGGAGCAAATCGTAACTCTTATGTGCCCGTCGCATTGGCAATTAGTTCACAATATTTTATCACCTGTTGAACTACCTGGTTGAACAAAATTTCCCACCTGTGATATCATCCATGGGGTTGTAGCTTGGATGCAAACAAATTCGCGAAATGCTTCATCAACAGGTATTGATGAGTCATTGGTGATCTGAACCCGCCTATGGCCATCGCATAAGTCGACAGAACAGCCCTTAACTTCGACATATTATTTCCTCAACCAAATGAACAATACTGCGTAGTCGTTCGCCCCAAATTCTCGCACTTAGAGTGTCACACAGTTCATTTTTGCATCATTTATATATAGCCAGTATCCGCCTGCCGGAATTTCGGGGAATGATTTACCGTCTCCGAGAGTTCCCTTGACATGTATCACCCTGGCCCATCCTGAAATATCGACTCTTGCATGCCGCCATTCCTTGGTCCCAACCATAGCATCCTCTTTCCAAGATTTGCTTTCTGGAATAGGGGGCATCTGAAGGCCAAGGTCGATGGGAACACAAGAACTCGAAATTGGAATGCTGGGCTTGGATAAGATCGTTGTGGGGGAGAAGTCGAGGGTGACAAACGGCTGGTCTGGGGCAGATGGTAAGGCTATTTCCACCCGAGAATAGGGTATGGTAGATGGCGTGTCTGACGGGGTAAATTTAAAGTTCGCCAGCTGATAATTTTTTGGAGATTAGTTGAGATAGATTATCTTCGTCAGACTTGGGTATAAATAAAGTAAATAGGAATATCTACATGTTTCGGAATATTCCAATTTTTGCGCCCTGAATACAGGGAAGAGTAATGAATAATCAGCGAGACTCAGACAATGGGATGAACGTCCGGGGACATAAGACATACCATTGTAAATTGACTCCTTTTTGGAAACATAGATCCTCGTTACCCGTGCTCTGCTCATCCCCATATCTGGGACCTCAAACCATCCTGGCATCCACAATATTTCATCATATGGGCCTAATCGTGAATAAGAAAGCGTGAGCTGTCCATCCTCAAATCATATTTGACATTCAACCGGTCATCGCCTTACCGACAGGCGTCTCCAGATACCTTACTATCATCACCGTGCACGCCCACCCCTTAAACTGGCCACTCGTGGTCGGGTCAGCAAACGATGACTGACCCTCCAAGTCTGCATAGGATGCTTTAGGGAGACATTTGGCACGACCGATGGTCCAGAAGAACTGAGCTTTCATATTCATCCATGGTGACGGTTTATCTGAGAATTCAGTCTCGGTAGTCTGACCACAATTTTCGGGAGTTTGGCTGGGTGGCTCAGACATTTTAAACTGTATATTATGTTCACCTCATATGCGAGGAGATTGATTCAAAGATGATGGTTTTCAAGCTGTTGGGTACGTGGCATTGACATTGGGACGTCAGCCTTGCTTGCTGGGCGTTCCTTTTATCCCGTGGACTCCTGAGGATAGGAACGTTGTCAGAAGAGGAGAAAAAGCAAATAGGCTACGACTGGTAAGCGTACAGCTTGGCTTGCTGCTTGACCAAGCCGATATCAAAATTTAGGAACACACCTAGATACGTTTTAATGTTGTTGGCGGTAGAAGCTTTGAGCTCCCTTAGCCCCTCTGCTGGTGAATTTACGCTTTTTCTGCCAAGAAGTCTCGATTCCACCCTTTTTAGTCGTTCTTTGGACTTTGTTTCTAGATCTGACTCGACGTCTCCTCCAAGACCTCGCAGTTGAGAAGTGGCATGTTATCATTTGATGATGTTGTGCCCAGTATTTACCACAACCTGGGGTGTATAGAAATAGCGGATCGTATCTAAGGAAGAACTTCGGTTCGGAACCATGTCGATTTCCAAGGAGAGGGCTGATTATGCAGGATCCTGAGGTACCTGAGATCGTAAATTTGTGATCCTGATGGGACCGAACTATCGGACTGGACAAAATGCCTAACCTCACAAAATAAAGTCGTGACATTAAACCTAATGAACTCATGATAAAACACGTGTTACTTACATATGTCAAATGAAATAGGGTTCTATCTACGTTTGCCAACCCCCCCACCCCCACCAAAAAGACCACTTAGCATACCTACGTTTACAACCCTGATAGGATCTCGCTCAGCGTCACCTGTTTCCTAACCGCATTAGAAAACCCCTCATGAAAACTAACCCACGCTTGTTCATGCCCTGCCGGCTCTGAAGGCTTAGTGGGAGTGACGCCGTTGCTAGGACCAATTGAATTGGGTTGTGCTTCATTCGTGATCACCCGCCCAAAGAAATCAAGTTTGGGTCCATTTAATCTGGAAGCCAATATGGAAGATGCTACACTACTTGGGCCGTTCTCTTTGGGATTATTAAAATCCTCGTGGGATTGATTGCCGCGTTTCGGTCCGGTAATTCTTGCTTGCCCAGCTTTGGACCGCTGGCGGAGGATATCCTTTTCATATTCTTGCTGAAGAACTTGGCGCACAGCGTAACGGACGGGTGCTGATGATCCGACGCCCTTCAGGTTGGAAAATGTGGTTAATGTGTCAAGGGGTCTGATGGCAATAGTGTCAGCAAAGAATATTGTAAAACGGTTGTTTTGAAGACTGAGAGGGATGTAGGGTCAAACAGGAAGGGGAGGGGAGGCATGGCGACGATACTTACGGTTCCATCCTGTAAATCCAACTATTATGGAAACCAGTTTCGCTCTCAATCCTTGCATGCTCAAATTTTACCCCTGTGCCACTCATTACTCTGACTGACGACCTTACAAGTGCACGCTCGCTTTCTTTTCGCACACTGGCGACACCACTCCCCCCCCCACTTCCACCAACAATCACCGGTTTGATCCCTGGAGCTAACATTCTGGTAAGATTAGGGATGAGCTCTGTGATAATTGACTCAGTGGAGCGGAATGTGCGCAGAAGGGCTGGGGAAAACCTCGACTGGAACTCGGTTATCGTAGCGTGGTTGCGCTTCTGCGCCTCAAAGGCTGCAAAATCTGCTTTTGGACCTGAAAACGGGTGTTCCTCTCCATCCTCTTCGTTGTTCACCAGGTTTTTGTCGCCGTCCCCAGTTCTTCGGTTAGAGGAGGCAAACAGGTGATGAAATGCCACGACTGACTGGCTCAGGTACGGGTTGAGTTCCCAGTCTTGATTCGTGTAGACTTTGGAAGATATCATGTCATGGAAATGAAGCCATTCGTAGGCTGCGTTAGGTTTGGAGAGAATAGTATCGTCTTGGTATGCTTGTGTTGGGTAAGCGGTAAAACAGTCCGTGATGCAGCGGTCATATTCTCCTGCAGCATCAACCATTTCCCTCAGGCGGCTAATTGCATGACGTTTGCGAAGGTCGGAGATTCCAACAGGAATCTTTACATCACCGCCAGAGAAGGGATCTTGGAAGGTTTGGGCAGAGATAGGTGCATTTGGGAAACCTGCTCCATCAAGGAAAACACGCTCAACAATATCTTTCGTTCCGCCACGTCCTAACCCCCGCGATGACCCTCCATCTCTTACAGAGTCGTTTGAGATGTGTTGCTCGACCCATCTCCTTGTAAGTCTGATATCTGAAGTTGGGCTGGTCGCTCGAAGCTTTTGTGCTATCCATTCTCCAGCTACTAAGACGCGCCTGATATCACCCTCTCCGATACCGCGATTGTTGGTATTACGGTCTCTGCTACTACTCAGGCCCCATGAGGCTTCGCAAAGGCGTCTCACTCCGTCTCCATCACAGGGGATGCCCTCTCTCTCAAATACAGTCTTCATTCGCAAGACCATTTTGTCTAGAGATGCTTGTCGAACGTGGAGAATTTCAGCGATGGAGGACGTTCGCAATGGACGGAGACTAGGGTGGTAAACATCATTGCATATAAGAATTAGAGGCCGAAGGAGGAGGAATTTATCTCCTTTTTTATATCTCCTTTTGTGAATCGAAGTAGATTCTGAGGTGGAATGGGAGTTCTTTTGGTCCAACATCACGAGGTCGATCAGTGCCTTCATGAAACCTCCCTCGCCGCTACCACCTGAACCACCAACTACTCCATCGACTTCATCGACGACGACGCAAACAGGCTTGCCAGCTTTCCGAATCCTTTTACCATCGGCTTCAGCGGTGATACCTTTCACATTTTCAGTACCCACCGCATCTCGAATTCTACCCTTGACAATATCGCGACTTCTTTCGTCACTGGCATTTATCTCTAACACTTCGTATCCTGCCTGTCTTGCGCATACATGAGCCAGAGTGGTTTTCCCTAGTCCGGGAGGCCCTGTTAGGACTAAAACTTTTCGGTGGGTGCGTTCTCCAGCGTCATTCCCTGTGGTGTTCTTGGGCTTTGGTTTTGCCAATCCGGGAAATACAATAGCGTCCCATGATTTAAGCCAGCGTAAAACAGATCGATGAGTCCTCTCATCCCCAACGAGATCCTTAAATTTCCTGGCGCGATATTTTTCTGTCCACAGAAGAGTTGATCCTTTAATTGTCTCATTAACACTCGATGTTTCGGTGGAGGTTTGGTGGGAAGGAAGCCGTGAACGACGGGCAATATCTTGGGCATTTTCAACTGTGATGTCATCCAGCAATTTGTGAATGTCAATCCCATAATAGCTCTTTTGCGCTCTCCCTGGAGCTGTAGTTGAACGCTCCGCAATTATTTGCTCATAAGGAATGGACGAAGCCATTTCCCTAGTTTGGACATTCACGATTCTATCTGAACATGTCTGGATGGAGATGTAACTTTTGGCCTGTTTTTGTGAATTATGAGTTACCAATGGTGTAAATTGGGATTTTTTGATCGGCTTTGCGTTTCCAAGGGGTTCAAATGAGGATTCGGTCGGATCCGTATTAGTAAAAGGCATAAACGGAGTTTGGTTCGCATTTCCATTCTCGCTGATACTACTGAGCACGGACGGTGCTCTTGTATTTGGATTTGTAGGGCTTGTGTTTAATGCTGTATTTGACGATGCTGAATTGGAGACTTCATCCTGCAGTCCAGGTTTTGGCCCACGGGGGGCAAATGGATTTCCATCGTCCTCACTATCAGAATCATCCTCATCAATAAACGGTCCGATCAGCTTCGGGCGCTTGGGAGAGAGAGGCTCAAAGGCATCTTTTGGTTTTCTTTTCCCTTGGTCTGCATGTGAACTCCCGTCGGACTCTGCATGTACCGTATTGCTGGACGGTGGTAGCATTTCCACATTTATCGAAGGCGATGAAGCGCGGCAGAGCGTCTCTGTCACAAGATTGGCTGCTAGGAGGGACATGTTCCACGATTTATATGGTTATGTGGAAATCCCTAGTTACTACTATTGTTAGAAACTACATTCCACACCAAATTGTGCCATATGTGGAGAACGCCCTGGAGCCCGCGGATTTTGGCCCAGTCCACGATGAGTGGCATTAACGTACTTGCTCATAAACCATCGGACAACAGATAAATATCGATATCAAATTGCACCGGCTGAAAGAGGATAAAAGTAATATCACATAAACTATAGTAATGAAAAATTGAGGGCTTAGTAGTTACGACAACTGGAGATATCGCATTGGCAGAACCCTCAATGGTGGTTTGCAATCTGCACTCTAGGTCTCTCCCATCCAAGTCCTGTCCTTGAGGAACGCGATCACGCGTTTTTGGTCGTGTTTGATTTTGCGGCGGTGAGGTAGTTACGTTAACCAGTTGTTAGCCGACCTTCTGGTTACGCCTACTTCACGTGATCTAGCTAGCCCTGGTACACGTGATCTATAGAGTCTGTATAATAGCGTAGCTAGCCTACGCCTCAATCACAACGAAGATTCGCACGTACTCGATATTCATCATCACCCCAGAGCTAATTAGTTAACTAAAGTTTGGTAGTTAGTTAGTTATCAATTTCCGCTGACTAACATCGGAAGTTGGGAAATACGTTGATCCGGTAAACTGCGCGCTTTGTCCTTTTGCGCACCCGTAGGACGCCTGCCTCTGCGGCTCTAGTCCGGATGTGGCTAGCTGAAAGGGCCTCCCAATCGCGACGACTTTTCAAAGTTGATCATACTCACAACAGATGCTGAGAGATAAAAAACACCCTATCATCATTCTCAACTTTGACTTTGGACCTGCATATTGGCTGTTGTCTGTGTGCATCGGGTTTCGCATTTTGCTTTGTGGGCTTCTGAACACGGTCTTGGTGACCGCTTTAATTTGACAGCGCATCCATCTTCCCGCGCAGGCGTTAGCCTGGACCGATTAAGGCTGTAACCTTGCTTTATTTCTTTGTGCCACATACAGAATGGAGGATCTAAATGCAGCCTCAAGCGAGATGATTACTGATGACCAGGCGGTCGCTCCTCTCCAGGATGGGCAGCCGGGAACTGAGATGCCCACCACCACCCATTCTTCCAGTCAAGGCTCAGGTACGTTGCGTCTCCACCATAATTTATGACCTCTGAAGCTATTTTATGCTTATATAGCCTTTTTATGCGACCTCATGGTGCTTATATTATTATTTGTGGCTTAGGCTCGCAGTCTGAACCATTTTCGCCTTCTAAAGCAAGTCAGGAGGCTGCGATTTCAGATAATCCCTTAGATGCGCCTGCGTCACCAAAACCTCAAAACGAAGAGCAAGAACCAGAAGACGAGAAAATGGGGGGAACGGATACAGAATCGAAAAGAGAAGACGGTGTAGTGGGCGACGAAGCTGGCGAGAGTTCCACACCCCAGCAGCAATCAGCTGAAAATGTTGATGGCCAGTTGACACAGACCAAAGCTTCTCTAGAGGCATCGGCACGTTCACACCTGGTAGCTCAAACGCACGCTATCATTCTTCCAAGCTACACGATTTGGTTCGATATGAACACGATCCATGCTATTGAGAAGAAGTCTCTTCCGGAGTTTTTCAATAGTCGAAACCGTAGCAAAACTCCTGCCATCTACAAGGACTATCGCGACTTTATGATCAACACTTATCGCTTGAACCCTGTCGAGTACCTTACGGTTACTGCGTGTCGACGAAACTTAGCGGGCGACGTGTGTGCGATTATGCGTGTACACTCATTCCTGGAGCACTGGGGCTTAATCAACTACCAGGTACGCAAAGCAATAAACATGTGTATATTGTTGTCTAACTTACCCAAACAGGTCGACCCTCAGACACGTCCATCAAACCTTGGACCCCCAATGACTGGCCATTTTAGAATTACGGCAGACACTCCCCGTGGCCTGCAACCGTTCCAGCCCGCACCCAACACCGTTGTCACTCCTGGTAAACCCCACCCATCCACTGAAAGGGCCGCGTCGGCTACTCCGATCCCTAAGAGTGATCTTAACCTCGAGATCCGCCGCAATATCTATGATGAGAAGGGTAAAGGCATTACATCCGCTGAGGACAAAGAAAACCAGACGAATGGCGAAACTCAAAGTACAAACGGAGCCGGCGGAGATTCTTCCATCAAAACCATGGAAGCTGCCGCAAAGGAAACGAAAAAGATTTGCCACTGCCATTCCTGTGGTATTGACTGCACAAGGTTAAGATTTCATTATGCGAAATGTGTTCCAGTGACGACTAATCCTAATGCTCCGGATTCGAAATACGATTTGTGCCCGAACTGCTTCCTACAAGGCAGATTGCCGTCCTCTCACAATGCCTCAGATTTTGTCAAATTGGAGGATAGTCCGTATACTACTATCCCAGATCGGGATGCACCATGGAGCAACTCTGAGCTGCTACTCCTTCTCGAGGCATTGGAGAACTTCGACGACAACTGGCGACAAATTGCTCGACATGTCGGAACACGTACCCCTGAAGAATGCGTCATGAAATTCCTCCAGATGGAAATCGAAGATAAATATCTGGAGGACACGCAAGATATCTCCTTGATGAGTGCAAGGAGCGGAAGAGAGCCTATTAGCCAATTTGACAATCCTGTGCTCTCCGTTGTATCTTACTTGGCAGAGATGACTGAGCCAGCAGTTGCGGCAGCGGCGGCAGGTCGATCCGTGGAAGAAATACGCCGCAAACTCCAGAAACAACTCGAGCAAGGCTTTAAAGGTGCTACATCCGCGGACAACCAAGATAGATATAAGGACACAGACAAGGGTAAAGAAGGAAAGACTATGGAATCCGAGGACACAATGGAAGTCGATATCACGAACGAAGGTGATTCGACGTCAGTTGTCCAGAGTACAGTAGGCGACAAACAATCCTCGCGCCCTTCCATCGCATCTATTGGCCTGGGCACTGCTGCTGCTCGAGCAGCGGCTTTCGCTTCAAATGAGGAGAGGGAGATGACGCGTTTGGTAGCTACGGCCGTTAACATAACTCTGCAAAAGTTCGAAATCAAGCTGGCGCAGTTTTCTGAACTGGAGAAGATTGTTGAAGCTGAGCGCAGAGATTTGGAGCAAGGTCGTCAGCAACTCTTCCTTGATCGTATGGCGCTTAAAAAAAGGATTAAGGAAGTTCAAGAGCTTCTTAAGAATGCCTCCTTGGCGGGACTGGAGGAGGGAGCTGCAATGGTGCTCGATGCGGAAACAGTTGGTATAGCGGAACGATATGAATTCCAGCAACCACCTGCTGAACAAGCGAGAAGCGTTCGGCCTCCAAGCACGCAGGAGGATGATTACAAAACATTTTCTCTATGAAAATTGAATAAAGGAATGGTGATATGAGGTCAGGGATAAAACTGCATTCATCTAGTAGGTTGCTTAGGGATAATTTCCTTTTCCCCTCGGCTCCCTCCTCTCTCCACCAACGGCGCAACGTATCTTGGATAGGTTTCTTATGTTTTATGCCTTCAGTTATACACTTTGGTGGGGCGCTCTACAGTGGGTGGAGTTTGTTTTTTGTTCCATTTCCACCTTTCCTTTTCGAGGATCTTTCGCCTGTTCTGCCTTATGGATCTGGCAGAATGTCGACAGTAAACTTAATTTACAAACCATTTGCCCCCTAAATTATGCTAAAAAAAATGCATGGTTCGTACGTGAGAGGTTACTCGGTTTTTTTGTTGACTGAAAGGTGATATCGATTTCCTTTACCCTTTTTCCTATAGGTGTATGGTGTACAATTTGCTTCCACAATCGAATTTCGTTAATGTAAATGTTTTCCCCCATTTTTCTTTGCCCAGCTGGAAGATCAGGGTCTGGTCCTTTCTGACCTAACCCGGCTTTCCTCTTATGTTCTTCAGTTCCCAAATTGTCTTCTCTATTGTATTTGTAATGTTAGAAATAAAGATGATTGAAGATGTTCTTCGGCATTCTTACACCTATCTACCATGCTTGTCTCCTTGTTGGCGGGTATGGGTAGATCTCAATGCTACCTATCGTTCGATATTTGAACTTCGTGTTAGAGATTGACGCCTTCAGCGGGACAGGGACATATCTCCTGCAGCAAAAAGACAACTAACTAAATATTTTAACCAACGTTACGAGCCTGTGAAGGCGGATCTTATTATCACTAGCGACGAGATAGAGAAAGACGCCGATTCTTTTCGAAGGACTGAGAGGATTCTAGATCCTTAAGACGAAAGGAAATCTAGGGATATCCTGGCCCAAGAAGGCATGTTAAGAGCAATCAGAATCCTTAGCCATCTATATAACGTCACTGTATGTTATCCTCTGGAAGTTAAATGTAAGGTTATCTTCACAACCTAATTATAAAGCCGTGACGAATCTATGACAACACCGATCCTAAAACGCTTGTAAGTTCACCCACTGACATCATTCTCTGTATATTTCAGCCACTGCAGTAAAACGGCGAAATCAGAATTTCCCTTCAGTGAGAGTCGAATATGAAAGAAAAGCATACCGCGACTATTTCAAGAATTTGGAGAATCATCGATCGCACAGACAAGTCAATCTAAAGGAAAAATTTCCTTTACAGGCTCACCCGCATACGTTACGAGCGAAAGGAAACCTTCAAGCAACCTCCGAAAAATCTCAGCGACACACTCAGAACAACAATATTGAAAGGATTCACGATACCAATTTCAATATGACGGAGCTAGACTTCTCATGCTGTGGAAAATTTTCAGGGGAGAATGGACAGTTCGTAAACCGCTGGCTTCCCATGCTGGAATGGGCACTGAGACAATATAAGGTGGATGGAGAAGTCCCACCGGAGCTACTCCTCCCAGCAATTAATGTCCTTCTTACCGGACAAGCTGAAGAATGGATAAAGCGGAATCCTGCGATTGCCGGGCTCCTCGAGAACCCTACTGTGGACAGCAAGAAAACATTCCTGGAAGCTTTTAGGAAACAATTTCCGCAACGGTTCACCGGATCGTGCCCTGGAGGACTGAGGCTTTCACAGAGGAAGCAAGAGACTCTTGCAGATTATTATCAGACTGGGTTGAAGGTAATGGGGACTATGCATGTCGTGGACCATGTTGTAAAAGATGGAGTTTTATGGTGGCGGCAGAATTCACTTGTGCTCGATGCCTTTGTCAACAACTGGATTCATGGAATCGCTAAGGCTGGGACCAGGAGTCGGCTTATCGAGGTCAAGAGTGAGCTGACTACTCTGAAGAAGGCTTACCAGAGGGCGGTTGATATCGAGGAAGCAGAAAAGGGAATTGATGTACATAGTTGAGGTAAAATATTGATGTGATATTAATAATTTCGTAATACACATATTTTTTTTAAGGGAAGATAATTATATCAGTTTTCGTTTCCAAGGTTATTAGTGCGATGATAGGTACCTGTACTTGTATATTACTCCCGGATTTCGACTGTTTATACAGATGACAAACCACAAATCTTGCATTTAAACAGCCAAAAGAAAACCAAGCCAAATACCAAGTTCATTAAAATATCCGCTATCCAATCCTCCGCTTCTTTTTTCGATTCTCGGACAATTCGTCATCAACAAAGGCTATGTCCGGACCGTATTCTTCCCATTCGCTCCGATACAAAACACGATCTCGCCAGTCTATCAGGTCTTGTTTCCTTTTCCGAGTCCCGGATGGTCTTGGAGGAGTTGATTTGGCATCTTTCTCCATACCTATGTCGTAATCTTCATGCTCAGGGAAGAGGGATCGTGGGGGAGATAGGCTGATTTCCCTCAAGAGTCGAAGTTCTTCACCACGACTGTATTTTTTATCCAAGGCCGCAGCGTGCACTTCTTCCGGATCAGATAGATGCTCTTCATCACCGGATGTGGAAATGTTTGATGAATGGTGGGTTGATGCTGCGGACGCGGAGGAAGCATCATCAGAAAGCCCACCAGCATCTGAGATAGAGTTGTTTTCGGAAACAGCCACTGATTGGGCAACGCTGTTGCTACGGGATGTCCTTGATCTCGGGGCTTCAAGGGATAGTTCTTCCTCAACCTCGTCATAGGTAAGAGGAGTCGGCTTAAAACCTTTGCGATGCCGTATGTCCTCAACGTTCAAATTATGACGTCGTGCCGCACCCATCCAAAATTGTCGGGAATTGTGGCTCATTTTCAATACGTCCAATGCTGCTCCTACATCCGCCCGTCTCACCAGCTTTCCGCGTTGGTAACCACCACGTTCGAGGGCCCGTATGCGTGACATTGAAAAAAAGATGGCAGATTGTATCAAGCGGCGTGTGATACTGATAGCTAGGGCATAGAAGTCGGCAAATGCTTCGCAAGTCAAGGATGGGGTTTCTTTGTCCACTCTGAGATTGTACCAATTATCCTCGATGTGACTTTTACCAGAATTCATGAATATCCGTTCTGAAAGCAGAATCCAGTTCCCCACATTGAGCAGATGTGCAGTGGCAAGTATGCTTGGTGGTGGGTGTAGGGTGTTAGCAAGGTCATCATCATCATTGCCTGAGCCGTCCCTTTCCTCATCTAATCGATCCTCAACCAGCGCTGCGACATGGCGGTCAACAAGCCACATATCCCCGTATTTCTGCCTTCCGACAGTATTTTCACCTTTCTCATCGAGTCGAGACAATGCCAGTGCATTTTCTTCCAAAGCCTGGCAGCACTCCTCGCTAATTTCTGCCGCAGCGGGCACATCTGAGAGAATATGGTTCTTGCTAAAACGTTCCATGAGTTGTTGACGCTCTAGAGCTTCATGTAGGGTCTCGAGATAAGCCTGTATTTCCATGACAGTTTTTGATTCAAAATGTGAAGCTATTTCCCGTATCCCATTTTTGCCCTTCTTTTCAAGGGCGTTGAATAATGTCTCCTTTTCTTGGGAGCTCCAGGTAACCACCCCGATTTGTGATGGGGCACATACTGGCTTATTCGCTTCTGCGCTTCCATCAAACGTGCCGTTTACAACCTCATTGAAGAGCTTAGCATACTTTTCCGTATGGAGCTTCCTATTAGGTTGAAGGCCGTTTGCCCGCGACTGTAAGCGATTGGTCGAAGGACGATTCGAATGAGTTTTAGGGGGACTTTTCAACCCCGGACTTGACGCAAGATTAAGTTTCTGCAGTGGAGGAAACGATGCAGTAAATCCAGTGGGAGAAATCTCATGCTCAAAGTAGTCATTATCGGACGAGTCATCTTCTTCGTCCGGGTCGTAGACACTGGTTGAACTGCCCATCGTTGAGAATAGTTATCAGTGGAAAACCCCACCGTTGGATAACATGCCCTGAACGCCTTCGAGGAAATGCTAATAGCGACAACATGACACCCTCAACTAAGATATAAAATGCAATAATCGTCAAGTCATGAGCGAACGGAAAACTTCTGCCGGTGGATATGGAGATTTTTGAGAGTTGCGATTTTTTTGAGAAACTATATGAACTAACGTAACGAGATGTTTGCAATGTTTGCAATGTTTGCAGTGTTTGCTTCGGTAAACATCTCCAGAGAAACAACGATGTTGAATTCCAACCACGAACGAACGACATCTATTTGGATATATTAGCTCTCGTGGAAGATGCGCTGGTTGACGAGATGCATATGTGAATTCAAGTGTGCGACTGCCTATGGGAATTATCTTCTTCGCCGTCGAAATCTTTCCTCCGTCTCTGCTGCCGCCTCCAATAACCAGTCATGTAGCTCTAAACTACCATCCTCCGATTTTCGTCTTCGCAGCTACCAAGAGGAATGCATTCAATCTGTCCTCTCGTATTTAAAGAAGGGTCACAAGAGACTAGGTGTTTCGCTGGCAACGGGCAGTGGGAAGACAGTGAGAGACCACTTCACATATCCTTTAGCTCGTTGCTAACCGGAGCTGCACGCAGGTTGTTTTTACCCAGCTGATTGATCGCATTCCACCACGCAATAACATCGCGAAGAAAACGCTTATCATAGTCCATCGAAAAGAACTGGTCGAACAGGCAGCAAAGCATTGCATGCTGGCATATCCAGAGAAGACTATTGAGATTGAAATGGGAAACTGCCATGCAACAGGCACGGCGGAAATAACAATTGCCTCTATCCGAAGCCTCCTTTCAAAGGGGCGTATTGAAAAGTTTGACCCTGAAAGATATAAGCTTATCTTGGTGGATGAAGCGCACCACATAGTGGCCCCATCGTACAGGGAGGTGCTTGAATATTTTGGACTCAATGAAGTGTCCGAAGGGTCTCCGGCGCTTGTCGGCGTGTCGGCAACCTTCTCCCGGTTTGATGGCCTCAAACTAGGGACTGCAATTGACCATATCGTATATCATAAAGATTACATCGACATGATTGGGGAAAGGTGGCTTGCGGATGCTGTCTTCACTACAGTGAATTCCAGAGCGGACCTATCGAATGTTGCTGATGCGCCCAATGGGGATTTTCAGACAGGCCAACTTTCAGCCGCAGTTAATACTGCCACAGTAAATGATATTACCGTCCGAGCCTGGCTCTCCAGGGCGAGTGATAGGAAATCTACTCTTGTTTTTGGAGTGGACATTGACCATGTTAAGTGCCTTACGGATACATTTCGCAGATTTGGTATTGATGCAAGATATATTACTAGTCAAACCCGGAAGAATTTGAGGACCGAAGAACTGGAAGCTTTTCGGAACCAAGAATATCCGGTTTTAGTAAACTGTGGTCTGTTTACAGAGGGAACAGATATCCCTAATATTGACTGCGTCCTTCTTGCTCGGCCGACAAGATCCAAAAATCTTTTGATTCAAATGATTGGGAGGGGTTTGAGGCTACACCCAGGAAAAGAGAACTGTCATATAATTGACATGGTTGCATCTCTCAATACCGGCGTTACAACTACACCTACCTTGTTTGGTCTTCACCCAGATGAGGGACTTGATGAGACCAAGATGGAAGACATCGACAAACTCAAAGACCGCGAGGGTGGTGGCATGAATTCTAAACCGAAGTCTTTTGGGATTTCAGCAGATAAATTAATCGTTGATTTTACTCATTATGACTCTGTGCATGATTTACTCCAGGATACTTCGGGCGAAGAGCGTATTCGCTCGATAAGCAAGAATGCTTGGGTTTCAGTTAGTCCTAATCGATACGTTCTAAACGCCCCCTCTGGAAGAATCATAATTACCAAGAACGACAAAGGCTTGTATTCGGTATCTCATGTCAGAGCCCTGCCCCAGACTGCTACATCGAAAAGTCCATTCAGTCGGCCTCGAGAAATTGCGTCGTCACTTGAACTGGCGCATGCGGTCCACGCGGCTGATACCCTAGCTAGTCGGATTTTTCTACCGGTTTTTGTAGCGTTATGGCAGCCGTGGAGAAGGAAGAATGCTAGCCATGCTCAAGTTGCCTTTCTCAACAAGCATCTTCCCATGGATAGTCAGATTGAATTTGGGGAAATCACCAAAGGAGACGCGGCTGATATGATCACCAAGGTCAAACATGGGGCAAGGGGGCAGTTCAAGAAGATCATGGCCGCTAAACGTCGATTGAGTCGAGAACAATCGAAGGAATCCAGAATGGAAGAGTTGAAGAGCAGAGAAGAAGTAAAAGTTGGTCCGCTCAATTAGACGAGTTCTGACTGGCGTTATCTTTTTCGTTTATATATTTTGT
The DNA here is from genome assembly GCF_000150705.2 of Paracoccidioides lutzii. Lineage (NCBI taxonomy): Eukaryota > Fungi > Ascomycota > Eurotiomycetes > Onygenales > Ajellomycetaceae > Paracoccidioides > Paracoccidioides lutzii. The sequence continues at coordinate 629,970 of NW_015440947.1, read as the reverse complement.
GCTGATACCCATGTATGATATGTATTGTTAGATTAAACAGGCATGTAATAGTTTATTTTTACTTTTCCGGATTTTCCAGGCCCATCTATGAATGGAACAAATGTACTGCGCCTTACAGGATTCACATGTTACATTCAAGGAGGCAGGAATTTTGCTGCAAACACAAGAAAACCAGGCCATAATAGCGAAGGACGAGAGAATTGAAGGTATATTGAAAATTATATAACTATACATATATATTCCTTTGAAAAGAAGTTGTCGTTGCTGGTTACGCCGTTCAGAAGCGGAGGGACTCGATATCCGCAGTGGTCCGTGCGCAGATTACCAAATGTCTGACACTTCCGCCGTCATTAGTTCTTCATCCATCTCGACCGCTTTACCCCTTTTCTTGCTTCTCCTCCCCTCCGCGCCACTCTCCTTCCCCCCCTCTTCGCGCTCTCTTCGCGCTCTCTAGTTTATCTGTCTTTCTGCCAATTCCGTGGGTCTGTGCTCTGTTTTGATTGAGTCGCGGATGAGTGCGCGTCCTTCAAATGCAGAGGCGCCTCTCTGGCTCACCTAAGTCCCACCACCAACCTAAGATGATTGATGCTGGGCTCGCGACAAGAAATGGACCTCCTATTGATGATACTTGTCAATTCTTTGGCCCTCAGATAAATCAGCGAAGTTTATGCGGCGAAGAGGAATCCAGTCCGTTGCAGCTGACCGCTTCTGAACTTCCTGGACCTAGGGCCGGGACTCTCAAAACGACTCACTCGAGCCGCACGACTCCAGAAAAAATCACCATGCCATTTGAATCCCAAATCTTTTCGTCAACTACAGACAGCTCGATGGAGGAACAAAGGATCAGGCGATCCCGGATGCGAAGTCCGTGGTCATGTTCTCTTTTGATGTTGTCGTTAACAGTTCTCAGCGCTGTCGCATTTTTTGGGATTGTCCACTCCTACATGACCCGCCAGATTGACCCGCAAGGGTGCAAGACACCGCGAATGATGCCGACGTATATTAAGCTTATTGGATTCGATACTGAACATACTCGTTTTGCAAGCAAATACGGTCTCTACCTTTATCGGGAGCGCACCGTCGATGAGTACACTGAACAGGATATTGGGGTATGGAGATATTAGTTTTAGCAATCCTGAACCGAGATATTTTGGAAATCAATCGATGCTAACGACTGGAGTAGCTTAGGGGTGTGCCAGTATTATTCCTACCCGGAAACGCTGGTAGCTACAGACAAGGGCGGTCTCTAGCTTCGGAAGCCTCTTTATATTTCCGAGATGTGATAAAACATGACCAGGAAAAATTAAATGCGGGAACCCGAAGCTTGGATTTCTTTATGGCTGATTTCAACGAGGATATGGCGGCTTTTCATGGACAAACGTTACTTGATCAGGCTGAATACGTGAACGAAGCCCTAGCTTATATACTCTCTCTTTATCACGACCCCAAACGCCCTGGAAGAGACCAAAACCTCCCGGACCCTAGCTCTGTGATCCTCATTGGCCATTCAATGGGTGGAATAGTGGCTCGTACGGTACTTACAATGTCGAATTACCAGGCGAATTCGGTAAACACAATCATCACAATGTCGACCCCCCATGCGCGACCTCCGGTATCGTTCGACGCAGATGTAGTTCGCACCTACAAGCAGATAAATGGCTATTGGCGTGAAGCATATTCTCAGAAATGGGCAAACAATAATCCACTGTGGCATGTAACTCTCATCTCTATCGCTGGAGGTGGTGGGGATTCAATTGTTCCTTCCGACTATACAAGCCTGTCATCTCTTGTTCCAGCAACCCACGGATTTACCGTATTTACATCAACTATCCCCAATGTTTGGACTGGGATGGATCATCTATCGATTGCTTGGTGTGACTCGTTCCGCCAGGTGATCATTCGCTCACTTTTTGATATTGTGGATGTTAGACGCTCATCCCAAACCAAACAAAGAGCCGAAAGAATGAGCGTGTTTAAGAAGTGGTATCTCACCGGAATGGAAACCATTGCCGAAAGGGCTTTACCACAGAAAGGTTAGTTTTCCGTTAATTTATGGTACTTGAATATTCTCATGCTTACTTTCCCTCCAGATCCGACCACTCTCTTGACTTTAGAAGATAATACGAATTCGATTCTTTCTCAAGGGCAGCGACTTGTTTTGCGCAATTTCGGTAAACGTAAAGCACCAGAAGCTTATCTTCTTCCAGTTCCTCCCCAAGGCGCCCCAGGAAAAAAGTTTACCCTTCTAACCGATCAAATAATCGATGCTCCTGGCGGTAATGGGAAACTGGAAGTGCTGTTTTGTAGCGTGTTTCCTTTACGAGCTGGGCATTCGGTTGCCCAACTCTCCTTAAACATGGATCTTTCCGGCGGTAGCGCAGGATCTACTCGGCTGGCTTGCAAAGGTGCTGTTGAAGACATAATCAATCTCCCTGCATCGACACGCTCATCGAAGTTCGCCTTCGATGATACTCCTCCGTTTTCATATTTACAGTACGATTTGCAGGACCTTGTGGAGCACCAATTTGTAGCAGTTGTTGACAAGGCTACCATGCCTTCTTCTGGTTGGGTTGTTGCAGAATTTTCTGACAGTTCTGATGCTGTCATCCAAACAAGGGTCGGTCTCGGTCGCCTGCTGGGTGCTGGACTTAATATTCGACTTCCCGCAGAACGACCCATGCTTACTGAGGTGAAAATACCTGCGCTGCACTCAAGCCTTTTAGCTTATAAGCTGAAGGTCGGCAAACAACCTTGTGGCGAGAGTGCAGAACTTTTCACACCTCTGCTGCGACAGTATATCTCGGAACCACACGAATCGAAATATTTTGTCAATGTCAAGGAAGCCGATATCAATTTGCATGGGGTTGCTCCATACATGCCTCCGCATCTCCTGGAAGGGAATTCTGTCTGCGGAGTTTCGTTCCAGCTGTGGTCTGACCCAAGCTGCCACGCCTCAATGGAACTTTCGTTGCATGTAGATTTCCTTGGTAGTATGGGGAAGCTCACCATGCGGTACCGCACGGTATTTGCTGCCCTCCCGCTCCTGGTGATTGCGCTCGTTCTCAAAAAGCAGTTCCAGGTATATGACACAACAGGTTTGTTCACAGTCATTTCAAACAGTTTTAATTCAAATTCTTACTTTATTAGGCGTTTTTATTCCCTTCTCAGAAGCCCTAGACCGTTGTCTTCGATTCTCATTACCAATCGTATTCCTTGTGCTGTCGTTTGTTGCAACGTCTCTAGCAACATCGAGCTCGAGGGTAGACAACAAGAAGGACTTATATGATTGGCGATCGAATGCCACTGAATCCGTCATAGATTTCACGAGAAACGATTTACTCTTGGGCTCTCAAGATATCTTTTTCTGGTTTTTGATTCCGTTATTTGGCATCATTAGCATTGGATTTTGTGTTGTGGTAAATTATGTTGTTATGGTTGTGATATATGCGCTCTCTACAATCCGTAGAGTTTTGACGACACGTCGGGGATACATAAAACACGATGACCCAAGGTAAATAAACTCATATTTGGGCATGGCATAGACGTATTACTGACTCATGTTAGACCCACTGCGATATACCCTTCGCTCTCCCCGAGGCAAAGGATTATTAACACCGCCGTTTTATTATGTTTCGTTGCAACAATTATTCCATATCAGTTCGCGTATATAGTAGCGTGCATTGTACAGCTAGCGACCTGCATACAGACATACCAGTTTGCAAATGAGACGGTAAGTCATGAATTAATCTCGTGTGCCTTTTACATCTGCAGCTCGTGATTAGCTGATTTTGATAAATGAGAGCAGAAATCGACCTCGCATTATAGTTTCTATAATTATGTCCATTCAATCTTCATTCTCATGTTGTGGATACTTCCTGTTCATGTCCTCGTGTTCGCAGTTTGGGTTCATAACCTTTCTGTCCACTGGTGGACGCCATTCCCTTCTCATCATAATGTCTTATCTATAATGCCATTTATGCTTCTTGTGGAGACCCTTACAAATGGGAATATGATACCGAGAATAACGTCAAGGTACGTTTTTCTTAGATTGTGCCCCTGGGCATTGGTGTGCTCTCTCATTCAAAGCTTTTCTCAACGCTAAACTCAACATTGTCTTTCCCTTATAGACTGCGACTTATCACATCCATCCTATTCCTTATCTTCGCCGCATATGCGGCGCTTTACGGCGTGACATATGCGTATCTCCTCCACCATATTGCGAATATAGTCACTGCGTGGCTAGTTGGCGTACATCTCAGCAACAGCGGGTTTTCGCTTCGAAATCTAAACCAAGCACTCGAGGGTTCGGGTTTTGGTGATGACGAACCCCCAAAAGTGGACGGTCACGTTAAAAAACTCCCATAGGAAGCTATTTTTTGGAACTTTCATCCTCCTTTTATCATGCTTTCTAAATGAACAGCTGGCGTTGATGGCGTCCTTGATTTTTTAAAACTTCTTTTCACCCCCGCGCACGTGTGATGGTTATCATTATTATATCTATTTGGCGTTGCAATTGTTTCTATTCTTGTGTTTTTCTATTTGTTGTACGAGGGATGATATCCCAACTAGACTCCGCATTAACATTTTTGCCTATTTTTTTTCTCCATCCCGTACGCATTTATATTCCCCAATCTTTTTCGTTTTCTTTTTGCTTGTTACTTTTAGAGGTCGCTATATATTTTATGAGTGGACATGTTGTAGAGCTGGTCGTGTTGTCAATTTCTAAACTCCGGTGGTGCAGAACGTTACCTGTTTCCTTAAATGTCTTTAATAACTCCGCCTGTTCCTGTATTTTGTGTTTTTTTTTTCATTTTCACTTCAATTCACCAACCTTTCGACCTGATACAGATACCAGCTGAAGGATAAGAGCTCCCATGGAAGGTCACACTTTGTCCAGCCGCGGGCTGGATGGTGACTACTTCCATTCATTATCCTTATCGGCATTATGCTTTTTTTCACCTGCTGGATACTTTATATTACGGCGTCCCTTTTTTATCCACACACATGACCATCTGCTCAAGAAACCAGGCGTGTTAGGGAGCGTTCATGTACAGACGAACGATAAATAAGTGGAAAGGGGTTATGAATTCAGCCTATCTGCTCCTGTGGCAACCGCTTCTGGTTTGCCCTCCACTCTATATACTTATTGTCTTGTCAAGGTAGATGAGCACCTTTGTATTTTCACATATTTCTACTCCGATGAAGGCATACACAATAGAGCGTTCGACGTCATCTCTCAATATGTGAATAGGGCTTCCTTGTTTTTCCATACTCTGGATGAGTTATAAATTTTCTACCTTTTTGAATTTTTAATGCTAGAGCTTGGAAAATATTGTTTCTGATAGAATGGCTAAGAGGTCACCACTTGAAATCTGGGGAAGCGGCTATAAATGGACTTGGAGGGAACGTTGATATGCATTCAACATCCGTTTATGCTATTCTTAGTCGATACTTATAAACTCTTCTGGCAGAACTTGGGGGGTTTGAGGTGTCAATTAGGAGTTATGACAGGGGTGGATCGAAGAGAACTAGTTAGTTATAGGGTTCGGCCCGGAGGTGGGACGGAAGAGCTCTACCCAAGAGAAAGGATCCAAATAACAAGAATAATGCGGAAAATCGGTAAAGAAGAAGATACCACAGGAGAGTTCGTTATTTTCATTATTTCTGATAGCTAGTGGGTGCAATTCCCCACGGGTTTTCCCCAATAACAAGAAAACATAGAGTAAACACAAACTAGGAAAATATAAACATGCAGAGGGGAAACATAGGTATCATGTGAAACATAGAAAACAAAGTCAAGCAGGCAGGTATTATGTGCCATATGCAATTTGTAACAAAAGAAGATAAAAGACAAATAATTGAGGGGTCGTACTTAAGAATCCATAAAGTCATAAAAACAAATGCACAGACGCCGAAATAAAAGAAGCAGAGTTAAAACATGCTTAACTCGTCAATGTCACCTTCTCATTCAACCACTTCTCCCCACCCCCTTTAATAATTTCTTCAAAAATCCATTCCCCGACATCTGCCCGCTGAATCCCAAGTCCAACAGCAGGCTCCTTTTCCGTCCCGACCTTCAGAGTCTTCCACCCCTTCCCACTGCTGATGGAATGATCACCACCCAACAGGGTCGGGCGCACGGAAACAGCACCTCTCAGAAGTCGTCCGGAGGGCGAATCGGGCCCTCCAAAGGCGAGTTGTTCCATCTTCTTCTTGTCCTCGTGTGGAACAGCGAGGAGGTGGTAGAGTGGGCGGAGCATGAAGGCCACATCATTTGGCCCGGACGAAATGCCCGTGGAAGAGACGATCACTAAAATGGGCTTTGGCTGCTGCTCAGTTGCCGTGGATGGCTGGAGGGCTTCTAGGGCGGATAGAATGGATTTTGTTGCTGATTCGCAGATGTTTGGCTGGTCGATTGTAAGGGGTTTTGTGAGTGAGGCTTGGAATTTGGGAGTTGCACCCAGCCCGCTTATTATCGTTGAGACAACCTTGCCATTGTTACTCTCTGGGGAGAGAGTGCGTTTGATAGCTTCGACGTCTCCTGCGTCGCCTTGGATGATTGTTAAGTTGGCATCAATGGTTGCTTGGTCGAGCCCTTGAGAGAGGAGAAGGGTTTGCAGTCTTGACGGGGTTCGAGCAAGGGCGCTGGCTTTGTATCTGTTCTTCAGAGCATAAGTTAAACAGGCATTGGCACAGCCGCCCGTTGCACCGAAGAAAGCAAGATTTATCAAAGACATTGCGTTTTTGAGAATGGGGTGAAAGATGAAAGATGTTTGGAATTGATATTAAGATCTCTTTGCGTATTCGCGTACTTCGAGAAACTGGTCGAACAAGAAAAGGGAGAAGAACTGTAATGGGGCATTTGGTAAATAGAGATTCTGAAGGCGGACTACAGCTGCTAGATGCGCGCGAATATCATTTCCAATGGGAATGCAACGGGTTTATATCCACCTAGGCTGCCAGCTTAGTTGCAATGCCGTTATTTGGGTTTACAACTCGGGGAGCTGGCGACAGTCGACTCCGGATACAAGCCCTGTGGCTGGGCCCTATGGATTCTGGACTATACAGACGATCACGGCACATTATTAGCACGGCCGAAACGTCTCGACAAGGCCGAACCTACTACCTAACTAATCCATGAAGGGCAGAGCGGCGGAATAATAATCTCACCGGTCGAGTGGTTTGGAGGATTCCAAGACTCCAATCCATCCAAGGTTTGAAGTTTGCCCGAGCTGGAAAAAGGGGCAGGGGAGTGAAGGGCAAACGGCAGACGGGGATTTCCAAGAGATAATCTTGAAGCCTGAAATTGGGTGGATAACTAGTCAACTATCAACACCTCCCATTGATTCCTCTGGGGAGTAGTTATATAGTTACTTGGGTATGTACCTGGGTAGCTTGTATACACTGTTGGTGAACCCTCTGGTTATTGTCTTCTGTGAAACAGAATATTTCGTGTCACTCGTTCTCGGCAAGCGCTTCGTGTGCCTGTCCAACCTTTCTAATGGACAATGTGGATATCATGGAAACGAGATTCATAAAATGAAACAAAGAATCCAGTTCAGTGGGCGTCATGTATGATATCATAGGCACATCGTGAAAGTATCGATACCCGACGCGTCGGCTGGCTCTGGACCTTTGGAGCTGCGAAACTCCATGCTTCACGGATAGCGGCAGATGCGGCTTTCCCTTATAGCCCTATGTGTGATGCATGAAGATGGTGGATTCCCAAACTTCAATGAGCTGCAGAGCAATATCCACGGCAGACACATAACTAAAAGAACTCTGTTGACTGCATGGAATTCCGGTGTGGCCAGTTGGACCCGAGATGATTAAACGGACCTTAGGACCGATTTGTGGTGAGGTTCCCTCATACTCCCATCCAGCCTGAGGGAACTGGGCTGGACTACTCCGTACTTGGGACTGAAGCCAAGGAGAAGCTCCATCCAGATGGGTTTAAATATTAATAAACTGTGCACTCCGTCGTGGAAGATCAGATCACTTGGACCAAATGGAGATTGAGACAGACCCCTGGTTCAGTTACCCTCAGTTCCAAATTAGCCTGAGAATATGGGACATTCATCGAGTGGACTAGATAGCTATGGGTAACTAATCACGCAGGACCGTTTGTGTCATTTTGATGAAGAAAACTCATCCTCGGTTGTTGGAGTGAGCGTCTCTGCGCTCATTGCATAGCAACATTCTTGCAGTTAGTTCATCGCGAAGATTGAATTAATGCCCGCAACTGTGAGAGGATGATATATGGCGGAGTTTTGCTCTGAACAGGTAATCACACAACGCAGATTAATTGGAAATAGTCCGTGTCGAAAACAATACACTCAGAGTACCTAATAATGTCATTTTTATTATTAATACCGAATCCAATAAACATGGACAGACCACCGAATCCACAGCGAACAAGGGGCGTGGGAAAACACCCTCTATCTGTTAAACCTTGCCTTTTCATAAATGGGCACTCCCTAGTCCATTTAGCGCCAGCAGGTAATATTATAACAAGAGAAAAGAACAAAAAAAAATATTATATATTATTGAAGATAGCCTTCAGTGATGATGTTTTCTGTTTTATCTTCCCCCCCCGGGGCGGCTCTAAACTCCGGAACGGTCTTGCTGAAACAACGCCCTGCTTGAGATGTAATCCCTCCATTGTCGGCAGGTAGTTTCCCACTCGGGACGGATGTTAAGCGCGGATAAAATATTTGAACCGCGTTCAAGGAATTGAACGGCGAGACCCTCGTGGGCATGCCAGGCCTACGGGAATTTCGTTAGTAAAGATAAAATTCGTGCAAAGAGCAGGACAAAACGCAGATTAACTGAAAAAAGAAAGGACCCCGCTTACAATATGACAATGCGCCAACCATGCACCAGGGTTATCTGTTGGAAATGCAATAGCTAGCCACCCGAGGTCAGGTAACATGGCGACATCCCGACGTGGTGGATTGGTGAAATTGAGTACGTTAGGTCCTGGAAAGTCCCCAACTCCAGTGCCGAGAATAGAGAAGTCGTGCCCGTGCAAATGGATGGGGTGTGGGACGTTGACGATGCTCCCGAAAGCAGCCTGGATAATCCAGTATGTCCACTATATATCAAGCCGTTAGCTATAAACTGATAGAGTAGTTTACTAACACTAGAAAGGAAAAGAAAGATAAAACGGGGGATGTGGGGATGTGGGGATGAAGCGGGGTAAACATACTACATTATGTTCCGGTAGCTCAATAAGGTTCAATTTCCTTGGGTAGCTAGTATTGCCGTCAAGGACGTATTGAAGTGTAGGATACTCCCAGTCTGTTTCAATCGGGATTCCATTTATTCTCCAGTGGACGAAATTATTCCCGGGTGAACTATATTCGCTCTCAAAGGTCACATTGAGATCTTTAACGTGTTGGATGAAATGGGCAGAGGGGACGTTGATCGGAACGAATGGAACAAGCCCTTGCTCGTCAGTACAGCTTTGCGTGTAATTGCTGGCGATTGATGTGGGCAGCGCTTTCTCGTCAGCACCTTCGTATCTAAAGATACTTCTAATCCTGCCATTCATTGCGTTTAGGCCACATCCCTGTTGAACTTCGGCTCTAAACCAGTAATTGCCGATGTCTTGATCAGCGTGAATAATCACATCGTAGCGCTGGCCTGTTGTCTCGTTAGAGGGATGGGATTGATAGGTGAGGAATTATTGAGTGGATCTATGTGAACATACCAATTCCAATAAACAACCAGTCCGCCTGGTATGGGACGATCGGAACAAAGTCGCTTGAAATCACCGTGAAAGTGTGATTGTCCAGATGGACTTTGAAGTAGTTGTCCACCGACGTATTTATCAATCGTAACCGGTACGACTTCCCCTTCTTTATTGTGTTCTGGTGGTAACTACCTCCGCCTTTTGCATTCACCATTGTCCCATTTAAAAGGCCATTTTCAGCAATGGGAGGAATGCCAATGAGTGCGTTCTGCCACGCCGTTCGGTAATACCAATCTTGAATCGGCATTGTTCCAAGGTCGATATCGTAATTGGCAGTTGCTGGACCGTCAATTATGATTGGACCCAAAACACCATCCCCGTACCTACACAACCCGATTTAAAACAATGCTATTCGACAAGTTGAATTTAGGAGGCAGGAAACTCACTGTACAGTATGATGGCTATGATACCACGATGTTCCGTACTGGGTACATTTAAATTCGTATGTTTTTGTAGCCCCGGGAGCGATAGGGCCTATGCATCGGGAGTTAGCCTGCGGTGGAACTTAAACGGTGGTCATAGGCAGTACATACATTCTGTGACCCCGTTTGTGCCATCTTGATGACTTGTATACTTCTGCCGAATTCCGTGCCAATGTATGCTTGTTCTGCACGAAGCAGGCAACGATAAGTAAAAGTTGATGTCAGTCAGGTCAACAAAAAGTTGTTAAATAGGCATTACTACCCACCCATTATTTTGTAGGCTATTTTTCACATGAATTCGAAGAGTGTCCCCCCAGTCTGCGGATAGTTAGAGATATAGCTTGTTACCAGCAGATAATGTTGAACATACTCGCCCGAATAATTGGACCAGGAAATTGTCCATTGACCGCCAAGACTAGCCTTTCGAAACCATCAGGGGCCATCGTCGTGTTGCTTATATCAAGATGATACTAATGACACCAAGGGTAAGCCATAAATCGATGCTGCATTTGACAATTGATGGGGCGTTGAACCTCCACGACTTTTCCAGTGTCTGGCCACTTGACACCGAAATTTGTGCTGATATCGAAGCCCTTACCCCAACAGGATCGCTTTGATGGGCTGTGTTTGCAATTTTTATCTCGCTTCCATCCAGGCGGGCCTTTCTCGGGGATGGGATCATAAGGGTCTGATTCAGCAACACATAATGTCGAAGCAAACAGTATCCAAAAGAAGGATATGATTATTGACAAGGATGACAATCTGTTCCTTTCCGGAATCATATCTTGGTGTAATAATAACGGCAAGCGAGGAAGAAAAGATCTAGATGAAAAACGACGTGGATAAATAAAGGAAATTTTCTAATACGCAAATAATTCCTGGGATACCAAGGGGCAAAATGTGTAAGATTTAATCCATGAGAAGCACATCAGAGAGGTTAAAACAGATAATAAATGGAGATTAAAAAGAAATAACTAAGAGGAAATGGCGTCCATAATGAACTTTTATATTATCACACGGGATTGAACTGTACAAAATAAATAAGCAGAAGAAATGACTGGGCCAAGTAAACATGGAGGGAAATTCTCATGATAGAACCAATGAGAAAAGTAGTGATTGAGTTGCACAGAATGTACGCAATCTACGAGGTCGAATAGGTGGTTCAGAAAAGGTAATGAGAAAAAAGAAGAATATCAGCCCCCGTTAGAATTGAAAGTGATTAACAGTCAAAATTCCCAGCTGGGGAAAAAGACACGAGGAGTAGAATCACACAAAGAGGGAGAAATCGTTGAGACATTGGAGCGATCAGAAATCCATATCAGGACATGTGAGACTTCTTTTGTTCGGTAGCTATACGAAGGACGACAACACACTGTGATGGGGTCGCTCGTCAAAGGCATGGCCATGCAGATGTCAAGAAATAGCATGAGCCAAAAGAGGATGGAATCGATACCACCCATGCTTGTGTCTCATAGAGGAGACAGGATGGGGTAAAAGTACTGTAACTTGAAATTTCCAAGGACAAGGAAATTTGAAATTCCTTCAAACTGGATTGCATTCCGCATTATGGGATAGTGTTCTAGCCCATGGAATGGTTCGATTGAACATCAACATCAAAACACCGTCTGGAAAGATGACATAACGGAGGTCCTTTCGTTAACTGCTGCCCCTCAATAGACAACTCAATGCCACTCGACTGAAAGGAGTAGAGTGGGACATGTACGAGGCAAGATCGCATGGAAAGTTAGACACAAAGTTCGAGTTCGACCGCCATGAAACAAGAGCTGGGTGAAAATGATCTGAATCGGTAGAAGGAATTCGTCGAGCAGACAAATCCGAAAATGCATTTCAAGCTCCAAGTGTTGCGGGGGTGGAACGGGAGTCAGGGCAACCGACCAGGACTGTTTTGGACCTCCACAAAAATCGGACAAGGAAGCGCAACAGGTAACCAGGCTGGTTGCACGTACAGCACGAAACTGGTCCCACGAGCTGAGGACGTAGGGCCCGTGTTATTCGCACGATTATTTCAAATTCATCGAAATATTTCTCCCGTATCCATGGCAACAATAAAATAACCCCAGTGGCAGAGCGGCTATCCTGTGGCACAGTCGAGATTGGCGACAAGGGGAAACGGTTAATATTTTCGGAGTAACTAAGCACAATGTCGCTAAGAGCAGCTCTTTAAAATGTTCCCGAGAACAAAACTCCTGTCCAATTTGACATCAGGCTGGCCAAGGATCATCCCGTTCAACTTATCAGATACCAGCAATGTTTGGGGATAAATCTAAGGGACATATAGCCTTTGGCATATAAACACTCTGCATGTATACCTCGTATATGAAGAATGTGTTCAAAGTCGAGGAGTTACTATCATATTGACCGTGAGGATGATGGAAAATGTTATTACTTATTGTTTTGTATCAGACTCGAACTTCCTGAATGAGCCTCAAGATGAGCCTACGTGCATCATTTGGCCGTCAGCATATGGGATTTTTTATTCAACGACTCCTCCCTAAAGCTACGCCCTTGGTGCCCTGTCTCGTAAATCCAAGACATGTTGACATTTCAGTCTGGATGATGTTTAGGAGGATTGGTTACTTAGCTGGGAATTTGGATGACTTTCATGCCGCGTACCACAGACAGCAGCAGCAGCAGCAGCAGCAGCACCACCACCACCACCACCACTTGGGCGAGACCACAGTCTCACTCTTGAGGCTGGAAAGCCTGCTGTCTCACCGACATGCTTGGCGAAAAAACCTGGTCGACAAATGCCAACATTCCTGGGAAGAAATCTGGAGAGATTCTGTTTTCCCCGAATGTTGTGAGTGAAAATGATGCGATGATGTTGGACCGTTGGGATGCAAGGGTACAGGAACTGGAACCCACCGTATTATAGTGAAGTGTCAGCGGGCTTGGCTCGGCGCAACAGGATTTCCAATCTCCAGAGTCTCTTAGGGGTGCATCAACGTCCCGTATCTGGCTCGCACACGGAGGGGAACATACATTATCGAATACTTCCCCGAACACGACGGCATGTTAGCTGGCATAATAATTTGGTCCCTGAAAACACTCGTTTAGATGGGCGATACCAATGGCACTATGAAGAAAAGAGTAGTTATCCGATTCACTCCCCAGCATTTGTTTGTTGCTGACATCCGTTCTTCTGGAAATATCTCTGTTGGACGGGCCAATTCTCCAGAAAACTACCCTCTACTTCTTCTCCATTATGTGTACTTCGACAACTCTCATTGTTACCCTGTGGGGAAATTGTCCTCAAAAGAAACCTGCTAAGCTGGTCCGTCTTTGGGACGGTGCTTGTCTGTTCGGCTGCAATAACTTTGAAAAATACTTAGCCTACGCTTCCCCCCTATTTAACCTCCGGCATTGTCTGAATTCTTCTCCCGATTCCAAATCCTATGATAGGATGGAGTTCCCGTGCCCCAACTTCTCGGGCTCCGTCCGCGAATTCGTGATGCAGATCCCTAGTTACCTAAAAAGGTTCCTTGCTACCAACCCGAGAGTCAGAGACCAAACTGGAGCCTTGGGGCAGGGCATCTCTTGTTCCTCTGGATTCCGGAGTTTGTGGGGTTCTCCCACCCCTCTCGTTCGTGAAACTCCTTGGATTTATTTGATTTTCTGGGTATTTTACCCTGCAGTTCTTCTTTTGCCATATGGACATCTCCAGGACATCTCCAACGATGTAGCACCGTTTCTAAAAGCAAAAAGTGTGGGCAATTAATTTCATAAATTGCTCCAAAGAGAATTATCGAGCACAAATTGCGAATATGTGCAAGTTTGATCAGTATGTCCTGCTTGGCTATCTCGAAACTGGCTATCAGCTCATCACCCCATTCTCGAGCGGCTTGACAACCCCGCGTTTATTTTATTGTACCATGTATCCCGAGAAAGTTTCTTCTCATCCTGTGTTGGGTCTCTTCTAATCTGAAAGTGGGACCCAGTCCGCCTGTTTTATTTGACAGGATGATGCCTGGAACGAAATCTTGCTGTTTCGCTTGCAAGGGCCCTGCGCAAACACAGATGTCTCTGCCATCTCTCAAAATATTGATATATTTGCCAAGAATGCCACTCATGTATTCCAGATCATAATCTCCCCGGATTGACGGGAAGCAGGTTCTTTTGCAAACATATCAATTCACTTTTGCTCCGTGCTTGCATCATCTGCTCTCTCAGTCAGCACCATGGGAGCTATCCTAGGGAAGAGTTGGAGGAGTTGGAGAACCGGCCACTTGAAAAGCTCGCGAAACCGAAACAGGAACAAGGCTGTTGAGATGATCTACGTGAAGGCTGGTTTGAGCCCTGAAGATGCATCATTTCTCGCTGGTTTTACTGAAGAGCAGACTAAAAAAATGTGTCCGCAAGGTATTACCAGCAATTTATCCCTCCCCTTGCAAGGCTACACGCTTACTTGTGATTTCCACAGGTTGACTGGCGACTACCTCCAGCGTTGATGAACCTTTGCGCATATATTGACTGAGCAAATATTGGAGAGTTCCCTCTGCTCGTTAGACTTGATTGAAAACTCAAATTAATCAATTGATGAAGGTAATGCCCAAAATCGAGGGCCTTATGGACGACCTGGACATGTCCAGGACCCAGTAAAACATTGCCCTTGCCATATTTTTCGTCCCATACGTTCTTTTTAGAACGTATTCACTTATATATTCAAGTAATACCGTCGTGAATCCCTAACGCCTGAGCATTCGTACAGAGGTTCCCAGCAACCAAATTCCCGCGACCATCAATATATATTGTAATACTCACACTAGGCTGGGGTATTGTCATGACTCTCACATTTTCGCTGACAAGTTCCGCTGGCGCATGCCACCTATTGTTTCTGGGCAGCTGTGCGTTATCGTCGCCTCCTCCATCCTCTCCGCCAAAGTCAGCTGAAATCGAGGATCACATCGGTCTCTGCTTCTTCGCCGTGGTCCTGGCCTGTATTGGTTTCTACCCCATTCTCCCGGCCACAAATGCGTGGACACTCAACAATCTTGCTGGCGAAAGGAAACGAAGGAAACGCTCCATTGGCATCGCATTCATGATTTCCTTGGGAAACTGCGGAGGAATTCCCGGGATCGTTCATCTTCCTTGAGAAGGAAAAGCCAACATACACAACCGGCATTTTGGTGCATGGTTTGGATTCGCTTGTGGTGGTATTGCTGTTGCCGCCTTGACACTAGAGTATAGCTCTTTACCGTGACGAACAAACGCAGGGCGAAATTATCAGGGGAAGAAATGCATGCGAAATATACTGATGAGCAACTGCAGACGATGGGCAATCGGTCGCCTCTGTTTAAGTATATTCTCTGATGGTGCGTATGGTGATCACAAGGAGTGTGTGCGAGTGCACTTTGGGACCCCATGGCTTCGGAATTTTGATTTTAACTCGGAAAGAGAACCGCTCACTCATGGGATTTCTCTTTGGTACTGTGGATGAAAGGATTGTATATACAATATGGATATCACGAATATAAACTACATGGGAAATGATGTGTCTTTGTCCGCATCTCTCTCCATTGGCTGGAGTTATTACATCTTTCAGATTGCGAAAGTCCCATGGCAACCCTTCACGTAGCTCTGTACATGGAATAGGAGTGACATGAGGCCCATCTGATACATTTATATTTTCAACGCAAAATAACGCTAAGGCCAGCAAATCATTCACAATTTGGGCAGCGACGCCTTCGAATTACATTAGCTAATTCTAATCTTCCCGTATAGAAACTAAACCCCTGGAAAACATTAATGAAAAGTACAGTACTTTGCCAAACCCTAAAGACCAATCAAAAACATACAAAAAGGGAGCACAACAAAACAGTGGAAACAAGGGGGAAATGGCAAAATTTCTCAAATACTTCGCCAACCGCCTTCCCCATATTACTTCTCGACCTTGCAATTTGACGCATATATTAGGGAACAAAAGCACCGTAATCGCACCAGCTCTAAACATTCGAGACGGTATTAAGATAACGGAACTCTCAATCGTCAAACTGGCAGCCAGAATCTATCCCTTCTTCCATTTCCGTTGACACTTAGTGTTCCACTCCTTGAATTAAAGTTATTGATCTCCTCCGTTCCTGCTTCCACCTGGGTATTAACATCGGCTGAGTGCTCCTCAGAACTATTGATTTTACAGGTCTTGAGTCTTCCCTGTTTATCCGGCTCTGATTATTGCTCCAGTCTGCGATACATCATGTCAGTCTGCCAAATGATAAATAAGTTGAATAACGCCAGGCATTGGTTTAGCTCAGGGCACTGGAAATGTTTTAATGGAATTGCGATTGCAGGTTTTTTAAGTATATCTTCAAACCGTTCAATCATAGTTCAAAACATTATACAGATCGATCGGTGATTTGAGGGGTAGAGTTAGGGAATTGGAAAGGGGGGCAGATGACGTACCAAGCATTCCTCTAATTTGCGTTGTCCGATCCTGCTGTTTGCGAACGGATATCGTCATTTCTAACGACGGTGTTACCTCCCCCAGTCTGTTTTGGTCTCCCGAACTCGTCTGTGATCACCGCAGTGGATGCCGTGCCGGCCATTGAGCCGGGAATCACAGCTGCAGAAGTAGCTGTCGGTTGTGTGTTGGCGGACACATCTGTCTGTACGACTGCATCACTCATACCTGTGGCAGCCACATCTGTGGATTTTCGAGGTTGTTGGAGGCCACCTGCAGGAGTCGTCTGTTGTGGGATAGCCTGGTCTTCATCCGTCTCCTTCTCACGTTTCAAAGCGAGTGCAACTCTTGCACGTTCTTTGATAGACGTTTGGTGGCTACGCACTCTCTTCTTTTTGGCGTCTTGAAAGTGGCGCCCTTGGCCTATGATCCCCTTGCCAAAGATTCCTTTACCTGGGCGTTTTTTAATACGTTTTTCCTGGACTGGTCGTTCGTGAACCTCGTGATGTTCAGCAAAATTTTCTTGGGCTTGGGATTCATGGGATGGAGGCCCTTGGCCATGATGTCCTTGATCATGATGTCCTTCTTCATCCTCGAGTTCGTGACACTCATTTCCTGGCTTAGAGCGGCGATTGTGTCGCCTGCGGGGAGAGCAGGCATAGCAGCCACAAAAGACGCCCCGGAGGGTATGAGCCAGAGTAGGCATGATTATAGCAAAATCGTGTAAAACTTATTTGGGTTGACTTGCGAGAAGGTAAGCGCGGGTTATGTTTAATGGGCCAAACGTCATTGGTACTTACAGTTTGACGTTTCTGTGTAGGATTCTCCCTGGAATTAACGAGACAACGAGCTTAAATAAAGAACCATCTCGATTGCAAAATGCAAGATGTATTACAAGAACAGGGGAACGGATGGCAAGTTGAAAAACGATATAAAAATCAGGCCCAGAAAACAAATATACAACAGAAAAGGAATGTAATGATGTCGACTAAAAAACGAGTTGGGAAAACAAGGGGGGTTAGATCGTACAATATCAAAACGAGTGAATTGAGCGTGTATTTAAATGAGTGACTGACCGAAGCTGATATTTTAATATACAAACATATTGCGGTGGAGAAGAGAAGAAGAGAAAAGAAAAAGGGAAAGGGAGAAAAAGAACGGGCGAGAGGCGTGTTTATTTATATTGAGGCCTGGTAATCTAGCTGAGAAGGAGCAGCACCGGCGAAGTCCCTTGCTGGGGAAGGCGCTTCTTTCTGGTGGTGTCTTGTCATTTGAAACGCCTTACCGCCAGTGATAGACATAAGGGCATATCGAGCGCAAGGGAGCCAGTCAGTGTCCTCCCAAGCCATGTCCGGATAGTTCGCATGGGCAGGGAGACATCAGCAAGCCCATGTTAACCAGGACTAGTCTCTCTCTCATCCACTGAAGATGCTGTTGGCGATTATTCTTCAACACTGTATCCTTCTCTGGTATATGCCAGGAACTCATGTATCTCTCAGAAACCGTGACCGAATTTTCGAAGGCCATATGGGGGCCCTTCAGTGGCAATCTCTATTGTCGGTAGCAGCATGCATAGGTCTTCAACCTCTTAAGATGGTGCATATAAGCTTCAGATGTAAGAGAAAAAGCATGGCGCATAAACAAGTCTCATCTTGATGATCTTGATATTACTGAGTTGAAATCCCTCCAGGTCATTCAGCACTTGTCCGCGGTCCTCTGGGACAAATCTGTGGCAGGGCATACGTAGTACTTTCAACCGTGCTGACAGTTCATTAGTAAAATGCCATGACGAGCAGCATGTGCTATTGAGAATACCCAATCTTACCGTGGAGATGATTGTTATTTAATCCAAATGTATCAAATAATATATCTCCTGAGTGATACGAGCTGCTGAATTAGTCAAAGGAATTCGGATCAAAAGGCGGATATACAACTGAAGACGACAGTCATAGCAAGAGTCCGTTTCAAGCCACAACCTTTCAGAACAGTTGTTGAACCGATGTACGCACTATAGTCACCTCAGCCAAGCTTCCGCCTGACAGTGTCCTTAGATTGACCTGTTAGTAGTTGGGCATGATTACAGCTGACAAAGGGTTGGGGAATGCGGAGTATCGTTGTCAGGTTAGAGCTTCAAAGAATTTCAATTGTGGAAACTGTTGAAATAGGGGCTCGCCTCGTGAGCATTTAACGAATACCTTGTGAACGGGTTCCAGCAATTCCCGCCCAAAGTTGTGTCCACAGATTAGTTATTTATATATAACTACTTACCATGAACCAATGTGAGACTAGACTGATTTCTTCTCGAATCTCACTCTCCATCGTTGTAATAGTTGAGGGCTGCACTGGGTTAGTTACTGGTTGCTAATCCTTTCACGAGGGTCTCATTTGGGTCGACTTCCGTTGACGCAGGCGGGTATTCTCGTCTCCGACAGAAATGCTTCCGTAAGTGACCTGTTACTAAACTATTGTTTATGTGATGCATAGATACTCGATTTGTACTCCCCGGATGGAGTGACGCTTTTCTCTCACTTCCAATCTATGGTCAACGAGCGACGTTCTCCCAGAAGGGATACATTTGAATCTGGAAACCCATGAGATTGCTGAAGTAGTCGTTGCTGTCGAACGTCTCACGAAGTGGAGCTAACAAGTTGCAGACTGACAACCACCAGACATATTCAATCCTTCAGGGCACTGGGTGACATATCAAACGCAATGTTACAATTCTTGTTTGGGCGGACACAAATCTTTCAAGTTCGTAGTGCAAATGTGAGGAATTAGTTACGGACAGATGGAAAGCGCACCATCTGATCCTCCATTTCTATGATTTCAGGGGGGGGGGGCCGAATACTTGAATAACTATCCATCACAAGAGGCACGCTCACGAATCTTAGCAAGCAATAGACGAGGACATCGGTGTGGTATAGAAAGTGGAAGTGTGAGAGGAACTCGGCTGGAAGAACATGCGGACAGGGGATAGATAGACCCTGTACACGCATGAACCAGGGTCAAACATCCGGTGTTCGATAGTTCTTCTGCAATGTTCGCCTCGTTTTCCTTGGCTGATCGAATTACATATTTCACAAGTTCCGAGAGAATTCGATATCTGAACAAGGACAATTTCCAAAAGCATCCATTCTTAGAACCACGCGGGTCCGCGGATGCAGCAGAGTGGACGTACGGGCTGCTGACACTTGGGTTTGATATGGTCCGCCACGCTTCATTATCCTTCACCGACTTTATCCATCAGTTATCATAGAATTATACAGTCAGGTGTTAATGGCGAGCTGAAAAGGTGGTACACATGTGAAAACATTGGATCTTGTCTGCGAAACAGCACTTGAAGCTGGCGGATGTGTAGTCCTGGCGTTAATACAAATAACCAACTAAAAGGTAGTTATGCATCATCCTGTGTCGTGACAACCTGTTGATTAAGAGGACCCTCTCGATTGGTAGGTGGAAGTGGAAATGGAAATGGAAATGGGGAATCCGAAATAAAAGAGCGTGGCAGCTATACAAAATTCTTCTATAATCATCTAACTTACATTTATTTATCCAATAATAGTGATTGACACTGCTTTCGGTTAACAGCCTCCAGCCATACGCAGCGAAATATACCCTCTTACCGCCGCAATGAGCATGATGATCCTGCTTTTATAGTTGTGGCTTTTTGGTCGTCCCATATTCTCGGGGCCAAAGTTCCAACCCTGTAACATCAACTGTCTGATCCATTATCAACCTGTCGCCTTGCAGGTTCTCAGACTCTCAGCCTTCCTCTAGCAGACAGCAGCGCAACACCCGGCCCGACGATTGGTCTGGGGGCTGCTTGAGCCAAGGTCCTTTTTCGAGATCGGCTCTTGAGTTGTATATGCCGTGTGATTGGCCACTCGTTATGTCGAGATCGAGATCTGTCGGTAAAGCCGTTGACAAGTTGCCCAAGGGCCAAGACTCCCAAACGGATCTCCTGTCCCTGGGCTCTGAAGCACGTCTCGTATGGACAGGATTCAACGGGCTGGTCGGTGGCGCTGCTACGCGTCCCTTGGGCTATTTTTAAGAGAAGCACTGTGCGACATCGTATGTTGCATGCCATGCTCTATCGGTCTCTTTGCACTGTCATTGCTCGATCGTGTAACAAGCCTTCTTCCAACTTTCTCTGTTATGCTGCATTTGGGGGCCCATCTTTATTAAAAAGTTGTTGAGCAGCCCTTGCGGATTTTGGGGGGGGGCTCTGTGTTGAGACCAAACTCAAGATGGAGCGCTTGTGCTTTATGTCGGGAATACCAGTGGTAGTCTGTGTTTACGATTTCTGCATGACGAGCTAGCATTCCTATTCTCTGCTGTGAGAAGTGCTAATAACCCAATTTTCCTTGAGGCAGAGGACTCGATTCTCTAATCCTTCTCACAGATAACAGTTGTTGCTACTATCGTTTGACGTTGCTGGCCAGCGTCTTTTCCCCATATTCTTTGTTTTTCTGCTGCTGTGATATATATCGCCTTGCACAGCATTTACCAATCAGTTGTTTTCTATTTTTGTTTAATACATGTCCCCTCCATTTCTTTTATATATGTAATAAACACTCATGATGCGAATAGCATCGTTGTCTCTATATGTCTTTGTGTTTTGGGCCTCCATCCATTCTTCGACCGCAAAGCATATGCTAGAACCGCCGGTTTTTCATCAATCCACGAACCTTGATGAAAATGTCCGTCGTGATGCCTTCGACATGATTGAGGCAGGATATGGCCTGGAAAGGAGAGCACCACTACCGCAAGAGGATGTCCCGGATCAGTCTGCAACAGGGCAAGCCCCGGCAGCAGAGACTGCAGAATCGGCGCCACCGTCCTCCTTTGATGAACAACAGTTCAACGTCACCACTACAAGGGCCTGTCTCGATGCTCTTGATGAATTGGAGAGTGTTGTGAACCCATCAGGCATGGCGGCTTGCTTCAATATACCCGTTTTCGACGGCTCAACCGGTGCATTCGAGGCTGATATTAGACTTTACAAAGTGTCTGATGGTGTCGACGATTTTGAGGGAATCCCGCCTTCTGAGTATACTCTGCAAGTGAATATACCTCAAGCCACAATCTCGGACCCCCGTCGACTCGCTGGAGATGCCACAGAAGGCCAACCGGAGATGGCATTGTTGCAGGAATTCCGACATTTTGGACAAATATCGACCGTCCTGCAACTCGACAAACTGACGCAGTATGTTTTAACTCTGAAATAGTTCACGTTCACAAGACTAGATGTTTTTCTTTTTCTTTCTAACCCAAGTTATAGAGACCATATCCGCGTTCTTCTAATCCCCAACATAACCATTGGCGCCGTCAACCCCAAAACCGAAGAACTCGTCATGACCACTTTGTCCTCCGACACTCTATCTTACGTCGCTGGATTCTTCAGAAACGCAGACAACTCCCCTGTCAACATCACTATACCTGATGCCAACGCCCAACTCCCTGCCATCGTGGCCGCAGCGACGGCGTTTGTTTTGCCAGGGACTACGCTAGGCATTTACCCCACTGGCCTGGTAGTTACATGTATTTGGGCGGGGAGCTTTGTATTCGCTGTGGGGTATGGCACTTTGACTCGGATGAAATTCCGCGATCATTATAGGAGACGGCTACGGATGGCGGCTGCGAGGGCGGAGTGGAATGCAAGGATGTAAGAAAAGGAATGGGGTTTCGTGTTTGGTTTATGTACGGCCTTTTTTTTTGTTAACTTGGTATATTTGACGACTTCTTTGGGTCAACTTTTAGATAGTGAAATTATGCTCTCCCCTTTTGGTTTTTGATCTGGACTAACATAAAAAAAAAGTACATACGTTGAAGATATAACTGTGTAGATATTTCTCTATGAGATGATAACAATCAGCAAGTAGATTCTCTACATTGTAATACGCAGGCAGGCAATTTCCATTTCCTCGTGGTGTGATACAAGGCAGGCATACAGGGAATACCGAAGAATCAAAAGGAAAAGCACAATCATACTGGGCTCCAACATCGATCACAGCCGTCCATGTCGTGCATTGACTTTTGACACCAGCTTTAATGCCTTCCAGCACAGCACCCGGCTATTTCTATGGGCCTACTTCATCAGATCTGCTTCTATCTATCGGTACCAAAAATAAAAAAATAAAAAAAAAAAATAAAATTGAAAAGATCGCGAAATTCCCACGCCAAACATAAAACACAGAGTAAATCACATCGCGCCAAGATCAGTAAATAAAAAAATAAATAAATAAATAAATAAATACCAGGCCCGCCCACACAATTCAGCTCCTAAAGCTATATAAGCGAACCTCCGAATCCTCACTGCCCGTGGCGAAGCGACTATCACTCAACCCAATGCATGTGATAGGGCCAGAATGGCCTGTGAACGTTTTTTCGCACCGGCCCGTGCGAGGATCCCAGACTTTAGCCATATTGTCCTGGGCTCCGGAGACCAGTCGAAGTGTGTCAGCACCAATAGCCCACACACCTTCCACGTGACCGAAGAATGTCCGCAGACATCGGCCTGTGGGCACCTCCCAGAGACGAAGGGTGGAGTCTAGTGCGGCCGTGAGCATGTATCGTGGCGGTTGGGGCCGACCATCTTTGAATATGACGCCGAATGATGGGGAGACTGCATGAGTGAGCGGTGGGGAGCGGTCGGGTCGTTCAGCAAGAGCTGAACCGTGATGGTGATGGAATTCATAGTCCGAGTCAGCGGCGGTGGAAGAGGTGCTGCGTCCGTCATCTGCGCATTCGGCGTCGTGTTCTTCGAATTCGAATTCGCGGGGTAGAGGGAGGACTTGCTGGACTTGTCCGACGTGGCCTTCGTAGGAGTGGATGTAGTTCCCTGTATCAAGATCCCACAGGCGGACGGTTAAATCGTCCGATGCGGTGAAGACGGTGCGAGAGGCTGTGTCCACTTTGACGGAGTTGACCCAGTCCCTGTGTCCGCGAAGTACGCGGGTGGATTTATCTTCAAAGTTCCATATCTTAACTGTGCTGTCCATTGAGCCGGAGGCGAGGATGGTAGAGTCGAAGTGAAGGGAGATCACGCCGCCTTGGTGACCGGTGTAGGTCGAGATGCACTCCCCGGTGCGCCAGTTCCAAACTTTGATGGTCCTGTCGAGACTGCCACTGATCAACTTGGTGTCGTCAAACTGCAGACATCTGATTCCGGACTGATGGCCTCGTAGAGTGCGTATTTCCTGCCCGGTTTCTGTATCCCAAATCTTGATGGTGGTATCGTATGAGCCCGTAGCAAGAATGTTATCCTCGAACTGCAAACACATAACACCATTGGTGTGGCCTCTGAATATCTTTGTAGTGCAGCGACCGTGTTTCCAGTTGATGCCAACTTTGAACCTATCCTTGTACACATCCTTCCACGGTCGGAATCGAGTCTTGAAATATCCCTCGTCTCCTGATTGCAAGGGGGTCGGGGATTGTGATCTCTTCAAAGGATCTGACATGACAGAGAGTTGGTCTCCGGATGTTTCTACGTCATGGTTTTTCTCCGAAGTAGCGTTCGATGATAACTTTTCCAAACCTCGGCCGGTAGCTCGCATCTGGATCTGGTGTTTCGCATCTCGAAGTCTCTTGCGATCAAGGAGAGGAAGACCCCAGCCGCACTTCTTACACTTGCGGTCAATGTGTTGCTCGCACATTCTGTGCCAAACGACGTCATCATCAGCCAAATATCTCCAGCGATGAGAGACCTGTGCCGCTTTACATAATGATGCTGTGTCCAGGTAAGAGAGGATTTTGAAGGATATTTCCGTGGGGAGCGCAGAAAGAAAGTCGATTCTGATTAAGTCGCGGACACTGGCAGATAAAAAGGAGAGTTGGGGAAAGCAACATTGGGCAAGCAGCCCCTGAAGCATGAGGTTTCGGTGTTTGGACGGTGCAGCGGAAAACAAGGCCCAGAAATGCGCAATACTTTGTTGGTCATCTTGTGACAGGGTGTGGAGCTCCTGTATTCGATACATTAGTTAATCCGTCAAGACATCGAATCGTTGGGGAAATACAGCCAGAAAACGGCATGGTGGAGCTTTCGCATATTTTTATTTTTATTTATTTTTATTTTTATTTTTATTTTTTTTTAATAAACAAAAATGTTTCGTGCATTTTTATTTTCATATGCTTTTTATTGAAAGGCATTAAACACAAAGTGAAAAGTTAAGAACATAACAGTCACCTACCCGCTGCATCTGCGCCATAGCCAATTCATCCGCCTGGCGTCGACATTTGAGATCGGGCCTGTGCCGATAGCAGTATTTCGAATTCGGGTTCCGCTCAACCTTCTGGGGTTCGAATCGATTCATTGGGGCGTAGTGGTCACGGATATGTTTGGTAAGAAACGGCGCAATGCTTTTCCCCGCTGAACCGGGAGACTGGCTTATGGATGTGTTGTCGGCTGTATTATTGTCACTAGGATGCCCAAAGCCAGGCAGTTGCGAAGTAAGCATTTGGGAGGAGGAGGAGGAGGAGGAGGAAGAGGAGGTGGTTTTGGTGGCGGAAATATACGATGTATCAGCTTCGTGAGCCGACGCAGAAATTTTTCTTCGTTTCCGAGGAGATTTGCTGATATCCTGTCTGAGCTCCTGGAAGCAGCTGACATCGTCGACAGCCACAGTGGGTGGCGGATCAATAATAGAATTCGATGCCATTGCTGCAATAATATTTTAGAATTGCATCAGAGGGGGTTTAGGGGCCAATGTTGGCGAAGGGATCGTCGTTATATGCAAGGTAGAGCAGAGCAGGGTCGGTAAGAATGATGTCCCGTGGATCAGAGAAAGGGGTTTAGCCGTATTGACTGGATTTATCTAGCGAGAGAGTTAACCGTAGCCGAAGGGAAACGACCCAAGCCAGCAGAGGGATCCGACTGCTGGACTCAGAAACGGGGATATTTGGGAGATGGGGGATTGTCGTAGAACTGGTGGTTGGCGAAGTGGGGAGCAAGAAGAGCGGGCATACGTATTTTGTATTATTGCTTTATTCCGGATCTCTGTATCTGTGGATTCCAACACGCTGCTCTCCATGCCTGTCCTCGTGCATCTCTCGTGGGCTGAACTGGTGTCCACACCGGCGGATGGGAGGATGGAGGGTGGAGGACGGAGGATGGAGGGCGGCGTTGAGGCGGGGTGCAGTGTCCAGCTGAGAACTCTCTCTCTCTCTCTCTATATATATATACGTATATGAACAAACTATGTGCGTGTGCACACACGTGTATGCGTATTTATCCGGTATGGTATCGAGGCATGTGCCCCTGATTATGTCGCCGGTCGCCACTGACTTGACGCGATAAGACGGAGTGCCAAGGGCGCTAAGCCCATTACGGCCCAAGCGCTGCGAGAGAGAATTCGACCCAGCTTGGGCGTCACATGATCTCAGCTGATCCCGTCTCTCTTTGCAGCGTTGAGAGAGACTTGATCCCATCGTCCATCCGCCTTCGACATCAACGGACGATATGGGATTGGGTATCAATACCCGGGCAGCACAACGAGTACTGAATTGCGTGATATCACACGCGCTTGGCCGTTAGCACACTCTCACAGCAATATTGCAACACCTGCCCTTTCAAATCTTAAATTTGAAGCCCCTCTGCCCTTTGCTGCTCTGGTCCTTTCTCGGCTGCCCAGCTCCCACTTCGCTGCACCGCGTTGGGATATCCGCACAGGAGGTCCAGTGTCGCAAATATACCATATCCCTGGTCCAGCGGTGGATACCCAGGTGGTTGATATACTATAGCTGGTTATTCCGGCATCTGGCAAGCCCATATCTATCATTATTGCTATATTTTACTGCATTCGGTATGTCGCGTACAGCTATTGTTATTATTATTATTTTTATTATTATTATTATTATCACTATTATTATCATTATCTCCTGCCATCGCGTCATCTGACCCCTGGAGGGATTGACTGTTGATTTTGTGGAGCATCTATCCACAGCCCAACCATCCCCGTCTTTCTCTAGCGCCCATCATTTTGCGGGACTCAAGTGGAGAATTTTGCATTGGCACCTCTGTCCTCACAGACTTCATATGGATGTAGTCAAATTTTCTCATTTGTGATTCGCTCTCTTGTTCCTTGATTCTATGCTATGCTACCTGATTCCGGGTCAAAAAGCTTATTAAAATGCACAGGAATCCACCTGGAATACGAGATGTATGCTCATATCTGCACAGGATGATGGCATCGCTGCCTTCCCACGTTCAGGTAGAGGCCAGTCTAAATTATTCATAGGGAGAGATCGCCGCCGGCATATGCCAAACAGGCCCAAACAGTCCAGACAGTGACAAAAAATAAATGAAAACAATAAAATAAAAAAGAATAAAAACAACATAAAAAAAAAAAAAAAAAAAAAAAAAAGGGGGGGGGGGGCATCACAAAAATTGGCTTAGTTGGAAGTCAAGTGCACCAGAGCCTGGGAAAGGTGTGGCAATTGCAGAAGGTACTTCCTCTCCTCCCAGCATAATATTGCATCATGGTGCCGCAATCTTCATACCATGCCCATTTGGGGCTTGACCAAACGGAGGACACGGAAGCTAGTATTTCATCACAGCAGCCCGATTTGGAAGTCCTGGTTTCACATCTAGTGGCTGCAAAGCGCTCTCTTTCGTCTATTCACCATGTCTGGCGAGCCAATGAAATTGTCACCACAGCCCGTGCTGCGCTGGAAGAGAGCGTGGTTGTATCTTCACGCACCAGTTTTCTCCGTCGAGGTTTATACGAGCAGCTCAAGCTGTTGTATGGCGTAAGAACTGAGGTTGAGCGGGTGGCCCATCGCGGTCGCTCGGAATTTGCAGCTGCACTGAAAGAAATGGACAACGTTGATGCACGGCTCACTGAAACGTTGGACATGCTGCGCGACACGACGGTAGAGGCTGAGTTTAGACCTCCAGGGGAGGAACCAAAAACACTCTATGATTTTGTCGATGATCGCGGCGTGGAGGACCTTCAGTCCCTGTTAAAGGCTTCGATTGATAATACCAATGCCGCACAAGCCGAACTAGATCGGTCGAATCGTGCTTTCGACGTTGACATTCATTCAATCCACCAGGCGTTGGGGAAGTATCGTGATGTGGTTAGAAAGCGCCTGGGCTCCTCATCCTCATTATCGTCATCATCGCCCTCTGCATCACGACTCAGCATTCCATCCCCATTGCTTATTCCGGAACTCCTGCGTTCCTTGGAGGTGCATGCCAGGGGAATGGCTGACCTCCTTGAATCCTTGGTGCGGCATTTCGATCTTTGTGTAACGGCAGTAAAGCACACAGAAGGCGGTGGTGCCGCTGCTCGCTCTATCACAGGCGACCTGCCAGCTGGAGTCGGCATAGGCGTCAGCGTTGGAAACGAAACCCAAGACTTGAATGACAGTGGCAACCTCCTGGCGCCCCCCGAACCAATAACAAAGGAGGAATATCAAGAAATGATAAGCGTGCTAACGAAGGACGCATCTGAGGCCGAAGACGTTGTGCTAGAAATTCAAGACCGCATTGCTGAGATGGAATCAACTCTTGAACAAGTCCTAGAACAATGCAACGCTGTCAACGCCATCTACATGTCAACAACAGATATCTTCGACAGTCTATCGAAGGTTGCCTCGTCGCAGTTAACAGACTACATCTCCCAGGCACATGCATTCGCGCGTGTCTGGAAGGAGGAGCACGAGAATATTCAGGCAGGCATGGCCGAGCTGGCTGATCTACGGAACCTATACGCGGGTTTCCTGGATGCCTACGACAGGCTGATCATGGAGGTTACGCGACGCAAAGCCGTCCGCGCTGCTGTTGGCAAGCTGCTCAAAGAAACTAGACGGGAACTCGATAGGTTATTCGAAGACGACGTGCACGCTCGCGAGATGTTTAGGACGGAGTATGGCGACTATTTGCCGTCGGATATATGGCCGGGACTCGGAAGATGTCCTGCTAGAGTCGAGTTTACATGGTTGCCTGGTGTGAAACTGGATAATGCGGAAGCTATGCGCATGTCTGGAGAGCAGCAAGGAATTGGGGGGGATGAGGCACTGAATGGGGTTGAAGGTGCTGGTGGTGATACGGCTGATGATAAGCCTACTGCTTCCGGGCAGGATGATGCCACCGTTATTGCTGGCGAGAATGATGATGAATCTGGTGGCTGCGACGACAGCATACCACAGTTGCCCAAGCATGTCGTGCAACAAGCGGTGACTCGATTGAGGACACGAGCAAAGGGCCTGAAGCTCTTGCAGTCATGACTTGATGCTTTTTTGGCGAGCATTGAAAATATTACAAGCGGTCTGGGATATCCGGCGTATTCGATGTCGAGCATGTATTATAAATAATACATTGCGATATTATGGCGGCCGAGTTTTCCCTGGCAAATTAAGCCAGGATCGTATTTTATCCTTCCTTGCGCTAAGTAATTATCAAATTACTTATTCATGGGCGTGTGCATCAATTCTCTTCTTTCTAACATCATGACGCTTCCTACACCTTCACTCCCTTCAACTCTTTCCGCCTTCACCGCACTGCCAATATGCAATCCAACCTCAATCTAGAAAAACCCAGATGATGATGCTCAAACAAATGCCACTGCCCATATATGACAATGGTTCCAACCCTCTCACGAAGCTGCAATTACCATTGAAATCTCTTCGTCTCTCGTTTCTCATGTCATTTTCTGCTCAAGAGAACTGAGGTCAGAACCCACTATAACCATATACGTCTTCGCATGGATTATTATACCTATGTTTCTTTCATTGGAAACCCATTGTGTATTATATCCTGATTTTGGCGTGGTTGTAGTCTGGTACCTGGGAGAAATTGACATGCGACGAGGAATGGATGCGATGGCTAAAGTATTGTTTGGAATTTTGTGGGGGAGCGAATGAGGATCAAAGAGAGCTCTGATGGGTTATGATGAATGTGGACAAATGCTGATGCTAGAGAAATTTCACTACAGGTAGACTCGATTGACTTGTTAAGTAACTGTTCTCTATTGTGATAAGATAGATTTCAGCACTCATTAGCCTTTTTTTTTTTTTTTTTTTTGGCAATGAATGGATCTTAAGTCTCTTTCTTCATAGTTTATGCGTCATATTCATGCTATGCTAATCGCTTATCATATATTCCCTGATGAGCTACCCAGCCATTTTAGAAAGTAAAACAGGAAATAGAAACAGAAGCTAGCCAATAAAACAAAGTGACTAAACACGACTACTTCCTCTTCGACGCATTGATGAGCTTCTTCTTAACATGCTTCGGCATTTTCTTCGTCCGCTGCTCACGCTTCTCCTCCTTTACAAGCCGTTTATGATCTCTCTTGGCATCTTTGTCCACAAACCGTTTTCCCCGCGGAGGTTTCTTAGCGAATGGATCCTTCTCGTCAGTCTGAGAACCCGCTTCCGAGCCTCCATCCGATGGAGAAACACTGCCAGATTCATCTGACCCCTCCTCATCCGCTTCTCCATCACCAACAACACCATGAGATGGACTAGTAGTGGCTGTCGTATCACCCTCATGCGCCAATAATTCACGATATACCAAGTCCTGCCCCTGCCCCTGGCGAAGCTTCTCCACATCACGCTCGACGTCGTACACCTGCTCGAGAGTCTGGGGAATATATTGCTGCCGGAAAACTGCAGCGTCGACTTCGTCGTTATTCGCACTGGCATCACCTTTCTCCTCGCCTTCCTCCTCCGATGCGAACGATTTCTCCACCGCATCTGCCATCTCGCTGGATCCGGGGGTAGCTTTTGGTCCGTCGGCAGCTGTTATAAATCCATATACAACTCTCTCTGAAAGAGTGTGTATTCCTTTTCGTCGGAAGAAGTCTGTGACGTTCTTGATATCCATGCGGAGGAACTCCAAGCTGCGGGGGTGGTCATGTTCAACGCTCTGGCTGACGTCGATGATGTAGAGTTTATTTTTGTGGTAGAGGATATTGTACTCGCTTAGATCTGCGTGCACTAATCGACATTCCTGATACATTGTGCGCATGTAGCCTAGGAGTTCGATGTAGTGGGCTCGCCACTGCTCTTCAGGGTTTGGTCCGGGAAGCTCCACGTCCTTTAATCGCGGGGCTGCAAACCCCTTAGAGTTTCCCAGGAAGCTCATGGCTAAGACGTGAAGTCGAAGGTAGATGGGTTCTGGGCATGGGATTCCTGCGTTGTAGAGACGTTTGAGATTTCGCATCTCTTTTTCCGCCCATACTTTCACCATCGCCCGGTTGTTGGATTTATTATATCCTTGCCTAAACCTAAACTCCCCGGTGACGTACTTGTCTCTGTCCTTGAAAACCAAGATGCTAGTCTTGTAGACTTTAATGGCCCGTTGGAGTGGCTCGCTGCCGTCTTCTGGATAAGATACGGCGTGGTAGACATTGGCTTCTTTGCCCGTAGAAAGACACCCGTTGACTTCAGATACCACATTCCTGTTGATCATCTGTAGAAGGATCATACGAGTTCTGGGATCGAGCACCTGCTCTGATGTTGCACGGTCGTTTTTGTCCGTCCCCCTGTTTCCCTTCCCCCCCAGGCCTGACTGGAGGTTATCGAGACGTAACTTTGACGCATGTCGCGCGAGAGAGGAGATCTGATCGTCGACATTGGCTTGTGTGTTCACCGTTGGTTTCTGGGGGTTGCTTTTGGGATATGTTGATAGAGGGGCATTTGGATTTGATGATACTTCTTTCAGTCGACGCTGTCGGTTGTAAGATTTTGTAAGATCCGAGGGGTTGGAGGATATGAAATCATCTTCGCCAAGATCCTCATCCGCAAAGATATCATCGTAGTATTCATCATCCTCTTCGTCCTGGGCAGAAGATTTTGGCGGGGTTTGTTCCTCAGCGGCGTTGTTGTACGTTAAGGGGTTTTGCTCCAAAGAAAGGGTAGGATCATTCCCAGTGGGGAGTGTGACCTTAGCTTCCGCAGCCATAATTAAAGGACAAAACTTCTGAAAAAATCTACTTCTGATTGTTCTTTGATCCAACCAAATCCCTCTAGCCCTCCTTAATATGAATTTATGCCGCTTCAACCTGTTAGAAAACTGTTAAAGTGTGACGTATAAATCTTTGTTATGGCGCTAAATTATTAGTCCGGTTCCACCCCTCAGAAAAGCCCTAAGTAATGCCTAATCGGGAACGCGTCCAGCCAAATCCCGACTTGACTCGACAACTAACGCGTTTTATATGCATCGGATGTGAAAAGGATCTCTTCAACACCCCTGCAACTTGGGACAAGCCTCTCAACTCTCATCATCGCTACGGTTCATTACTTTGCAGCACACGAGTCGCATAGTGATTCCGCAAAGCTATTAGGCTTTTTTCCCTCCCCTATTACTGTGGGGTCTCGATCCTCAGACCCAAAATGTATATCAAACAGATCATCATCCAAGGGTTTAAGAGGTAAGAAACATAACGCGTTATTGACTGTGGTGAGGCTATTAACTGAGGCTTCTATGTGAACTGTATAGCTACAAAGATCAAACAGTGATCGAACCCTTTTCCCCAAAACACAATGTCATCGTCGGGCGCAATGGATCGGGGAAGAGTAACTTCTTCGCGGCGATTAGATTCGTTCTTAGCGATGCATACACACATATGGGGAGAGAGGAACGGCAGACGCTATTACATGTACGCAAGATTAAGTTTATGGGATCAATTCAGGGCCGTGTTGACTGACGCCACACGTAGGAGGGCTCTGGGTCCGCAGTGATGTCGGCCTACGTTGAAATCATTTTCGATAACTCCGACGAACGATTCCCCACAGGCAAGAAAGAACTGATACTACGACGGACTATCGGGACAAAAAAAGACGAATACACTCTGGATCGCAAAAACGCGACCAAAGCTGATGTGATGAATTTGCTCGAATCTGCTGGTTTC
The DNA here is from genome assembly GCF_000150705.2 of Paracoccidioides lutzii. Classification (NCBI taxonomy): domain Eukaryota; kingdom Fungi; phylum Ascomycota; class Eurotiomycetes; order Onygenales; family Ajellomycetaceae; genus Paracoccidioides; species Paracoccidioides lutzii. The sequence continues at coordinate 597,516 of NW_015440947.1, read as the reverse complement.
TCGCGATCAAATCCTTACTACATCGTTCCCCAGGGTCGCGTCACGACCTTGACAAATATGAAAGATTCGGAGCGCTTGGTTCTCCTCAAAGAAGTCGCCGGCACACAGGTATACGAGGCGCGTCGGACAGAATCATTGAAGATCATGAACGAAACAAATAATAAGAGGGCGAAGATCGACGAATCGCTGGACTATATAAATGAGCGGCTTGCAGAACTAGAAGAAGAAAAGGACGAACTTAAGAACTATCAAGAGAAGGATAGGGAACGGCGATGTCTTGAATATACGATTTATTCCCGTGAACAGGCAGAAATCGCTGCTGCTCTCGAAAACATTGAAGGGCACCGCCAGACGGGTGTGGAGGACACAGATGCCAACCGCAACCGATTCATCCAGGGCGAAAATGACATTGCACAAATAGATGCTGAAATTTCGGAACTAAAACAGTCAATAGAGCTACTTAAGGTGGAAAAAGTCCAGATGGAGGAGGATCGTCGCGACATATCGCGAGCTCTGGCACAAACTGAACTACAAGCCAAGTCTCTTTCAGAGGGGCAATCAGCTGCCCAACAAGCTAAGGCTCGACGCGAGGCAAATTTGAAAGCCGTCCAATCAGCTATAAAGGGGCGTGAGAAGGAGCTCAGCCAGATTCTTCCACAATTCGAAGCTAAAAAAAAGGAGGAGGAAGCTGTAAAAGCGAAGTTGGACGAAGCTGAAACGGCGCGACAACGTCTATACGCAAAGCAAGGCCGTAATTCAAAATTTAGAAACAAATCTGAGCGTGATAAATGGCTTCAACGTGAAATCCAGGATACATACACGTCACTCTCAACGGTCAAGGCTGTCAGGATGCAAACAGAAGAAGAAATCAGGGAGCTTGAGAATGATATTGCTCTTCTGGAACCTGAGGCTGAAAGATTGCGTAAGCAGCTTGATGGCCGGGGGGATGCCATCCAATCTATGGAACAAGAGGTGCAGGGGGCGAAGGATGAAAGAGACCGACTAATGGATCAAAGAAAGTAAGTTTCAGGTTTCCCCTTTTCACTCCCCACAGTATTTCTAGTATATGCGCTAACAAGACAAAAAGGGAATTATGGAGAGAAGAGGCAAGGCTCGATTCAATCATATCCAATGCCTCGCAAGAGTTGGATCGTGCGGAACGGAACCTTTCTCATATGATGGATCATAATACCAGCCGCGGCCTCGCAGCTGTCCGTCGGATTAAACGGCAACTAAATCTCGAAGGGGTCTATGGCACAGTTGCTGAACTTCTCGAGGTTAATGAAAGGTATCGCACCGCTGTCGAGGTTACCGCTGGCCATAGTCTTTTCCATTATGTCGTCGATACGGATGAAACTGCTACAAAAGTGCTGGAAGTATTACAGAAAGAAAAGTTGGGAAGAGTTACATTTATGCCGCTGAACCGACTCAAGCCCAGACCCGCAAATGTTCCGCGGGCCAGTGATACCATACCAATGATTGAGAAGCTGGTGTACGATTCTGAATATGAAAAAGCTTTTCAGCAAGTTTTCGGCAAGACTATAATTTGTCCTAACCTTCAAATCGCATCTCAATACGCTCGAAGTCATGGAGTCAATGCTATTACACCGGAAGGCGATCGGTCAGACAAACGCGGTGCGTTGACTGGTGGTTTCCACGACTCCCGCCAATCTCGTCTTGAAGCTCTGAAGGCTGTTACCAAATGGCGGGATGAGGTTGAATCCAAACGGAATCGTGGTACCGAAATTAGACGGGAACTTGAAAAGATGGATCAGTTGATCACCAAAGCTGTGGGAGAGTTGCAGAAGCTTGAACAGCGGAGGCAGCAATTCCAAGGCAGCAACATCCCTCTTCGTCAAGAGATTAAGAGCAAGCGTGATATGCTTCAAAATAAGACCGATAATTTAGAAGCAAAGTGGCGAGCTCTCCGAAACATGGAGGCCAATGTTAAGGCATTGACAGATCTGATTTCTGCGCACGAGGAAGAGTTGTCCACCCATTTCGAGAAAGCTTTAACAAATGCGGAAGAAGCGAAGCTTGAATCTCTAAATTCAACTGTGCAAGAGCTCAGAAGCCAGCATTCAGAATTATCTAGTAGTCGCAGTGAGCTCGAAGCAAGCAAGTCAGTGATTGAAGTCGAACTCCGCGAGAACTTACATCCCAAGTTAGAGCAGCTGATCGGCCATGAGTTCGATTCCGGCGAGGAAATCACACACGGAACTCTCAAGGAAAGCCAACGAGAAATCGAGCGACTGACCAAATCTCTCAACACTCTCGATCGTCGTCTCAAGAAACTAGAAGAGTCAGTGGAGAAGGGATCAGCTGAAATGGCCCAATTAGAACAGCGCAAATCTGATATCAAACGAGACTTGGAAGATCTAGCCAGATCTATTGAAAAACACCAACGACGAATGGAAAAGAATATGCAGAAAAAAGCGGCCCTGACGAAACAAGCGGCCGAATGCAGCGCTAACATCCGCGATCTTGGAGTTCTCCCGGACGACGCCTTTACGAAATTCAAGAACACCGATTCCAATACCGTGGTCAAACGACTGCATAAAGTCAACGAAGCTCTAAAGAAGTACTCCCATGTCAACAAGCAAGCATTTGAGCAGCATAATGGTTTCACGAAACAGCGAGAAACGCTAACAAAGAGACGAGAGGAGCTTGATTCCTCTCAAAAATCAATCGAAGAGTTGATCACGGTCTTGGACCATCGGAAGGACGCCGCCATCGAGCTGACCTTCAAGCAAGTGTCAAGGGAGTTCGCCCAGATTTTCGAGAAACTGGTGCCTGCGGGTCGAGGTCGTTTGATCATCCAGCGGAAGACTGATCATGCAGCTCGGCAGGCGGATGAACTTGGCTCTGACGAGGAAGAGGCACGAAACAGCGTAGAGAACTACGTTGGTGTTGGTATCAGTGTTAGTTTCAATAGCAAGCACGACGAGCAGCAGCGCATCCAACAACTCAGCGGTGGACAGAAGAGTAAGTGATAATGGAATGGAAAACCCCCCCCACCGAACATATATATATCATTTTGAGTTGAACACACCAGCGAAATTGATTCTAACACTATGAGCAAAACAATAGGTCTCTGCGCGCTAGCTCTCGTCTTCGCCATCCAAGCTTGCGACCCAGCCCCTTTTTATCTGTTTGATGAAATCGACGCGAATCTAGACGCGCAGTACCGAACTGCCGTCGCGCAAATGCTTAAGTCTATTTCAGAGGAGACCAACGGTCAATTTATTTGCACGACGTTCAGGCCGGAGATGTTGCTTGTTGCGGAGAAGTGCTATGGAGTCAGTTTCCGCAACAAGGCTAGCACCATTGACGTGGTGTCGAGGGAGGAGGCGCTGAAGTTCGTGGAGGAGCAGAAGACCTAGACGGACGGCTTTCTCTTCCCGTTGAGTGTCATCTGTCATCCATTTCCCTGTTGCTGTCTCAATATGTATTCTTGTTGTTGTTTTCTTGCCGATGACTTGGAGTTCTGGCTGTGGGGATCTTTAGTTTTTACGATTGCGATGCGGTATTTGCCTTTATCTTTGATTCTATTCTTTTATTCTGTCTCTCTCTATTTATTTACCAATTTTCTCGTTATATCATGCTTCAGTTTAAAACCTCATAGCCAAATGGAGCCGTGGATTTTTCCAAATTATCGGTTGTGGTTGCTCTGTTATGGAACAAGCTTTATTGCCTGGTTAATACTATGTCAATTTGTTAGGCGCAGACCCAACCCCCTTTTCATGTAATTTATTTTTCGATATCTAGTTGAATCGAATTGACTTGGAATGCGCTTTAAATGCGTTTTAATATCCCCCCCTCCCCACCCACTGTCCTCAAAAATGATCGTGGAGTGAATACGTTCATGAACGGTCGTCTATGGGTGTGTGGAGCCCCCACCTTTCCCCATAACATCTAGTTTTGAGTGCTATGATCGCTCCGGAAGCAAGTGAGTATCTTCTAGATGGCAGATCGTATCTAAACTTTTGTCCTATTACCGAAAAGCACGATTATCATCTATTACGGCCGGAGACTCTATCCTTAAGTTTTCTCAGGGCAAACAAATCATATAAAAATCGAAAAAAAAAAATCCCGAGAAAATATTAACCGAGACGTCTAAACAGCCAAGTTATCCCAAATCACCCCAGACCGTGACTTTTATCACGCACCACGCGATGACACCAGGTCCATCGTCCAAAATTTGAGCCATCCATTTTAACTCCTCCTGCTCTCTCCAGTCCACTCAACAATAATCTCATCGGGGACATCTCGGACAAGAACATGGACATGTTCCACGGACCTCACGCTCTGAAGCGCCGTCCAGTTCTTGAACCACATAACCCTATCTTCCGCATCGGGGAAGAGCTTCTCGAGCCTCGCAACAAATGACTGTCTGATAAATCTGTCAATGAGCGCACGAGATTCAGAGGTCAAATCGCCATTTTCTGCGTTGACGGGGATGCTGTTTTTCAGCCATACGACTAGATGCGTGATATCTGGGGTAAAGCCGTAGGGCCAGTCATTCCGCAGGATCTTGAAGTCACTGGGGTCAGCGAAAGGAATCGGATTCCGGCACTGGGAGGTTGGATCCTTGGAGGGATCAAGTGGCCAGTGCAGCCGCTCTTTGCAGATGTAGTTTGTTATCGACCCGTACTGCGCCTTGATATCGCTTGTCCAGGCGATGTAACGCAACAGGTCACTGGGTTTCCGTCTGAATACCTCGAGGTTATTTGTGGCTGTTCTGAGTCAGTGATATGGAGTCCGTTCCGAGGCTTGGACATATCTACGTGGTAAGTGGCGGTTTACGGACCTATGATGTTCCTGAGGTCGGCCCAGTCGTGGAAGACGAATTCATCATCCGTTTGTAAAAGGACTTTGCGATCCACATCTGTAAGATTGAAAGGGAGAGACGCTTGATTAGCGAGCCGTTGAGGATCTCCCATATTTTCGAGATGCGTTCATGTGTGGGATGCACCTAGGACTTCGAGGCGTTGGCAGACATTTGCTATATCTATTAATAGTGGCTGTCATGGTTGTGAGACCACTCTTCTGGAGATTAATCAGCAACGTCGAATAGTTAACTAACTAATCGTGCCGCTGCGCAACCCACACCTCATGTGGGTGTGCCCCACCAAAATGATAAAAACATCAAAACAATAAAAATCTTAAATCACATCCTCATTATTGCACTCTATATCAACAACCAGTAGCTAATCTTTAATAAAAAGATTATCTACATCATTCTCAGTATGTGTGTCATCTCTAAGTTGATTTAATTCCTCTTCTGTTAGTGGTGTGAGTGAGTTATTGCTAATTTTCATGAAATCAACTTCAAGTCTTTATTACTTCTTATTCTGCTCTTTTTCAGCTTCATTATTCTTACACTGCTTGATTTTTCTACTGACATCTTTAATAGTGAGGACTTTCTCTACTTGAATTTGACAATAGAATTGCTTTAGCTCTGCAGTATTTACTGATATTGAGAAAGTTCTCTAATTTAGTAATCTATTGCTCATTAAGTTCTATATAGATTAGACTTGCTTTGAATATGTTGTTCAAATGACATGTCAAGATGAGTGATTTCAATTTAAGAGTATCTCTAATACTTTATATGACGTTTTCTGCATTAATATGATATTTCAGCTTTTGAATTGCCTTTGATAAGAATAGCTGAGAAGAAGAGATAGATATGTGATTTAAATCATTCTTATTTTCATAAATTTGCAGTAAAGAAGGTAATGAGATTCACTGCTTAAGAGCATTAAGAACTCAGTCAGACTTTCATGAATATATATTATGTTAAGCTCATTCTGCAGCTATTATATCAGATTTAAAGATTTACTTTCACATAGTTAAAAGGTTTTGTAGAAACTGCTGTTTTTCATATTTAACAAGATCATGACATGTAGTATAATTGACTCCTTTTGAATGATAATGCTTATATTGCTGAAATGATAGATTATTCAGAGATTATAGTAAATAAGTGATATGTAATGAAAATTTATATAGAATTATCTTATGAAGATCTACATATTGTATGAACTTCTCAGTGATATGAGATTTATGATTATTCATTAAAAGTAATCAATGACTTCTTTTCTGTCTCTTTTCTGTAGCAGTATTGAAATGCTTAAGTTATTTAAATTTAATCTCATCATATGTAAATTCAATATCTGATATAGCAATTTTATAATTGCTAAGTAAATTTATCTGTGTATATCAATTCTTCAAGTGTGTTTTGAAGGCTAAGATTATCAATGATAGAATGATATGATTATTCATAAATACATATTTAATAACTATAATTAAATCTATTGAAAAGGATGAAGAAATGATAGAATTAACTTCTTTAAAAGTAGTTATAATTTATTCTTCATGTTCTTGTTCTTCTTGAAATTCAATCTCATTAAAGTTGTATGTATCACAGATGTGAAATTGATACTACTCAAATAGAATCTGAAGATATTCAAATCATGTATTGATATATTCAATATCTTCAACTGTCACTCTTTTTGAATTCATTGACTTTTGTTTCATCCTCTTATACTCAGATAAGCATTCAATAAATCTATAAGTTTATATCTTGCTGACTTTTAAAAAGAAGGTAGTAAAATCTAAATACTAATATCTGAGCATTGAATTTATGAAATCTTTAATGTGTTCAACTGTGAGAGAATAATTCTTTTTATCAAGCGGTTTGATTTATTGTTTAATTATATTCTTCTGACTCTTATTTAATCTCTTGTTAACTGGAATCTTTGCAGTATTCAGATTTCTTTCATTGATATATACTTAGAGATATTGATAAGAAATTTTAAATTCTTATAATAGAGATAATATTTTAAAATTTAAGTTTTTTTAATGATAAGTGATAGTTTTTTGAATATGATCTTCAATATTTTTATCCTTATTTGACATTGTGATGAGTTATTAATTGATGAAGATGATGAAGATGATGAAATTGCAAGATTTTATCATTTTGGTGTTTTTATTGTTTTGATGTGGTGCACTCACATGAGCTGTGGGTTGCGCAGCGGCACGATTAGTTGTTAATTAGTTAAATATTGTTCGCGTTTCCCCATTGCGGTTAGTGCCCTCTGTTGAAATTAAAGTTAGCTCTGGACGATGCATATCTGGATTCCTCGACAGCGGCTCTCAACCTTAATTTGTTAATCAAAGCAGTTCCCTCACAGCAACTTCAGAGTCAAACAACATCTCTTTAAAAAAAGATAGAACTGATCCTGTCTGGGTATAGAGGTGTACTGCTCTTTCTCTCATCAATCAATCTACATTCATCAGAAATGGTGGTGTTTTTTATCATCTCTTGCCCATTTTCCAAAGGGGTTTGTTTCTTTCTGTGGACAGTCTGTTTGTGCCTGTCAATCTGTCTCGATTGCTATTTCTCATGTTTCTCTATTTTGTCTACCAAGTCCATATACAGAATCCGCTCCGTTAGTTGGAAATGTCTTTTAGATGCAATCTTTTGCAGTGCAGTAGAGTCTGGCTGCTAAAAACGCCCCCCTCTAATATTCACTTCAATATGGTCCCACGTCTTCAATTTTCTCCGTTGGAGTTCCCTGCTACTTTTCATGACCAAGACACTTCATCTCTCTGCGGCAGAAAGGCTCCAGAGTAGCTAACCATCATGTTTCTGTCAGTTGTGAAGTGGTGACGAGATTTTCGGAAAACCCTCGCCGCATATGGAATATCCAGGAAGGCATGAGTGTGCTCTGTAGAAAATTTGGGAGATAAGATTATTCAAAACGACCGGCAATTGAATCCTTTTCACCGCTAGGTACTCTGGTCTAAGCACTGCGATTGAAGAAGTCAGGGAGTGACTGGTTTGTCCTGCGGCGGATTCTGGTCCCACTTCGCAAGAATGGAGCACTCCCTATATCTTTCCCAAAGCTTTGAAGTGCCCCTGGAGGTCTCGGGACTGAAAGGAGGCCAACAAATATAAGTAACGTCATGGTCTAAAAATAGAATGAGCCGTCTCAGAACTGTTTTGAATAGCTGCGATAGACAATAGAAATATCTCTGGGGCAAAACGACAGTGCCATTTGTTGTGGGTTTGGCGTTGGAAGGGACCATGTTCATGTACGACTTGGTCTTTTTCGTGGCTGGACATGGATACATCGTGGGCATGACTATCTAATTCTGATAGCCCTTACAATCAAAAGCTGTTGAGAATATCGTGAGAATGAAGAGATGTTGGACCTGTTGGAACCACTTGAACCCGCAAGTCTGAAAGGCCGAGCAGGGTTTATTTGCATCTAGCGATTGAAGGCGGAGGAGGGTCCCCAGAGGAAGTGATTTGTTATTGCGGCTGATGCTTTAGTCCAGGGTTGTTTTTTATCAGCCCTACGACCCCGAGTATTTGGGAAAGGGTAGGAAATTAGATCCCGTAAGAGAGCAATGGTTTAAGCCCAGATCCCCCGTCCCCTTTGGGGGAATTTGATGGACATAGCCTTTGAGGATATATAATGAACGAACAAAAATAGCTAGCTCTCAATTACTTAGCACTTCTTTGGTCGTGAATGATGATGACATGGGAATGCAGGGGAATGCCAGGGAATGCCAGAGGGATAAATAACTGCGGGAAGATGGCAAGTTGACAACGGTGGGGATACCGTTAGGAAAACGTCAGGGTCAGGGTCTGCCGGATGCTGAGCAGCTGCTGATTCGGTACGTGCGGAAATAATAGCCTTTGGTACATAGTAACTACACGTCCCAACAGACAGCCCCAATAATGCCATGTCCGCCACCACCGCTGATTGATGGTTCGCGGATAGTTTCTTCTTTCTTCGGTTTTCTTCCCTCGAGTAAGCGCCCACTCCTCCATATTTAATTTCCTCACCCCGTTTGTTCTCCTACAACAACACCTTCCTAGTCCCTTCGCTCTGGCCCCTGAGACCGCCCAGCAGTCATGAAGTGAGATATTATCCTTTTCAATTTCCTGCTCTCCTGCTTCATCTGTTAAATCAAAATATTAACTTGTTTCGCTATTGCGTGATGGCAAGTCCCTGGATGTCGAGCGAAGCCATCAATGGGATATATATCCCTTCCGCCCTTCTGATCTGCGGCACTGCCATTGTGAAGAAGGAATGGCTTCCTTACGCGGCGGCTCTTGCGGTGATACTGTCGGGCTGGCAGGTGTTTAGCAACAGTGAGATATCCCCTGTTCCCGCCCTGCGATCTCCAAATTTTTGTTGGGCCCGTTGGGAAGCCATTGCAGATCTAACAGCGCCTACGTTTTCTCTTCTGCACAGGACAAAGGAAAGTTCTCAACCCCAACGAATTCCAAAACTTCGTTTTGAAAGAGAAAACCATTGTCTCTCACAATGTCGCCATCTATCGTTTTGCCCTTCCGCGGCCCACAGATATCCTCGGCTTACCCATTGGCCAACACATTTCTCTCGCCGCGACAATTGAAGGCCAGACGAAGGAGATTATGCGATCCTATACCCCCATTTCCTCGGATCAGGAAACCGGCTACTTCGACCTTCTCGTCAAGGCATATCCTCAGGGGAACATCTCTAAGCACCTTGCTGGCTTGCGCATCGGGCAGACCATGAAGGTTCGGGGTCCCAAGGGTGCCATGGTTTACACTCCCAATATGGCTAAAAAGATTGGTATGATCGCTGGTGGTACGGGCATCACCCCGATGCTTCAGATCATCAAGGCTATTATCCGAGGACGACAGCGGAATGGAGGCAATGACACTACACAGGTTGATCTCATCTTTGCCAACGTTAACCCGGACGACATCCTCCTTAGGGAAGAATTGGATCAGATTGCCAAGGAGGACGATGGATTCCGCATCTACTACGTCTTGAACAACCCTCCAGCGGGCTGGGAAGGTGGTGTTGGCTTTGTTACTCCCGATATGATCAAGGTTAGTTTTTGATTCTTTTGAACGCATTCCCCAGCTTTATCAAGTCTAACTAATTTGCAACTGTCCAGGCCAAACTGCCCGCACCCGCACCCGATACGAAAATTTTGATTTGCGGACCCCCTCCTATGGTCAGTGCGATGAAGAAAGCCACCGAGTCCCTTGGATTCAAGAAGGCCGGGCTTGTGAGCAAGCTGGATGACCAGGTCTTTTGCTTCTAGGGGCCCGGTTCGTGATTGTTGGAAACGATGGAATATATTCGATATACCCTGATTGAAGGAATTATGGTTCTGTTGTGATTCCCAAAGATTGCATTGTTTATTCTTACAATTCCCACCTTCCTAGTTGGACGTACCGTGTCGGTTCTTGTTAAAAGATAGAGTTACTGTAGAATCGATTATAATGATAGACCTGTTTATTACGTGGTCTGGGAGCAGCACAGCAACACAGCGGCCCAAGAGTGACAAAGAGGGACACACATAAATACTATGCCAATTAGCTGCCAATAGCAACCTCAAGTTTATGAAGGCTCCTATATCATATCTCTTCGCTTCCCCAGTTCAATATTTCGAACATTGTCTGCAAACTCTTCAATTTTTATCTGATCTGATAAGATCTCGTGGTAGATCATTCTGCCGCCTTGAGTTACTCACCGCCTTGGCTCCCATCATCCCTTGAAATTCCTATGGCTAGTTATATGCTGCATAAAAAAAGAGGGAGAAAAACCAACTCTTTGCGTTCAGAAAAATTCCCCTCCACATATACACACGAAGAGAGCACGGCATATATGCGTCAACACATTTACAGCAGCGCATTGTTTATTCCAAAGTGTATATCTCAGCAACAATTGAACCTGGTGCTGAAGCCAAACCGATTGTCGCTCCAATTGCAGCAACCCCAATTCCTCAAACGCTGTCCCTTCTCCTTCTTCTGCACACCCCGCACCACAACTCCTTCGCCAAGCAAACACCACCGATACTACCGTGCAGCCATGGCGACGGATTCCGTGCCCTCTGTGGCGGAGCTTTCCATTCATTCCACCACGAATGAAGTCTCGCAATACCCTAATTGTTACCCCTCCGTCAACCCCGTCGATAGATACCGTGCGCATATCGCAGAGCTCGTGGCAGAGGCGCTAGGAGTAGATTCCCAGGCCGTTTACCCCAGGCTACAATGGACGAATTCTCTCGACAAGGGTGACTTGGTTCTTGCTGTATGTTCTTGCATATGATATTTAGAACATTCGCTGTATTTCTTTTGGGGTCTACAATGCTAATTGTGAATAAAAATATTCACCTAATAGGCCCCAGCTCTACAAATCAAAGGCAAGAAGCCACCAGAAGTCGTTGCGCAGATCCTCGAAAATCTTGCCCCATCCGACCTCATCAACACGCCCATTGCCGTGGGCACGCATATTCAGTTCTTCTTCAAGCCGGAGCCCCTCACAAAGACCGTTATCAAAGCCATTCAAGAGAACAGGGCGACATATGGCTCTAATGCGAACGTTGGCCTTCGAGACCCTACTGACCCTTCAAAGGGCAAGAAGAAAATCATTGTCGAGTTCTCATCTCCCAATATCGCGAAACCGTTCCACGCGGGCCATCTGCGAAGTACGATCATCGGAGGGTTCTTGGCTAACTTGTACACGATTATGGGATGGGATGTGGTCAAGATGAACTACCTTGGTGACTGGGGGAAACAATATGGTCTCCTAGCAAATGGATATGAGAAGTACGGAAACGAGGAAGAGCTCGTGAAGGATCCTATTAACCACCTGTTCGACGTCTATGTTAAGATCAACAAAGACGTGGCGGAGCAGGAAGGTCCTATTAAGGAACTTCGAGAGCAGATTAAGGCCAGGAAAGAAAAGGACAAGGACATCACGGAGCTAGAAAAAGAGCTGCAGGCCAAAATTGATGCTAGTTATGATGAAATGGCCCGTCGATACTTCAAGAGCATGGAGGACGGTGATGAAAAGGCGCTTGCACTCTGGCGACGATTCCGTGACTTAAGTATTGAAAAGTACAAGGAAACCTATGCGCGCCTAAATATAGGGTTCGATTGCTACTCCGGTGAATCACAAGTCAAGTCAGAAAGCCTAGCGAAGGCCTACGAAGCCATGGAAAAGACGGGAGTTTCCGAGAACTCTGAAGGTGCAGTTATTGTCGACTTTGCGAAGCATGGCGCGAAGAAATTGGGCAAAGCGATTGTGATCCGAAAGGACGGTACGCCCCTCTATCTGACTCGGGATATTGCGGCTATCGTTGAGCGAGACGAGGAATACC